>NW_008703942.1:2304832-2396611 GCF_000326865.2 Helobdella robusta
AAACCTACACACAGAAATGCTTGCACAAAAACACACTCACAAACACACATACCCACACAGACATAAAAACAAACATACAAACTTTAAAACATACACCTAACACAAACTCGTTCGACTGTACACAATGTACACTAAACAACACATACGCTCTCACACATATGTTCAATAAAATTCGAACATTGGAAAAAAAAAGTTTGATTCAAAGACTGTTGCCTAAGAACAGCAAAAACTATTTCTTCCCACACTCTACATAGTTTTTTGTCAGTCCCATGCAAAGCAGGCAAATATTTTCCTAATGAAGAAACGTGAATGTCATTAATTTGGATGCGATGGAAGATTTATTGGCCCATTACTGCGAGGTTGGCTTTATTTTCAAATCGGACAGTTATTTGAGAAACTCCGGGGAGGTGGAAGAACTTGCTAATAAACTTATTTATTCATCGTTCAGTTTAAATCGCGAATTGTTTTTTTTATAAAGTTGTTTGAAACTTATTCAATTGATTCGTTATCATCAACAGGTTATCACCAACCATGTAACCAGATTTATAATCTTAATTCATTCAGAATATCTAGATAGCACACAAAGTTTTAACTTGCTTGACATTCTTTCCAACAAAAAGCAGCCTTGCTTGTCACATCAATGTAAATCACAGCAACCCACGACAACTGATATAAAACTAATGACTTTTATAGTGACAACTCGTATGACATTAACAGTCGAAACATCACAGCGATTATGCAACGCTAACAACAACACGATAACAGTAGCAAATATTGTAACTATGGGAACATCGTTTATAACGGCATTCACACCACACGCACGCACACGCATACACACGCACGCACGCACACATACACAGATGAACGATCCTACCTGACGATACAATTGTGACAGCTTTTCGTTGCGCTTCCGATGATGTCATCAAATCACCTTTGTTTCATTATTGATGTCATATTATTGTTACATTACTGTTATATCGATGTTATGGCGTTACTTTGCTGCTATGTTTTGTGTATACTTATTGTTGTGTTGTTGTTGTTGTTGGCAGTCTGTTGTTGTTAAGACTCACTGACTCACTTTTTGCGTGTTGTTGTTAACGTGTTGACATTGATGTTTTGTTATTAATGTACTGTTGTTGCTGATGTGTTGTTGCTGTTGATGTGTTGTTGTGTTGACGAGATGATTATTGTTGATGTGCCTATTCAATGTTAATGTAATATTGTTGCAGGAAGTTTTTTAATGGATTGATTTTTGCTGCTGATTAAGTGATGTGTCATTAGCGATTAATGATTTCCGCTCTAACGCTATGTTATTTAATGATAACAACAACAACGAAAACAACAACAAAAATAATTAAATAATAATAATAGTAACAATAATAATGACCCAAACAAAAACACGACCAACAATAGCAGCAACAATTACAACAAAATCGACAAAACCCATCCTCACTGCAGTTCTTCCACTCGCCTATCCACTGCCCATGTCGGCAGTGCATGTACCACGTGACTGATGACGTCAGACAGCTGACCAGAAGAACATCACCTCTCCTTTCCATGTGCATGCTGGGTAGGGGTTCCATGTTTGCGCAGCCAATCACTGCATCAGGAATTGTGTGTGAGTGTGTGTATGTGTGTGTTTGTGTGTATGTGTGTGTATGTATGTATGTATATGTATGTGTGCGTGTATGTGTGTGTGAGTAACTGTTTATTGGCCGAAATGTTTAGTCAAGGATGGACTGAAAGGTGAATGACTGATAAATGAATGAAAACATTGAAGCATGGCAGTTATAGTTAGCAGATTGAGGAATCATTAAACATCGGTAATAAAGCGTTTAGGTGGAAAGATGGATATGTGGAAGAAAAAAAAGATATTTTTCACCTTTCGTTTATTGAACTATATAGTAATATGATTGCCTGGGCATGTAACAAACAAGTTTCCATCCAACCAGCTACCAAGCCAAACGTACAAGTTTATTCTTAACCTTGTGAAGCGCCAGGAACTTCTTAGAAACTTCATCAATTAAATTGCCACGAGCGATCAAATGTGATTGTTTCTTTCATAACTTATTGCTTTGTACGTAAAATGTTTAAACTGAAATTTTTTTATTTTTGAATTTTAATTGAGCCCTAAGAACTTCTGCTTCCTAAAAAATTTTAATAAATTTTCTTCATTAAGTTTGAGCTCTGCAGTTGATGATATTTGAACCAATGTTCCTTTGGAAGGTAGATTGTAATGAGTTGTTATGATGGGTTGTTGAGTTGGTATTGTAATTTGTAGTATTTGAGCTGTTGTAATAAGTAGTTGAGTTGTAATGGATTGTCATGATGTAACAAACAACGAACAAACCGTACGTAAACCTTCAAAATGTACAAGATAGGATGCGTGCATCATCTGTTTGTTGAAGTCACGTGGTAGCAATTGAACTTTGACCAAGTTCGATGTTGACCTATATAACCAGGTGACCCTGGAGGTCGATGGACAGATGGATGTTTTGTGCTGGAGGAAGTTCTTGTCGTCGATTTGGCTGAATGGCTCGCTTGCGTCTTCTGCTACTGTTTCAATCAAACATTTTCTTACGTGTATTTAACATGACTGTTTTTTAATATTTTATCTTTTTGAAAAAATCATTATTACATCAATTAGCCTATGTATTATTACATCAATTTGCCATTATTATCTATCTCTCATTTGATTATTTTATTTTTTCCATATCTTGTCTATCCATTATTTTTTCTTCCTTTTATCCAATCAATCCATCCATTAATCCACCCATCCATCTAACCATCGATTCGTTTATTCATCTATCTATTATTTCATAACTTATCAGTTTGTTTCTGAATGTTTAAATAAATTTCAAATATGATTTTATTTCGTGTGCTATTGATTGTACGATTGGAAATAACTCTAGTGCAACCAGTGACCTTTCTGACCAGTAGGGTAATTATGACTGTTTTTCTATCATATGACATGGTCATATAATTAAATAATTAAAATTTTAGGCATAGAATCAATTTAGCAGTCTTCAATTATTATCAATATTGTAAATTTAAAGAATTAAATAACAGAATATAAAAAAAATATATGTAAATATTAAATGAAATATGTGAGTTGCGGCCGAACAAGTACAACAACAACGACCACAGCGACAGCAGAAAGACGAAAATCGATTGTGAAGTTCAGGTTAATTAACTCTGCAATCACCTCAGCAATCTTAACACAAACCGTTTTCGTATATGTCTCCATACTTTCGGCAATTTACGTTGTTGTGGTTGTTGAAGTTGTTGTCGTTGCTGTTTGTAGCATCAATGTTATTGTTGTTGTTGTTGTTGTCATTGTTGTTGTTGTTTTCATGTTGTTGATATCTGTTGGCGAATCTCGAATGTAAGGAAGAATTTCTTTGTGAGTTCTGCCAGTGTGTTCATGAGTGTAGTTAAATATTTGGTTGCTTTGGTGAATGGTTGGCTATTTCATTTTGAAAACAAAAGTTTCAAAAGTATTAATACAAATAAATTACGCGATGGTAAAACATTAATGCATTAATACTACAAAATATTTTCTGAATGAATGAATTGTTTTAAATCAATTTAATAAAAGCTAAGGATTAATTTTTAATAAAGTTGAAGAAATGAATTTCAAACGTAAATATGAATACTGAAAAGGTTTTAAGATTATCATGTAAGAAACAAAGACATCTCATCATGACACGAAATTCAATTGAAACTGCCACGGATTTGACCGGCACGCAAGTCGAAAGAACATTTTATTATCATCCTACTTCACTACATTGAGTAATTAATCGGCGTTCAATGACATCATCATCATCATCAACATCATCATCATCATCATCATCAACATCATCATCAACATCATCATCATCATCATCATCATCAACATCATCATCATCATCATCATCAACATCATCATCATCATCATCATCATCATCATCATCATCATCAACATCATCATCAACATCATCATCATCATCATCATCATCAACATCATCATCATCATCATCATCATCATCATCATCATCAACATCATCATCATCATCATCATCATCATCATCGTCGTCGTCGTCGTTTTCATCACATTATTATCATTACCGTCGTTGTCGTTTTCATGATTGCAATCCCATCACAATTATCACCGTCATCATCTCTCCATCATCTTCATCTCTCCATCATCTTCATCTCTCCATCATCTTCATCTCTCCATCATCTTCATCTCTCCATCATCTTCATCTCTCCATCATCTTCATCTCTCCATCATCTTCATCTCTCCATCATCTTCATCTCTCCATCATCTTCATCTTCCTCATCATCTTCATCTTTCCCATCATCTTCATCTTCAACATCATCGTCATCCACATCAGCACCACACCACACCACACAACACATCAGAACAGAAGAGAAGCAGAGTAAACAACTCACGGAAGCATGCAGGCGAGCGGAGGATGAGAAATCCAAAAGATGAATTTGAATCTGCTGACCCATCTCTGCCGAGACCAGCCAAGAGGATGGACATCCGAATATAAATGGTGACGATGACGACGACGATGATGACAATGGTATTGAGGAAAACGGTGATGAAAATAACTCCGTAGATGATGACGACGATGATGGAGAAGATGAGGACGAAGATGATGCTGACGATGTGAAAGATGAGGATGGCGAAGCGGCAATGTAGCCACGAGGCGTGTTAACATGAGCAGTGAGGCAGGTAGCGTTAGCGGCGGCGTTCCTCATTGATGGCCGTTTTATTGTCAATACTGAAATCAATATATGTTCGTTGTTAGTGGAAGTATGGCACTGGAGAGTGTTTTTTTCAATTGTTTAATTTTATTTAACGCTGGCACACGCTTTTATGTTAATAATGATGTTAGGCATTCATTCGCTTTGTTTCACCGCGTGTTGTTTGATTGTAACTGACGTGAAGGTTGTACTAACTGTTTAAAGTTTTGTCTGAAATGGAAGGATAGGATTGGTGCTGATGACATTGCAGTAGATTTTAAAATATTATGGGAAGAGAAAGAAAAAGGAGAAAAAAATAGATTATAAATATTTAAAGTGAAAAAATGCATGTTTCAAACTCAAACTATAATACATGAAAAAGGATCATGAAATTTTCAGATGTATGTTATAAAAAAGAAATGACTACAATACAAAATATGTAAATAAAAATGGATGACGTTTGTAGCAATTCAAAGACTAAATCAAAATATTTTTCATTTTTGTCACAGAAGATGTTGTAGTGTTGAATGAAACGATCGAATCATCAATAAAACTCAACGAAGTGTCAACAGATGGCACAGAATTTGGAAAATTTTGTCAAGGCAGTACTTGAAAGCAAAGAAAATGATCTAATGTTGCGACCCATTCACTTCACATAATTATTAAAACTGAAGACTTCTGAACATAATTACGGAGCAACGAATGACAGACTAATTTAAATTGTACTAATGGAAAAAGAACAGGTTGGAAAATGTGAAAGGATCAACAAGAGATGGATGAATGATTTAGAATAAAAATATGGAACTCGTCAAAAATGATAAAAAATAAAAAAAAACATGCTGGAAAGCACAGGAAAAGTGAATGTCATTACTTGTCTTGCGAAAAATTAAGCAAACTATTATTTACACTGACTGT
Source organism: Helobdella robusta (assembly GCF_000326865.2). Lineage (NCBI taxonomy): Eukaryota > Metazoa > Annelida > Clitellata > Rhynchobdellida > Glossiphoniidae > Helobdella > Helobdella robusta. The sequence goes on from NW_008703942.1 coordinate 2,310,482, forward strand.
ATTTTTAATTTCAAAATTAACGCGTTAACATCTTCGTAAGAAAACATTATCAAATCATAAAAAATTTAATAAGGACAACATTTTAATTAACAACATATAACACATTTATATAATTTACATGAACCAAGATTAACAATAGCATAAAATAATATTAAAACACATTGTATCACATCAACTAGTTTTGAAAACATCCAGTTCAACGTCAACTGCATCACAAACAATAAAACAAGACAACAGCCGAAAAAAATGTAAAAAACAAAAACAGCCAAATCGCAATTGTAACACAACACAACAACAACAACATCAGAAACTGTAAAAAATAAACCAAGCATGTACGATAATGGAGCACAACGCGAACAGGACCTGCAACACATCTGTACTGGACATCCAGATTGGACTTCAAATCTTCATGACACGGCTTCAAGTAGTTGAAGTTCTCATCTAGAATTCTGACCTCACATGACCTTCTGTTGGAGCAGAAGCTGTCCATGACATGCAGGACATCCTCGAAGCAGTTGATGTAGTCGAATGCCTGTGTCACACATTTACTCTTTTCCAATCGGCCGTACCTTTGGTCACGGAGTGTTATAGCGATATTTTTTCATTTTAGAACAATGTTTCAAAGAAGGTAATATATATTTATTAATATTAAATTTCATATTTTAAAAGTTTTTAATTTTTAAACTGCCCAACTGTCACTTCGTCGTTACATTTTATTTCAGCGTTCATATTCCTTACACATTCTTGTGTTAAAAGTGCTAGGCTTATATGCATTTCAAAGACAGTTTGTATTTTTGTTCAGTGATTTTTAAAAGGTGATTTTTTAACTAATTTACAAAAAAAGAGATTTGCAACTTCTCACCTGGCCTTTTCAACGATGATGACGTCATCGACGGACGGACACTTTGGTCGGAAATAATGCGACTGACATATCGTCTCCTGTACTGACTCTGCGTGTTCGTTTGGCGTGCATTCTTTATTATTTGTTATTCTCATTAAGTTTTTCCAGGTGTATAGAGAATGCATGCATTATCAACCAACTATTTATGTATGGATGGTTTTACTGGAAACAGTTTGAACATCTTACTAAATAAATAGTTCGTATTAATAAAGTTTTCAAGAAAAAAAATAATTTTAGTTAAAAAACATTTTTTGTGAATTGATAAAATTAAAGAAAAATGAAAAGCTAGAAAAATACAAAAATAAATTCATTGAATTATTGCAAAAAAAAAATAAATTTAATATTCCGTTATTCAAGTCTCTAAAATAGATGTTCATTTTTGAAAGGAAGAAAATCTGGAAGGATGAAGTTAAGACCTTTCCTCAAAAAGATTGCATCAGATAATCATTCCCACACAAATCAATACTTGTTTTTGCAAGTTTTTGGGACCAAAAAGTTAAATTTTGATGACGATAACGATGATGATGATGATAATCATTATGAAGAAGAAGAAGATGATAAAAACAATAGAGAAACAATATATTTGATTACACAGTGCTGATGATGTGATGATGATGATGATAATTTAATGATGATGATGATAACGAAGATGACAACAATAATGTTGAAATTAATTATAGCGATGATAACAACGATAATGATATCATAAAAAAGATGAGAACGATGATGACGACATCAAAGAGGATGATGATGAGGAAGATGACAACAATGGAGGCCGAACTGGATGGCAAGATGGTGAGAAAGGAGAGAGAGAGGATGAGGACAATAAATCATGCTGTACTCTTACATTCGTTTATCAAATATGATGCATGCCGTTTGTTTTGCTGGCCAAATGATGATGCTTTTATGTCGCATTGCATGTTTGTTTGTTTGTATCTTGTACATTTGTATCTTGTTTGTTTGTATCATGTTTTTTTGTATCTTGTTTGTTTGTACCTTGTTTGCTTGTATCTTGTTTGTTTGTATCTTGTTTGTTTGTACATTGTTTGTTTGTATCTTGTTTGTTAGTACCGTGTTTGTTTGTGTTGTTTGTTTGTGTCTTGTTTTGAATATATTTTGCTTGTTTTGTTTGATTGTTTCTTGTTTGTTTGTATCTTTTTGTTTGTATCTTGTATGTTTGTACCTCGATCGTTTTGTTTTGTATAGTCTGAATTATTATGATTTCATTTGTTGGTTGTTGTGTTGATGGTTTGTTAAATTTGCAAAACTTAGTATATATGAAGAAATTTTATCCAAAAATTAAAACCACATTATTTTACATGTCTCTGGTTATAAAATTAATGCACCACTTAGAAGCGATTTCAAAACCACAAGATGGAAATAATATCAATACCATATAACATCACTGTAGTTTTTTAGGTCATGACATTAAATACAACTTACTTGTGTAACAATAATACTCTTAGAATTTAAATAGATAATCACATCAATATCATTTTATTACATCACATCTGTCGCTTAATAATTTGTCAGAACTTCATTAATTATCAAATTAACCATATTACATTATTACATACAACACAAGCACATTGTATCTTGTATATTGTATCAACATTACAAGAATTAATCACATCACTATTAGCTACACAAACATACCATCAAAGTTATCACATCAACACAAATTCGTTTCACATCGCTACAACACAAATATTACATCAACATTTTAGCATCATCACAAATTCGTTTCACAATGTGCATCCATCACCAACTGCCCGGATAAGTATGATATATGTTAAGAGTCTCGCTAAACCGACAAGCTATTATTGCTCCTGACGTATTTATTGAATTAATTTATTTTAAATCTATCGATGCAACGCTTTAAGGGTCATGTGATTCCACCTGAAATTTTGAAAAAATACCGTCAAGAACTCAAAGCCGTAAGTTAGCACAGGAAAAAAGTAACATCTTAACAGTTTCAATTTTGTTGATATTCTGATTTTGCTGTTGGTGAGGATGTTTTTTTCCTTTTAGAGTATGCATCTTATGTCATAGCTATCTTTTGTTTGATATCCGTATTGCATTTATATCTGAAGTAATCAGACTTCCGAGATAATTGAAGTTGTTGAGTTTTTTCACCTGTCAACCATTAATGATTATGGAGCAGATCGGAGCGGTTTTGCTAAACCATGCACTCTGCTTTGTTGATGTTATTTTTCAAGCCTTTCCTTTCATTTTCGAAAGCCAGTTTGAAACAATTGTTTGCAGTTTTTCCATTGAGCCTGCTATAAAAGCTGTATCATCAGCAAATCTTACAATGTTTATATTCACGTTTCCAACGGATATTCCAGGTAGATCTTCTACCTTTTTCATGGTGATCTCACTAAAGAAATTGTACAAGTCTGGAGAGAATGCACAGCCTTGCCTAACACCTTTCTTTATTTTGACAAAACTAGTCATCCTGTTGCCAACTTTCATCGCTACTCTTTAGTGGTCCCAATAGAGGTTTTTGATAACTCTCGTGTCTTTTCCACCAATGTTCAAATTTTTCAATATTTCCATAAGCTCCACGTGTTTCACGCTATCAAAGCTTTGGAGTAATCGACGAAACATATAAAACAAGTCTTTCTTCCTTTCAACCGCTCGTCCACTGATCATTCGTAGCATGAAGATGACGTTCTTCGTGCCACAATCCTCGACAATGATTTAATACAATATTATATTTAATGGGCTTCATGTCATTAAAAACTGAATAATTTGTGTTGTAAGGTTTTCGTTGACTTGCATCAATTTAGTTGTATTGTTTTTTCATTGTTTTTATCATGAAAACTCTACTGAAATTAAAATTTTAGTGACATTAAAATTTCGTTAGTGTCTTGCTTTTATATTTTATAATTCGCCAGCTTCAAATTGTGATCCACTGAGAATTTATAAATCTCGTGAGTTAAGAAGAGATATAAAAATGAAAAAAAAGAGGAAGACCGAAAGAGAAAAGAGAGAGAAATGGAATGAAAAAAAAATGAAAAAGAAAGAAAAAGAGGGAAGAAAGAGAGAGAGAGAGAGGAGAGAGAGAGAGAGAGAGAGAGAGAGAGTAACATTGCGCTGTCGAATGTGTGGACCTGTCTGGTGACGATTAACATTGCATGTTACGTACGTGCCACGGGGACCACTATAACAATTCACGCTTCAATGCTTCGTAACGAAACAACAATTAATGCCTCTGCATTTGTTCTTCGTGGACAGCTGGAAGAGTATGATGAAAAGGAAAAAGACGTAAAAAAGAAATGGAAGATGAAAAAATTAGAGAAATGGAAAAAAAGAGACAAGTGGAAAAAAATCAAAATAACAAACAAAAAGAGAGAGCGGACTTGTTAATTCTTGTACACACACACACACACACACACACACACACACACACACACACACACACACACACACACACACACACACACACACACACACACACACACACACACACACACACACACACACACAGCTTCATTCAGTTGTTCGAATTTTACTGAGTGAACGATGAAAAATTTGATAAAGAAGTAACTGTCTTTCGTTTTTGCTTTCAGAATTTAGTGTTCTAAGAGCTTACTAGATAAATATTTTGAAATAATTTGATCGTATGTCCAATATCAAAAAATGTTCATGAAAAGTGTAAAGATAATACTAATCTCAATAATTATTTTGTTAGAGAAAGTTTATTTTCGTATGAGACTTTGCAAAGGATGAGCAAATATAGAGCTACTTATAATATTCTCATGAAAAAAAATCATCCAAACTTCTAACGAGACAATGTAAATCTGTGCAATACATGCCTCACGTATGCAGCGCACAAAATTAATAAGTCTGTATCAAACAAGACAACAAACTGATTCTTGAATATAAATCATATTAAAATAGGACACTGTGAACAGAATTAACAATTTTGTGAAGAAAAAGCAGAATGGGACTATGAATTATAGAGCTAAGAAAAGATGGATGTTTGTATGTGTGTTTGTTTGTATGTGAATTTGTTTGTGTGTGTGATTCTGTATGTGTGAATGTTATACATGTGAGGACATTAGCTATTGTACGCAAAATAATTGTATGTGGTTTCTGTTGGCTGTCATTGTCTGTTTGTCGGTTTCTTGAATATGCGTGTGGGTTTGCATCCATTAATATTGCCATATGAAAAATTGAACTTAAGTTTATCTGTATGTGCGAATTATAATATGAATGATTGTTTATGCATCTTGAAATGTTTGTGGCTTCATACCTGACTGTTTGCATAAAAGCCTAAATTGTGTAGAGGAACTTCATTGAAAAAGTTTGTTTAATTAAATTTAATGAAACATTTAAATTATTAAAAAATGCAATGTACAAAATGATGATTTGAATTTTTCGATTTTTCTATAATAATTTTCTGCACCTGGGAGCAAAAGTACACATGTTCTTAGCCCAGTGTTATAAATATGCGCCAACACAAGCGAACGTGGAGCCAACATTTCAATACGTCGGAATATGTAATTTATTTTTTATGCATATTACTATCATTGTGCCCACTGTTAAATAGCTTAATGGTTGCAAAAAATAATTAGCAGTTTGTTTTTCGTATTTTAAAGAGGTTTTAAACCAGACACCATTTTGCATTTATATTTATTCAGCATTTTTTCACAAATCAAACCTATAGATCTTAATTAGCATTGCATACATGTGACCAAATCTTTGCAGTTTTCAATATTCTGCAGTTTTTTGTATATCCAAACAGTTCCAAATATTCTTTCTTGCTATTCAAAAGAACGCAAAAATACATTACAAATTGGATTGTAAGAAGCATCTTTTGTTAATGTCGATAGCTTGGTAATTAAAGGCATTTTATCATTTAATTTATCCAAAGCTCCACTAATTCTTGCGTCCATTAATTATCAACATTCTTGCTTACATTCAAAAAGGTTTTGCAAGATTCAAAACATTCAAAATGGTCCTATTTTTTCGAGTCCTAGTTATTTTTATTTCGTTCCATTTCTGCAACTATTTTTTTAAACATAACTAAAATTTATATTCATTGGTCAAAAACTTGTTGTTACTGATAAATAAATAACACACACTAAGAAATAGAATTTTGCAACAATTGATAATAGAACTTGTTTGAATGTATTAACTTCATCACTTTAAATTGAAAGATTAAATTTATTGGATTGAAAAAATTAATTCTCACAGAAATTTATCGATAAATTTTTTTTATTTAAAGTTGTTCGGAACGGTTGGTTTATTTTTGCAATGACAATAACACTCAATTTTATTAAATGTTTTTCAAATATTTTATATTTTGAAATGTTCATTACAACACATCAACAATATAAGATAAAAGAAACCAATGGAACAAAACATTTTTTATTGGAAATATCCTGTTAAATGTCAGCTGCATACTGTAGTTTTCGTTAGCTTTCCTTCGCTACATGTAACATTTAAACTTTTTGATACATAATTGTTTTTAGAGCAAAATCAAATGTGTGTGAAATAGCGTGTAATTAAATATGCAAATATAATAAGTAAATTGCTGGGTAAATATGATGAGATGACTTGTTCAATGGAACGTGATTAATAAAAAAATTGTATCACAACAAAATGTAACTTATTAAAACATGAAAATTTTTGCAGATTATTGATGTGCCAATAGCATTTTTATTTATAAGTTATGTTTGAAACAATTATTAGAATTCGTCACGATAACCACCGAGACAAGCACGGCCACTGAGTTTTATACAAAAGAAAAAAGACAAAGCACCATCTTATCCGCTCACTTACTCGGATAAGTTGTATTCTCATAATTTAAATGGACTAAAAATGAAGAACAAATGCTGTGTGTGAAGACTTGACGTCATTTTTCTGACATTTTAAATCTTGTTTACATTTATATTTACATACGCAGAATGAGCACGTATAAATAAATATTTGACACTGCCCTAAGAGAATGAGAACAACGGGTTTTCTTTGCGATTGAATCTCGTGCCATGCCCTAACTAGATGAACTTACCTCGTTAGCAAATTATTTTAAATAAAATTTACAATGAAATAAAAGTTTCCTTGTTTTTTCAGTTTTTACATTTAACAATTTAGAATATCCAAATAAAATTTGAAAAAAAAACAAAATGGAAAATTGAGCGGATAATATTATAATGCAATAAAACATAAAAAATTAGTTTGATAACAGATGAGCTAAAGAATAAGCGTAGCAAAAGACGATTGTGAATTGAAAGAATAGGATGCAGGATAGACGCGTTGATTACGGTTATTACTGCCATTCACGTTGTTTATGACATCATTTTTGTTGCAAAACGAAAATTGTGAATCCGACTCGCTTCTGAGGCTCCTCTCTCTAACGTTTATACTTTGAGTTGTTGCAAAACATGTTAACCGTTACGTTCAAATGTGTGCTGCGGTTGAGGTTTCTTATTTTATTTTTTATTTTCATGTCACGTCTTTCAATTAATTTTTTTAACACCTCTTTTACAATTAGTTTAGTTTATAACTATTTTTTTGTTTTCCAATGAATACTTAAAATATGTTTTTAAATTTTCAATATTTATTTTAACAAATGTTCTTTTATTTAAAAAAGTTTAGATATAATAATTACTTACAAATTATAACATATTAAACTAAAAATTTAAAATATTTCTCTGTTTTATTTATTTTTTTCTTGTCTGGGATCAGTTTTTAGATGTTATTCCAAAGCATAAATTAACGGGCGGCTTGTTTTAATGCAGTCTTTCTGTACACTGTACGCTGTGTCCATTAATGTGCGTGAAATTATCATCCAGTCACTGTTCACTTTCTCCTCTTTTTGTTAGGTAACAAAAAGTAAAAATGCACTGTATTAAATAAGTTTAACAAATTTATTTCAAAGTTTTTAAATTAATTTGTTAACATTTCATGCGTTATTCAATCGTTAAATCCACCAAATAATGATAAAATAATATGTTTTCTATTGATTGCCATGATGCATGAACATTAAATCAAAGTAGATAAATGACATCATGGTTATATAGAATTGCTCAAAACGTCAAGTTTGTAAATGTTCTGCGTGCACTTTGTACATCCAGATGCTTCTCTCATATAAAGACTTCAACCTTTTTGTTCTGATCATATTTTCTGATGAGCTCATTATTGTCATTCTCAATCATAAATCACTGACTCGGAAGATTGCTTGGTGCCTAACTATATCGCTCTCTTTACCAATGCTTCTTCTTTCTTTGTTGGTGCCACAATTTATGGCAATTCTGGTTTAAGTGTAACTATTAGAATGAGCATAATATTTACTATCAAACATTTGAGGAATAATTTATTATCATACACGCGACAATGTTGCATCTATTGAATATGATAGTTGCATTGCATTGAGATGTCTGCAAATTAGGAGGCGCTGTGTCCACGCTGTACGTACCAAGCACATATAATTGTTTCAATGAATACATGTGTACATTCTCGTCTGAACGCAGCTAAATCTTCAAGCGCACGCACGCCTTCGTGTATGTTTTTGTAACATCGGGTACATCTTTGCATGCTGAAAATCTATTTTTGACGCAAATAAGTTAAAAAGTTAGTTTATTTTTTTTGTGAAATTTTTGTTCACGATAAAAATTGCGTTTTACTCCTAAGCATGTCATATCTGCGACACTTTGGGTTTTTGTAGCGGCAAATATTTGCGTTGGTTTTATGTGATGTGATTTGCATACGTAAAATGTTATTAGTATACATTTCGTGACACTGGTATAGCCAATTGCACTCCATGCTTCTTGTTTTCAATATAGCAGTAGTTACAAAATATTCACACGTTCATATGTATTTGCTCAATATACATAAAAATACTTCTTTAAACGTGAATATTTTAAAATATTTGTAGTTTTGAAACCTTATTCAAACTATTTGAGCACACTATCTTGTTAGAGGTCCACACAAACCTTATCGTTGGATCGAACATGTTGTGACTAAAAAGCATGAAATCTAAGGTTAATGATATGATAACAAGCTAAGAACAAGTTCAATGGAAACGTGCAATATAAATTTTCTTGCAAATTAAAATAAAAATACTATTCTTTTCCACAGCCTGATTGAAAAAAGAAATTGGAGTTCAGCGGAATTGTTTATATGGATCTGTTGAGATGTTGATGCAACATGTTGAAGATGCTGCTGCAACATGTTGAAGATGCTGCTGCAACATGTTGGAAATGCTGCTGCAACATGTTGAAGATGTTGATTGTGCCTAAGACGGTAGTTTTTTGTGATTTGTTAATATTTCTTGGTTGTTATTTTTTATTGTATGCTGACTTATCTGATTATAACTACGTTTGGATCAGTTGTTTTGTTGTTTTACTTCACATTTTGTTTCAAAGTTTTCAATCTTTTAATGAAACATTTTTTCTGCTTTCTAAATCAGGACATACTTTCTTTAAGAAAGTCAAAAGCATTTATTGAACATGTAGGTCACAGATTACATACAAAGTTTTAAAATGTATGTTGCTTTGAAATATTTTGCTTCATCTTAATGATGTTAGGCGGAAAATGATGAACGATAGGACGAGAGAGAGAGAGAGAGAGAAAGAGAGAAAGAGAGAGAGAAAGAAAGAGAGAGTGATGTGCTGGTGTGTGTAACGTTGCTATCCGCGCTGTCATTAAATCCACATTTTCCTACTGTAAACCTTTTAAGAAGGGAAATCAATTGTTATGGAATTTTAATTCAGAGCTGACACGTTGTTTTTGTGTTGCGTTTCTTCACAGTCAGCGAGAGAGTGAGCCACCGGCTTCTGGCGGACAATCGCAGCGGCGTCGTAAACAATAATCGTCCTACCAGCCAACCAACCAGCGCTGCTGCATACGCGGCTCTAAATAGACTCTGTGAATGATGGCTTCAAAACAAATGTCTGTCAACAATGTAAATGTTAGAAATAAGGGAGTAAAATATTAAAATATGAAGTAAAAATTTGCAAAAAAAATCTGAAAATGAAATGTTTTAAAATCGTCGATATTTTGATTTAAGACTGGAAAACAAAAGAAACGCATTCTTAAATATTTTTATGCAAAATACTTATATATGAATTTATCTTATTATAGGCATGTATCAATTTGCTTTGCTTTAATAGTTTTGGTATTACGATTATTATTAATTATTCCTGAATTTTATTATGTGCTCATAATATTGACTGATAATATCTATTAATCAGAGAAATATTTGATGAAACAAATCAATCTTGTTAGCTAGAATGTTGGGAATGTTTAGTGGAAAATGTAAGAGAACACACATACAGATGTTGTGTCTGATGCTTTCCTTTGCTTTTTTAGTGAATGTTTGTTTTTGCGAGTGTGTGTGTGTGCGTGTGTGTGTGATGTGTGGTTTTGGTGATTTTTTTCAACTTCAATCAGCACTTGTGCATTTAAATGAACGCATTAGGTGAATGCTTTTATTACATCATCCCTGGTCACTCTGGTTTCCTTTGGAGTTGTAATTATTTTGAAAAACAACTTTGCTGCTCCATTACTCAATTATTTGTCTCCATCTTGCCACTAAAAATGTCTCAAATTAATGATTATTTTAGTTTCGTTTTATACCATGTTTATTGTTAGATAAAAAATTTGACACTTAATTTTTTTTAAATAAATAATAGTTAACGTTATTTTGTTATAACCATCTAAAAATACATTTACACACATGAACATAATATTAGTAATAAAATAATCCTCATTTAAAAATGATTACACACTTCAAACCCTTGTCAAATGTAAGTCTTTCGCGAACGCAAAACTTTTGTCTCGTAAAACAGCAATTGTGAATAAAAAGTAAGGAAGAAATGTAGGTCGTGGCTAGCTGTCAGAACTCTGTGATAATAAAGAACAGAAATCGTATGTTCCTTGAATTGTGTTATAAGTTTACCAGCAGATAGTTGAATAAATTAATTTTTTAATTATCTTCACCATTCAAAATCTATCTTTCAATAATAATTTGCTGAAAGATAATGGATAAATATCGCCAACGTTGACCATGTTTTTTCCAATTTGACATCATCCCAGCATAAAACGTTTCATTATAAACATTAATTACTTTTCTAACAAGACTCAAGGCTTAAAATGTTTTGTAATTTTTATAAATACAAATTTGTAGAAGTCCTTCATGTTGAAAATGTTTTCAAAAAGTTAAATAACGAAAAATGAGGCCAAGTTTTGAACTATACTGGCACATCAGGAAGCCTTACATACTCCTAACTACTTTAAGTTAACCTTAAATAAATTATTGTAAATGAACTTCTTGCGTTCAGTTTCTTTCAATTAATTCAAATTTGACAAGTTTTTCTAGTATTTGATTTACAAAATTCAAAACATTTATGAAATGTTTAATAGCGAAAACCTAAACAACCCGGAAGAGATGGACAGAGATGAATTGATGCGGTTGTAGCATGGACCTTGTTTGTTTAGACAACAACAATTAAATATTATATGCACGCTTGAACTAAACATCAATGCTAAATATAAATAAATAATTGAGGCATACATTACGATGTAAAATTGAACATCAGGTCCTAATTAAATTTTCCGGGTTCTGCTTGCAATATGGTTTACGTCTGCTCTGTTCTGCGTGCTGTTGTACAGCGTATGTTTTGTTGTTGTTGTTGTTCAAAAAAAAATTTTTCAAATGGTGATTGTAAAGAATAAATGAATGCAAACAGCAGATGTGTATGTTTTTCATTGTATTTCATAAAATAATTTAACCTAAAGATAAACATCAGTTCCGGGTAAATTAGCAAGCATCATCACAAAATTCAATTCAATCGATCATTTCATTAACTAATTGAAAATTTTCAAACAATTCTTTGAAAATGCCTCTTTCAATTTGCCGGAAGCTTGACCAAATGAAATGTGAAGAAAAAAACGAAACAGAAATATTTTTTCATCATCTCCGTTAGATTTAAACCCAACTTAATGAAGACATCGCAATTAAAGCCCACTCATTGAAAAAGAAATTAATTTATTTCCGACACATTGATGAGATTTTCTTTCAATTAACATTTTGAGATGAACTGAGGTAACGTATATTACGTTGGTTGCTGTTTTTGTTTATTATTGCTCGTGTTCGTGTAGAACATTTTCAACAGCTTCATATTTTCGTCTATTCAAAAACTTCAACTACTGCACCCATCATTAAACCTATTTTGAAATGTTTAAATTCAAATTTTACTACGATTTAATTCGAAAAATTGGGTATAACTTAAGCCAAGTCATCAAAGACATTAAAATGTTAATGGCAATGAATATCTACATTAAGAAGCAGTTTAGGTTAAATAAAAAATATCATCAAATATATTAAATCTGGTATATTTTTCATAAGTTTAGGTAAAGTGTATGTCTGCAAATCTTTTGTTGAACAGTTGTTTAGGAATTTTACTAAATTTGATCAGATATGCATCAGCCTTTACATATTTTTTAAAGTTTAAAAGTTTGTTTTGAGAAGTGTGTGGATACCAAGAAAATGCTCGAGTAAATGTACGGACAGTTAGTTTCATGCAAGTTTTATATCAGTTCTGTTTTTTGTTCGCTACGTATGATGAATGGTCGTGTGGTCGGTTGCATGAATTGGTTACATAACAGGCGAACTTATCACATAATGAGATCACAGATACCGACTACAAATCATTTTTGCATTTATTTTGTTTTCACAACAATTAGGACGGTCTGTTGTCAACGTAGTCATCGACAACGTATTTGAAAACAACAACGTCAATCTAAACTTGCCATTTAATCATCTTCATTTTCATTACCATTTTATCATCATCTTTCTTATTTTCTTCATCATCATCCTCATCCTCATCATCATCATCATGATCGTCGTCATGATCGTCATCATCACCAACGACGACACAAGGCAGTATTTGTTGGTCCCATTTATATCGAACTAGAAAGTGAGCATGTCCTTAGAACCGGCATTAATTCTTTCTTCTTCGTCCTCTCCATCGTCATTATCGTTCTACTCATTTGCATCATCACAGTCATTATCATCATCACCGTCGTCATCATCGTCGTCATCATCGCCATCAACATCGTCGTCCAGAGCATCTTCTTCTTACTATCATATATTATTAAAAGTTTCAATACGATTACCATCTTCATCTCCGTCGTACTAAGTGAGTAGTCAGCCAATTAAACCACCAACAAACGAAGAGCCATCCAATCTGCCCACAAGAAACCAATTTTTTGAACAACAAACATACTCACCATAGCCAGATAAACAACCGGCCAACTAACTTAATTCTTCTAGATGATTTAAAAATTTGGTTATCTAATGGCAAGAAGAAAGAGTAAAAGAACAACTGATCGAACTAACAAACAAGTTTTTTATGAATTGATGAATGAATGAATGAACGAATGAATGAATAAACGAATGAATGAATGAGAGTTATTGAAGGAACTAACTAATGAATGAGTGTAGACGACGTCTGAATGAAGCGAGGAGCTAAATAATCCAATGTAGGCATGTAATGAGCTTCGATCTCATCCAACTTTGTCTGTTGTAGATTTTTATGCTCAGTTTTTTTTGTTTACATTTTGTTTAGTTACATTAAAAAGTCGTTTGGTGAAATATTTTGAAGAAATTTTAATCAACGCTAGTTTCAATAACGCACAATTTCCATGTGCCTAATTTAGATGACAGTCTGAATGGTTTTTTATCTGGAGCCAATTCTCTTTGCTCATTTGAAAAGAAATGTGTAGGCAAGCATGAAACTTGAATACAAATGCAAATATATTGTCAGCAGTAATTGCCTCTCTTTAACTTTTTTTTATCATTTATTTATTTTTATTTATTAAGAATATTTTAGTGACAACCCTTACAATTGCTGAATAAAACAATATACGCAATAAAAACTTTTTCTCAGTAAAAAAAAGGGAAAGAAACAGACAGACAGACAAACAAACAAACAAAACGTTTGATTTGAATTAGTGTCCATGAGAAATTGCTTCCATTGTTAGGAGCTCTGTGTTGGTTCATTCTTCATGCGACTTCCATTCTGCTTGTTACCTCTTTGTCCATTTGTCTAACCTCTGCTTCTTGTGTTTAATGTTTGAATAACATTGCTCTGTCTGGTCTCCTCTGTCATGTCTAATTGAATGTTAACACACTTGCTTATTTATAAACGTCATTTGCTTCTATCCTATTTAATTTCATTTCACCTCGAATGACTCGTGAGTGCTTTTACGTTTGCTGTAACGCGTAAATGAAGAAAGTGGTACGATGCTCATTGCTCGTACATTTAAACGCCTAATTGTGATCTAGATGTCTAAATTTCTTTCGTCTTTATTTGGTTCTATTCCTTCTTTTATTGTTTCTGCTTTTCTCATTTTTATTATTTTATAATTTGAAACAACACGAAATAAGAAATTATTATTCCTGATTTCAAATTATTTTCCATTTCTACCGATTTGATGGATTTATCTTCATTCGTGTTTGCTATCTCTTACAGAAAACAATAAAAAAACGCATCACTAAAATTCACAAATGATTTTAATTTTCCATGTAAAAAATTAAATACATCGACACCATTTTTTTCATTTTAAAGTCGACTTGCCTAACTTTTAGATGCAAGCAAGCGTTGTGGAAGATTGAAATTTTAATACCAACAAAAATTGAGGTGCGCTGATATACTCCGATGAACAAACACCAAAACACGTGCGCGCTCCAACAATTTTATTTAAGTTGACATTAGAATATTGTCATTCTAAATCTGCGGCAAAACATCCAACGGTCCTTTATTGAAAATTTCCATTTGTAAAGAACACAAGAAGCGCAAACATTAGCTGTCAGATTTGGTATGCGGAGACAAAATGTATGCGCTTAGAGTTAAAGTTTCTATCTACCTATTTATTTATCTAAAGAAGAAGAATAAAATTTTTGATGTATGTCTGTTGTTATTGGTTTGCTGTCGTAACGTTGTTTTGTATGCTGGCAATTGTTGTGGAAAGATGTTGTTGGGAAATGTTGCGAGAATATGTAGTAAGATGATGTTGTGGAAAGATGATGTTTGAAAATATTGCAGAAAGATGTTGCAAGAATATGTTGCAGGAAGATGTTGCAAGAAAATGTTGTAGGAAGATGTTGTAGGATGATGTTGTAGAAAGATGTTGTAGGAAGATGTTGTTAGAGGATGTTGTAGGAAGATGTTGTTGTTTGCTGTCGGCATTTCATATGGGATCCACGTGTTCATTTGCATTCATGCATATGATTGATTGCTTGATTAATTACTCACACTCACTTCTACACGCTGCATTAACAAACAAATGTGACTGACTGCTATCTTCTTATGTTTCTTCATCAAGTAATAAAAACAAAAATACCACGAACAAAAATGCCTGAAAATTAATAAAATGAAATTTTGGATGATTAATAAAAGTAAAAATTTTTTGATATATTATAACAAATCAAAAGCAACAAAAACCAGAAACAACATTCACAACTTGACTACAAGTTTTTTCATTTTTTGCCATCTAATTCAATTTAACAAAAAAAAACATAAGCGTAAAATTTAAATATTATTTCGAACAGGTTTATAAGCTATTGTAGCAAAAAAAATTGAAGCAAGTTTCAATACAATATCGATCGAACTCTTCAACAATATCAGCCTACTGAAATTGCATTGTTGAATTAAATGCTTTAATAAAACCGAAAATCGAAACCAACTCAATAAAATTGTTATTAAAATATACTTTGGCATGGCTTGTTAAAAGTTACTTTCAAATGAAGAGGGCTTGACATTGATAAACAACGAGGGACTCTTTTCATTTGACGTCATCATACCACGTGATGTCAGTCGTCGAATGTTGAAGTCCGCATGCAGTTCTGGCTTTTAAGATAAAAAATGTTTGCTCTCATAATTTTGTACTGCTCCTAAAAAAGAAACTAGTTGACTTAAACACTTAAAATGTTGCGCTTGAACTTAGGAAACACCCGTTTATTTAGGTGGATGAAAGTTAAAATTTATAAAAAAAATTTCAAGCGTAAGATAAAAAAACTAACTAAAAAAGCATGGAAAACGAGTTTATGCTGAGCGGATATTGATAGATTGATGTTTCATGGGAAGGATGTTGCGTCATGTGATCAAAAACGTTTGGTGGGCGGTTCACGTCAAACCATTATTTATAAAAAAAAACAAAATAAATAATATCTTCATTTGGTCATACTTAACATCAATTACGTAATGGCCGGTAAATTAGCTCAGTTGGTAAAACTGTCATGTCGCGCGTTGTCATTGTTGTGCAGTGTTCAGGTTCAATTACTGCCTGTCCAAAACTTGAAGGCTATCGTCTTGCACTTATGATGCACTGCTTGCGCGTGCATGCGAACTATGTATATGTGGATGGCACAAAAGTTTTATTATAAGTGTCTATTGAGATGTAAGCAACTCCGCGCTTGTTACAGTCGAAAAATAAAAACCAGAAAATATATAAAAATAAAATATAAAGATAAAAAAATAAAATATTATGTATAATGGATTTGATTCTATTTGAAAAACATTACCATTATTCATTCAGTTGGAATGAATTCAATATTTTTGATATAACAAAAACAAAGCCTTTCTTACAAATATAGCATCATTGCTGGCTTTATCTTTGCGAGAAGTGATTTATAAGATAAAATATATCGGTGGCTACTTCAGTGGAAAAAATGAAAAAGATGTGAGCATTGACTCATGACCGGCCGAGATAAACGCAGCTAATGTAGCGGTGTGATGTGCGGTCGGCAGCCTGCATGTGCTTGCGCTGCTTGGGTCAGGGAAGCATACGCTAGTGAGGTGTCTTTAAACATTTCTAAGTTAAAAAAGCAAGTAATGGAAAGCCTTGTAGGAAGAGACAAAATGATGAGCTACAAAAGTAAAAATTTATTTATAGTCAATTAAATATTAAAATAAATGCAAATGAACTAATAATGAGCCTTGATAAGAACTAAAAGTTAAAAATTAATAAAACACACACCGCACACAACACACACCTCACACAACACACACACATACACACCACACACAACACACACACAACACACATATAGACACATACATACCACACAGCCAAAGAAGAATAGACGCGAAAGAGCAACATAGTGTCGATGGATGTGGAGAATATAAACCCCGATATAACGAACCGGGGTATATGTGCTGTGTACCATTCATAACATGCATCCTGCATACATGTTGGACAGTAGCAGATGAATTGATGGCTGGTGTCCAGTCAGTCTGAACTATAAAATAAATACTCGTTACCATCATTATGCTCAATCGATCCATACATTTTCCCACACTACTCTCATATATGATTGGAACACACTTATAATTTACCTTCTCAAAAACATTTTTTTCATCATCATTATTATCATCTTGTAGTTATTGTATATTATTCTACTATAATTGCTGTGACTGACTTCATCATCGTCAATATTTACAGTTGCTGTGAGGTTTTGAAGAATCAGAATGACAATGGCGTCACGAGCAAATATCACCCAGGTAATAGCAAACATTTTTTCTACATTTGCAACGTCACATCGTCGTCGTCGTCATCATTATCGTCATCATCATCCTCATCATCATCGTCTTCATAATTTTCTCTAGCAGTACTGTAATCAATATCATTGCGATAATAATTACCATCATCATCATCATCACTGTTATCATCATCATCACCATTACCATCACCATCACTGTCACCATCAACATCACTGTCATCATCATCATCGTCATCATCATCATCATCATCATCATCATCGTCATCATCATCATCATCATCATCGCCATCATCATCATCTCCACCACCATCATCATATCCATGATCGTCATCATCATAATCACCATCATCATAATCACCATCATTATCATTTCATGCTGGCCATCATAATCTGGTCTTGCATCACTAAGTAGGATCGCTGGCATAAATACCAGGACACGCTTCATTGCAGTGAATTACCTCGTCCCATCAACATCATCATCACCATCCTCACCATCATTATCATCATCATCACAGTCCTTTCATGTCTTCATTATCATTATCATGATTGCCAAGATCATCTTCGTCAGATTTGTGACATGCTGCAATAATTGTTAAAATAATTATGATAATAATTTTTTTTCAAAATTTTCATCTAACCATCACCATTTTTGTGGTGGATCATATCATCACCACCACCGTAATCACTATTATTATCATCGTCGTCGTCGTCGTCGTAGTCATCATTTCATCATAAATGGTCTTCGCTATGGGGCCCTTAGTAACATTACTTCACGAAAATACACACAAAGTGGAGACATTTTCAATTGCAAACATAAAAAAAGCAGCGAAAGC
The DNA here is from genome assembly GCF_000326865.2 of Helobdella robusta. Taxonomy (NCBI): domain Eukaryota; kingdom Metazoa; phylum Annelida; class Clitellata; order Rhynchobdellida; family Glossiphoniidae; genus Helobdella; species Helobdella robusta. The sequence goes on from NW_008703942.1 coordinate 2,328,735, forward strand.
CATCGTAGTAACTTCAGTTAAAAATTGAAGTTACGTCTCCCCTCAATGCAATGTTTATGTTTGTAAATGTCTTTTAATGACGCCAGAAGAGTGCGCGCAATAAAATATAATCATATAATCCTAGGGACTGACCAAAATATTTGCTAATCATAACAGATAGAGGCATATACAATATATATATATATATATATGCATGGCTTGTAGAAGAACAACAACTACAACAACAATAACAACAACAACAGCAGCAACAATAATAACAACCACAACAACAATTACAACAAAAACAACCAAAGAAACAACAACAAATTTAACAACAACAACAGCAGCAACAACGACAACATGGTACATCTAACTACTTATATTCATCAATTTTTTTAATCTTGTTAGTTGAGCTCGAATGTATTTCAACAATGGTGGATGGTATCAATAACATATCATTAAAAAAAATTTAATAAAAGAGTATGCAGAAACAGAAATTTACACATAGCCGTACAGACATTAAAATGTTAAACAAAATAAAACACACAAACACACACACAAACACAAATACACATTACACACACATCACACATACACACACATGTTACACATGCACATACATCGCGCATACACAATACACCTACACATACCTCCCGCATACACACATCACACGTACACATACACACACGTCACACATACACATACACACACAAATACACCCACAAATACACATACACACACGTCACACACACACACAATTTTTCAAGTTTCAATTTTTTATAAGTCAAATTTGATCCGACGTCTTTTTAAATAAAAGCTATCATTTCAAATTTTTTTACTTTGAAAAATCAAAATAATTTTTTGATGCAAATTTAAAGAAAGTTTATAGAAAAAACAATTTTTCTTACGAATATTAAATAGATAAGGATTTTTTTTTCAAATTTTTCTTCCAACATCGAACGCTGACATTTGAGGTAAGCTGTTCTTATAATTTAGTTTACGATCACCATGATCTGGTTTGGTTTCGGCAAGACATTGAAATATATTGCATTGCGGAGTCTTTCAAATATTCACATGCGTTTTATAAATAAATTATAAAGTGTTAATCTGAATTTATTTAGTTTTTTAGGATATTTTTCTTGGTTTGAACGTTTTAAACAATGGATGGGATGTTTGTTCAACAAACAAACACACAAACAAATAAACAAACAAACAAACAAACAAAAGAACGAACAAGCACACAAACACACAAACAAATAATTAAACAAATTAACAAACAAACGAACGAACCAAAAAATGAACGAACAAACAAACAAACAAACAATATTTTTACTAAAGTCACATCTTTGGATACGTCAGCAAAAATATTTAACAGCGCACATTTGTGAATTGTTAGATCAATTTGTTTACGAGTTATCTAAATCAGGGGCGGACAAACTTTTTTCTGTGAGGGCGTCATTGAGAACTATTTTACTTTTGAAGGACCGCATATGTACTTAAATAGCAAATTTTTCGACTCGGGGGAGAATTTTTTAAGATTTGCGGTTCCTTTTTAAGCTGACGAACTTTTTTTGGCGAAGAAGGCCTCGCGAGCCGCATCTCAGGCTGCAGTTTGCCCACTCTTGCTCTAAACTAATCATTTTCATAATTTTGAGTTTCCACTGGTAATGTTTTTAACGTAGCACACACTACATAGACAAACTAACACATGCCAACATGTTTGATAAATACGTACAAACACACGCACACGCACGCACACACAGACATAAACAAACAGGCAAAACGCGCACACACACACGTACACACACACACAGAAACTAACAAAAACTAGATAAAAACCGTTAAACTTTTTCAATAAAAAGAAACCAAAATTTCAACGGTTCAAAAAGTTTTGAAAGAATTTGATTGACATGCTTGGCAAAGTCTTGATATTTATTCCAAATCAAAGTTCAAGGTCAGACGCGACCCGCTCATTAAAGTAGCGCAGACTCGCTTTTCGAAATGCATAAACTTCATCATTAAAACTGATTTCATGGACTACCATGCTCCATGTTTGAATGATTTTTAAAAATAACTGAAAATAATGTAGTTAAAAATATTATCAATGTATGTTTAACATTTATTTGTTTTTCAATTATCTGTCTCACGTGCGTTTGATTTCTCATTACTATATATGTGTATGTATATGTGTATTATATATACATGTTTTCATTCCTTTGTTTATGTATCTATGTGTTACTGATTCATGCGCACAAGTGTTTCATCCAGATATTTTTATTATCCATCCACGTATTCGTCCATGCGTTCAATCATTCATGCATGCATCCATCCATCAATGCATCCATCCATCCACTCCACAGAGGACAACAAATTTAAATTGTTCTTCTTGCTACCACACAGCGGTTCTTAAATAGTCTCTACCCAGTCTCATATACAATATTGGCTTCTTGTTTGTTTGTTTAAACTCATTTAGAATTTTATGAAATGATATAAATGCCATATAACGCCAATATAAGGCGACCATGCATTCATATGCACGCAGCCAATATAAGCTGCCTTCATCACATTTCGTCAGTCCTGTTTGTTTTGGCCATAAATGATTCCGTAAGAAAGAGCAACACGTTTGCCTTTATGGACGCTTCTATGCACATGCACTCGAAATAATTATGTTTGGACTGTTTGTGTGCTCTGTACGTGTGGCTGTGTGTTGCGATGTGTTTGCAATTTTGCTTGTGTGTCGTTGTGTTTTGCAGTCTCTGTGTGCTGGTTTGATGAGTGATGCATTGTTTCTGTGTAGATTCTCACACGACAGCATACAATTCATGAAATCAAGTAGGTGTGCTGAAAATGTGTGCTGCCTGGTATGCGCTGTTGTGTCGTTTCGTGGATGTGCTATGAGTGTTTACTGTTTATTTTGACAAGCACACGAACAAACGGATGGAATGAAGAAGAGTAACACATATGAATGAGTACATAGACGTAGAGTGCTTTAATGAGAGGAGATGTTCTAAAACTGGAAGACTGGAGTGTTTCTTTGCAATCGTGACCACGCTCCAATTGGCAACCATTATCGACTGTCCGCTCATTCTTCACGTAGAAGTCCAATATTCCTTAAAACTGCTAACTTTTTGCGAAACAAATCAGTGCAAACAAAACAATACAACGACACAACAATGAACTATAGTAGAATTTTATTAAGAATAATACAAAAGTTAACTAAAATAATGAACAAGTAAATAAATGAATGAACCATCGCCGGAAAGCATTTTTATAATTATATATTCTGACAGCCTGTCATTTTGTATGCATATTGAGAAATTACGTTAGACATAAATGAAAGAAATACAAGTTTAAAACAAGAAAAAACATAGAATACAAAAAAAATTGAATGAAAATTACAGTTGTTGTTGCTGCAAAATAATTCAACAGTAGTTGGCACTTGGGAAAATTTATTTCTTACGTTTTCTCATTTAATTAGTTTACGCACATTTAAAATACACAAGAAGCCGACACACCACACACACCTTTAATCTCACATACACATCTGATCACGCACACATACAGGCTACAAACACACAAATACACACAAAAACACACATACACGCCACAAACACACAAATATGGGCTTATATTTACCGTATATAAGAAACAGAAGCGCAAGATGTGCATAATATGCATAATAAACAGACATAGAAGCTTGGTTGGTGTTTATTGTTTAATGTGCTGTTTATGTCTAGTTGCTAGTGTTTCAATAGAGTATGAAGGGCATTTATCAACATTAGACGCTCTTCACGGCATAAACATCTCCTTGCTTCTCATTTCAACTATTTTTCAAATCATTCGTTCGATTAAACTCGCAGCAGAATTCAGCGTTTAATTTATTTACGTCTGCTTATCTGCGTGCGTCTCTATATCTTTTCGTCTCATCCTTCTTCTTTCTCTGACCGTGGATTTTGCGTTGTAATTTTAAAAATTTCATTCTTCACATGTTAATATTTTTTATGCAAATTCAAAACATTTCGTATTTCTATCTATTTAAGCAAATTGAAAGTGGAACTTGATGAATTTTTGTTCAGTTTTAAAACCCATCAACATTTATTATCAGCAGTGTAGTTTTAATGAAGTTTTTTCAAATTTCAAACGCGTTCGTTCATTTTTAACGACGTATATCCTAACTTATATCTCAAAAATATTAAAATATCTTAATACCAAATTCAATTGTCAACGTTCATCAACGCTCTCTGTTTGAATGCTCCTCTATAACTGATCACAAAAATTAAATTTTAAAGAATCATAATTGAAACAACGAATTGGCAAAGGCATTCATTGGAAAGAATTATTATATCGAGCAAACAAAGACATTGTCAAAATTTTTGTTAATTTTCTAAATTTTCCAAGTAGATTTAACTTCTAAAGTAGTTTTACAATTATTGAGTCTATAAAAAAGAATTCAATTTAAAAAGTAAAGCGATTAAGTCATTTGTTTATTTTGATGCTTTCGAAAACGTGTCTTCATGCTATTTTGAGCTTTTTTTAGTCATTTCAACGCTCAACTGCCGGGCAGAAAGACATTTCAGCTTCACAAATAAAGGAATCACTCGTGCCTGCAGAAGCTTCAGTGAAATAAATAACGACCTCTCTTTCTTTCTTTCTCTATTTCTCTCTCTTTCTATTTTTCTCTCTCGTTCTCTTTCTTCTCTATCTCCATTTTTCTGGTGTTTTTAGGTGTCTCTATTTTGATCCGCTTACTTTTGTGTGCACACACACACACACAGTCAAATTTGTGAGACACACCTAGTTATTTTTTAACTGATAATTCTTTCAGGCATAATTTGATTTTTTGATTCATTTTTATAAACAATTTCATTTTTATTATATGTTTTTATATTGAGTATAACCAGGTGTGTTCAGTCCAATCAAATTTTTTATTTTTTACTTCTTAAAAACACAAGCCAGCAGGTAAAGCAGGCACGTGATAACAGGCCAACAAGAATGGGCGAGAATGAAATTTATGGTTCAATGTTGGTGTTGGAAATTTTTCGTCAGCTACGAAACTTACTTCATTACTTTTATTCAAATAAAAACTTTTTCAAAAAAAAAGAAAAAAAAATTTTAATGTTTCCAATGCAAGTACGAATAGTGAACTGCTTGAAAAACTGACAATTATAAAGAATAGCGAATAAATCATTGGAAAACAGAAAAATATTTCGAGCCAAATGACAAAATGAAAAATGTTCAGATATTATTCAAAATGTTCATTCCTGCCTACATACAAAGCTCAATTACATTTTTTAACGCTTGAAACCAGTTGGAACGTAAGACACGCATCACGAAAATCAATCAAAAGTGAGGTTGCACAATAGACGCCGCGTGCGTTCAACTACCTTTCCATTTGTTCTGACAATCAATCCCAAACATTTTGTAATCCTAAAAATTTCCAACTAAAAGCCTGCTGCAATGCGATTGAAATTGTAGTTGCCTGTCTCCACAAATGTTTCTATGTTGCATCTAACTTTTTGATTTAAACAAACAAAACTAAACAACCAAACAGAGCACATGACATCTGAATGAAGATGAACCTTGCCCTGCATATTAACTTCATTCACTAAATGTTGATGTTTGAATATTTGAAGAGCCGCCTCGTCGTGCCACAAAATTTTACACATTTTAATTTTTCAGATTGCATTGTCGGCATATTTTGAAAAGTCGGAAATTGAGGTTGACAGGATTAGCCAGAAAGTTACTGGAAATGGTAAATTTGGTGGTTTACAGAATAAAACATCTCCATTTAAAAATTAATAATTGAAATTAAATATATAAAACAATTCATAAAAGAAATTTATTTTTACTTGTGTAATCGCAAAAGAATAAATTTATATCAAGAACATCATACATGGAAAGATGGCACATGGTTTTACTTGAACATTACGTTATGATATAAATCATTTAAATTTAAAGCTATTAATTTTTTGCAATTCAAGAGTTTATATTTTCATTTCTAATCACTTCTCACACACTCAGTTGGCACATTTTTGTATAAATATTTATCAAGACGTGTATGTGTTTGTCTGTGTGTGTATGTTTTTCTGCGTTTATCTCTGTTTGTGTGTGTGTATGTGTGTGTTGGTTTATATGACCGATGTGTATGTGTGTGTGTGTTTGTTTGCGTTTGTACGTGTGTGTTTATATGGGCGTGTATAAATACATATAAGCAATTCAATATTTAATAAAAGGAAACTTAGTTGAAATACGCTCGTTAAATTATATGGCTCAGTTGGTGCTGGTGGAGAAGATGATGAGGAAGAAGAAGATGATGAGATGGATGATGAGATGGATGATGAAATGAATGAGGATGACCATGACGTTAAAATTTTCGTGTATGGATTGGCGATGAGGTTGGGGAAAAGATGGTGATGAAAATGATATGACGTGAAGAATGATGATGATGGCAATGAGAAAAAAGCAGGATACGAATGAGATATCTTAATATGAAAAGGGTGAAAATGGTGATGAAATAATAATAGAGGTAACTGCTGATGGTAAAGACATCAATGATAAAGATGACTCATTAGGTTAGATTTGATGTTGTGACGTCAAAGAATGATTTAAAAACATGATGATAGTAATGATGATGATGATAAGAAAAATTACTAGCATTACTTTAAAACACAAAATAACCAGGAGAGTTCACACAAGAATTGTAATCAATTGATGTGCGATTTTTAACCTATTTTCAACTAAAATCTTTCAGTTCAGGGCAAAATTTGTTTAAAAATATCTCTATTCGTAAATTTCACTTTAAAAATTAAATACTGAATAAATGAAATTTAATTAAAATAAATGATTGTCTAAAATATTTACATTATTAATGATCAAAGAAATGAAATCAGACAAAAAATGTAATAAAAATCAATAAATGAAATGAAACATTAAACTAAATGTTGGAAGACAATAAAAAGAATGAATGACCAGAATGCAAACCAACCTCCATCGTCCAGCTGTGAGACAACCACATTCAGTGGACAAACCAAAAATATAACAATTGACAGAATGGTGAAAGTTAGCTTTATCCTCAATATTTCATTTACGATACACATAACGTTAACTCCATCCATTATTTATCACAGTCCAAAAAAATTTTTTCCACGATATTCAAAAACCTTCTACCTACAAATTCATTCAAGTATTCGCTATTTGTATCAATTAGATTACAAGTTTTAAAACATAACGAGAGAAAAAGGAAAAGAGTTATAAAAAACAAAGAAAAATATTTAAAAAATTAAAAAGTTAATAAAGAAATGAATGAATGAATGGGTTTAGAAAATTCACAAAGAGCAATTATTTCACCAATGCGTTTATTATTTAGACAAGTGTTTACTAACTATCTGGTTTTAATGTTATATATCAGTCCAGTAAGAAAATCTTATTTAAATTTAAAACAATGCTGAACAATTTTATATTTATCAAATTGGTTATCTATCTTTATGTATATATTATTGTATACTTTTATTCATTGCTTAATTGGTTCCATGTTTAATAACGTAGTAATATTTTTAAACTTAAAGTAAAAAAAAATATAAAATATACATAAATTTTGAAAATGTTTACAACTGCAAACATAAACACATTGTAATAACTAATCTATGGTGAACTTAATGAAAGTTGGCAACGTGATAATTAACGACAACCAACCAACAAACATTAATTCATTTATAAAATCAGTTTATGTGTTTTTATTTTCATCGTAATAATTAACAACAACCAACCAACCAAGCAGTCAACCGACCAACCAACCAACCAATCAACAAACATTCATTCATTCATGAAATCAGTTTCTGTGTTTGTATTTTTTTTCCAGAGTAGCATACTCCAAGTAGCGAATCTCTGAAGCGAGTAGACGCGGTTTTTTCGGTAACTGCATGCAAGTGTGCATTCATTTCTTCACAATGATAGGCATACATACGTACGTTCCTTTATACACACACATGTAACCTACGTAAACATTAATTTTTACCTATATAATTTTATTTACATAAATTCCATTATACTTGTATATATAAATGTTTAAATTTTGTATATTTTATACTAAACACAATTTCGTTTTATAAAAAAAAAAATTCAAACTTCCATGTCGTGACAAAAAAGAGAGCAAACTCTAATAGGATTTTTTAAATTATATAATCAAGAAAAATGGAAAAAATAAAATTTTTTAAAACTTTGCGTCTTCAATTTTAGATTTTTAAAATTTTATGTTATTTATCCAGTCCAGCAAATTCAAATCAACCTAAACTCAACACATGGTTGTAAAGTATGTTAAAAAAATTTTGGCAAAAATTTAAATATATATTTCTCAATAAGGCCGAAAGCTCATTTTTAAATTTTGATGGTCAACTTTATGTTATCCACCGACGAACGATTGGTGATTACATTTGATTTATCAATATCTTTATTTTAAAAAAGTAACAAAGTCATGTTAGATGGCGAGATTGCTTTATTTACGTCTTCGGTTTGGAAATTGGTTTCGTAAGGTTGACTAAAGTTTTATCTGAAAACGAAATTAATTTCACAAAAGAATTTTTTAAAAATGATAAAAGTTACACTACAGGGCTATCTTACATTTGAATATTTTCATTTACATTTTGTTATGTCACGAAAAACAAAGTAAATTTGTTGATTATGATGGTGTTTTTCTTTTGATATTTCATTTCGTTCTCAATCATTTATAACCTTTAGTACCTTGATGTAAAAAATCTCTTCGGTTGCTAATAGTACAGTACAGTATATAAAGTTGTTAACTTTTTGATATTTCCTGCAAATTGATGTTTTGTGTGGAATTTAATTTTTTCTTCAATAAACCGCAGATGACAGTTTTTTCAAATAAGGATACATTTGGATACAATAGATCTAAAGTTGTTCGATCATCAAATTTTATTTATTCAATAAATTTTTGTTAAAACTATTTATAAATATTTACTTTTTCACAGTTTTTCAACGGCATCATTTCAAGTGTAAGAGCTTCATTTAAGAAACCATCATTCCATCCCGAACACATCTCACATGATAGAAAACAGAAGTAATCAAAGATAATTAGTTAAGAGACAATCAAAGGAATAGCTGAATAAAGACTCACGTCGGCCAAGCCACATAACATTAACTTGGAGAATCGTAAACACCAATAAACTGTCCTGTATTAAAAAGTATGGCCGACCTATCCGACTGCCAATAAATATGACGAATCGATCGCATGCCTTCACTGAATGTACGCCAATTAGGTTTAGATTAGTCAATATGTGCTGGGTACATTGTACTTTTTGATAGAAAAGTAAAAATCTTGTTTATTCTTTTGTATGTTTTTGTATTTCTTCAATTGAAAACTACAACATCTTTGTTATCATTGTAACAAGTTTTTTTTCATTTTACCTCTTTATATGTTTTTATGTTTAATTCATCTCTTTTAGTTTTCTATCTATCTACTCATTGCTTTCTTGATCAAATGTTATTTTTTCCATTTGTTGCAAATCAGTACTTTATCACACAATAATTTTCCATTATTGTTGGTCAACAGGAAATCATAATAGTGAATAAGTCTATCATTGCTATTAATATTTCAAGTAAAAAATAATAATTTAAAAACTGTTTTAAATAAAATAATTAAGAATGTGTGTGCTATGTGCTATAGCTTTTAAACTGATTTTTCTGATTTATTGGGTGCATAATATAATGGCTGCTTTAATAGTGTCAACCGAATATAAAATGATAAAATGTAGTACAAATAATAACAACAACCACCGTCAACATTTATAACAACCACAACAACAACAACACAACAACAACAGCAACCACAACAACAACACAACAACAACAAACAACAACACAACAACAACAGTAGCAACAGCAACAACAACAGCAGCAACATCCCACAATAACAACAACAATATTACAATAATAACAATTGTTATTATTATAACTATTATTGATAACAACAGAATAAACCTCATAAATATCTCCGTTATAAATAATAAGGGTCTCGATAGCGTTTTTGCATTGCCTATTCATAGAGACACCGCACGGAAATACGCCTGGACGAATGGATGGAGAGGAAAGATGCATTAGAAGACTGCGGAGCACATCTAACTGCCCACTGCTTCCATTAATAACAATACATTCCGTATTTACTGCAGCAATAACAGATTTAACCAGCGTTCGAAACATTTGGAAAGCGTTGTTTATTCCAAGAAATGAATGTGGTTTTTTTAATGGTATTCTTTACTATTACAAAAGCATTTATAATATTATTTATTTTAGAATTGAGTTTTTCATTAGTTTGTAATTTGAAATGGTTTTCTTGCTTTTAAACACTGTGCTGAACATATCACACGCATTTGCGTTTGAGTTGTTATTTCAAATTGCTTTTATTCTCTATCTAAAAGAGTATAAGTCTGTGAATCTTACACATATAAATTTATCTGGTAGATTTTTTAAATTTTAGAAAAAAACGAATTTTGCACATCATGTTTGATATGCCTGGTTGGTTTTATAGTTCATATAAAATTTAATTTTAATAAAATTATTACAACGATGTATGTACATATGAAGCATTAAATAGAAACAGCATGAAAACGAATTAATGAAAAAGCTCGAAATCTGCCGAAACCAAAAATGACTAAATGTTTTAGTTTAAATATTGCAGAATATATCTCTGCACGAATTAAATCTTTTAATTTAAAGTCTAGAGGTTAATTGAAGCCATGAGTATGGACCTAAATAGTGGCTGTTGCAATGCTTGCCAGATTAAAGCAGCTGACATTTTCATGGGACAGTCTTAAGACGACATTTGTTCGTTGGCAACGCTGCCTAATCAAATAGATAGAATGAAACCTCTAACGCCGCTCGTCATCACGAATTTCATGAAAATTAGAAATTTAGATCAGGAAAAAAAACATTTTTTTCAAATTGAAAAATTTTAAACTAAAACTTTCTCTTCAAAGGCAGCATCTGAATTGCATAAAATATGTTTTCTGACCTACATTGAAGAGAACCTGAAAACGCTATTAAGAAAAATAAATTTTCTCCTTAGGTGGCACCCATCAAACATCCCATCAAATCACATCACACACCACACCACATCATGGATCACATCACAGATCGCATCACACATCTCATCACAGATCACATTACAATATGCTGATTCTAAGTTGCAATGCTCTATCGATGCCATTGCAGATTGATGTTTGATTGACAAGTGATGCCCATCCATGCATTTACAACTTTCAGAATGTATCTGTCTGCAAATGTGTGAGTGTATGTGTGTGTGATTGCTGCTGCTACTGCAGCTGCTGCTGCTGAATGTTTGTGTGAGTGGGGAATAAAATGGCAGATAACATAAACTGCAACAACAACAATAATGATTACATCAACGTCTTCAACAACAATTATTACAACAACATCACTAACAACAACAACAGTGTTTAGACAAAACAATAAGGCAAAAATTAATTTTCATTAAAGGATAATGAAAAAAAAGAATTGTTTTTTTTAACAAATAAATGGAATTATCGTGTTCGTCAATGTTGATGATGCCAGCCGCACTAACGAATTTATCGTCCGGGCAAACAAGCTGATGTGCACCCCAACTAAGCCAACTAAACTGCCAAACAAGTTGATGTATGAACAACTTATAATTAAACAAATAATTAAACAAATACGCCTTGGGTAAAAAATAACAAAACAGTCAGACAAACTCAAAAGATAAACATAAATCCTCACAGATAGATAAACAAACGTATAGACAAACATATATAGATAGACAAATAACCAAACAGACATACAGATAGACAAATAAACAAACAAACAGGAAGCAAAAGTATAAAAAAAACAAAGAAACGCCAAGATCACAAAAAGATGTGCCAGCGAATGAGAGAAAGAAGAAGCGAAGAAACACGCACGAACATCAGTTAGCTGCCAACTTAATATTTCAATATTTTTCGCTGCGGTGACGAACGATATTGCGTGGCGAGAGCAATAAAACCTGAAAACGAACCTGCAAATAACAATAATGCCAACAACTCACCTTCATTGCCCAGTTTATATTGCCATACTTACACGATGTAATATTCTGGTGGCCATCTGACACCGGTTGTGTGTTTGTTGTGCGTGTGTGTGTGTTGTATGTGTGTTATATGTGGTGTGTAGTAGAAGAAATGTGGAAGAAATGTGACAAAACTTTTTAAAGCGGTTTTAGTTGAACTTATTTTTTAAAATTTATAATAAAAATATTAATTATTAATTAAAAAGATGTAAGTATTTTGTGTATTTGGCACAATTAATAAAATTTACACGGCATCTTATATAAATGCAATAAACTGCTCTTCAATGCGCTTTCATTTTGATGAAATTGAAATGTAGGTTGATGACGATTAAAAGCTGTGCGCTAAGTTAAAAAATTTAGTTAGGTTTTAGAAAAACATTGTTCTAAAAAATTTCATATACTGGTTTTTTTTCACCGTTTAGAAGTGCTGAAGTTTGAAGCGAAACTTAATTAAGAGACATTTCAATCAAAATAAACGCACTTGAGTGAACATGAATGTCACGTGATGGATGTCATGCATACGTCATCGTTACGTCATCAGGCATTGATTGATGGATGGATAGATGGATGGCTGAAATGTTCCACTGACTTACGAATACATTTTGTTTCCAATGCATTACCCGTTGATGCAAAATACATTTTCCATTGATCATTGGGCGTAATGCGCGCGATTGCCTACATCTGTCATTGCTTAGTTGCACGTGGTAACGTTAACAAAAAACTGAAGTAAATATTGGAAAGTAAATATTAATTTTAAAAGCATTTTAAATTTCAGGACAGGTTGCATATGTTCGCGTTGCGTAACTATTTTATAATAGTTAGAAGACCGAAAAACTGATTGCTAATCAATTGTTAAGTATAATGGTTCCAATGTCATGATGATGACGAGGTGAGGTAGTTGGAATGATAAGGCGATGATGCAGTTCCGATGACATCATTCATTAGGTTGACGTGACGAAACAACATTGCTGGGATAAGATAATGATGACATGTTATGTAGGTGTAATGAGAATGTTGCTCGTGTCATGTTCACACAAATGTGATGTAAATGATGTGATGAGATGTAACGTTGATGCGATGTTGATGTGAAAACTGTCATGAGAATAAACCTCAAGATCGTAACTCCTAGTGAAGTATTTATTGATCACTGCTTCGTTGCTACACAAAACATCCGTGCACAGAACACTGCACAGCCAGTGGTCCACATATCAACCCCCTCAATGTAGTCAGGTACGGACCTACCAATAGACAGATGAGACAAATGTCTAGGGCCCAAAATTTTATAGGGACATCGCGTGAGTATGTTTTATTTTCAAAAATATTTAAAAAATGTTAGCTAGCCATGAAACAGTTATAGTGTAAAAAAGAAAAAAATATTTAACTGGAAAAATGAAATTAAAATGGGATGGGGAAATTTATTTTATTTAAACTAGCGACCTCTGAATGGCACTTAGAAACGTTGCTTTGTGAATGCTCCGCTTAAATGGGCCGCTAAATATTTACGTGTTTATTTTTTATTCTCTGGTCTGCTGACTAATGTTTCTTGTAACCATTCACCTGACATAAGAAGTTAAACATTTATATTAAAAATGAAGCTAAAATTTGAAAAAAATTATAATTTCAAAATGGGAAACAAAGAAACATAACAAATTTGTGAAAATTTATTAAATTTCTCACGTTAAAAAGTTAAACAGTTATTTCTTAAGTGTTAGATTTTACGATTGGCAGTATAGATACAAAAAACCGTTATAACAATGTTTTTCCATAATTTTTTTTAATCATTAATAACTGATAATCAAATTTTCCATTTTAATTTCTTAAATAACCACAGTAACTTAACAATGGAATATTTGTATCGCTAATGTCCAACTGATCAAATTATAGAACCGGCTTTTCTATCAAGCAATGATGATGATGCGGCAATAAAAAATGCTTGCAATTTACCATAATGGCGAAATAAAATTTTTATATGCATTCGTTTGATGTTAGAGCAGAGTGAATTCATGTCTCATTGCAAGCAAAAAAATCATTTCTCAGATGGTAGTAATAATATACAGTAAAATTTTTAAATACAAAACTTGCCAAACTATTCTGGTAGTAAAAAAATTTAATGTTTAATTAACTTTATAAAATATATTTAACAATTTAAAAAATTTTGTCTGAAAAAAGTTTTCAATTGATCAGCAACGTTATATATTTTCTTGCCAGATTTGAAAATTTTTCTGATTACTACATCACGTGTAACAAAAATCTTTTCATGTTATTTGAAGCGTAAATATCCAGTTACCCTGAATCTTTTAATCACTTTATTTTAATTCCACTTCTTTTTATGGGCTTCAAATTTTATTCATTCTGACATTTTTACCCGGTAATTTGCTGAGTGTTCTTGGGAAATCATTTTTCCATCAGATGACATGACATGAGATTATTATTCATCGGTCTGTTGGCGCTAACAGGACATATTTTATTTTGTTCGCAAGGCTTTCGCTGCAGTTTTTGAAAGATTCATCACCAGTCGAGGGTTTCTCGGCTAATTTTGTGATAAGTTTTGTTGAAGTTAATTTTTTAAAACCGCTTTCTTATTACTGCAGTCCAGATTTGTCATTCTGTTGTTATTGAATATTTTATTTAACAAATATCTAAAAAAATAAAAAAAATAGTCACATTTTTGCAACTAAATTTTTCACGTCAATTTTTAACGAATACAACGCAGTGCAAATATTAATTGATTATTTCATAATTTTTTAATCCATTATTATAATTTTGATTCATATTATTCACACCATCATTAGTATTATTATTTATATTGTTCATAGCTTATTATGTTATTCATTATTTTAATAAATATAAGTTTCCAAATAGACATTCATTTCAGCAATTCATCGTTGGCATAAATGGGTCATTTCGTGTTTCACGTGCTAATTCATTTTCATACGACCTAATCTTCACGGGATATTCATATTTAGGCGGTCCTTATTAAATAATTCATGTGATGACTGAGTGAGGACGAAGAGCTTTGGAGGAGGAACAGCATTGGATGGAGTTGATTGCTAGGGGAGGCATGCCTACATCTCATCCACTTTCAACTCTCCAGCCAATTCCTCGCATTCCAAGATGAATGTCTCTTTCGCATCATCATTTCTCCTTTATCATACTAAGTTGTTAAAATTTTTCTCATTTTTAACCATTTCTTTAGTCTATAACGTCGGATTAAAACTAAATATAAAAATGTCTCTTGCAGTCATTTTGTGCTTTTAAAAGTCTCCCTCAAATACGCATCCATCGTTAAAAGCACTACAATCATTCAGTTTAAACTTGCTTTAAAATTTAAATGGTTTGGATTTAATTTTTTAAGCTGAATGTCAACAGAAACGCAACTAATGAATGAAATTTTTTTAACTCTTAAGTTGGAAGATTCATAAGAAAAGAGGCCGCACTGAATATTTCATGTTGACGTGTAGGTAGGTAGGATGAAATGTACTTCGTCCTTTTTTATTCCTCCGCACGAACGCAAAGTATGATTTCATTTACATAAAGTTGCTTCCGTAATAATTGATGTAAAACAATTAAAATGTACGAAATTTATTAAACTCTCTTTATTTTAATTCAATACAAAATTCAAATATTTGTTTTTTTTATATTTTGATGGAAATGGTGTGACATTTTTTAAATTCGTTGTTTGAATTATAAGTACTGCTAAAAATGTTGCTTCCAATTTGGGAGCAGTAAATAAAAAGTAAATAGTTTTACGATCGGAAGATAAGTGAAGCGTGAGTGATGAGGAATGATGAGGAAGAAATGACAAGATGAGAATCATCGTTGAAGGTTTCAATATTTTAAACTCTTCCATCTATGTTGGAAAACTCCGCAAACCGCTGAAGAAAATGAGCATAAAATTTATTTGAAGTTGTGTGGAATGGTCGCATCAATCATTGCATCTTATCACGAGCCCACATGAATGCCTTGAAGAAACATGCAGATAAAAAATAATTACTCTTTCCGAAATTTCGCTCCAACTTGTATTCTTAAATGCACACTGAATCTAAATGCAATAAATAAAATACTTCATTTCAATTTGTTATTCATGATGTTTCAACAATGTAATGTAAGTGGTTTTTTTTATTATTCTTTAAGAACTCAAAATCTGACAGACGCAAAAACTGTTACAACATAGAAGGCAATGGTGTAGAATGATAACGAAAAATAATTAACGGAGTAAAAATATTTTAAGCATGAGAAGCAATAATGATTTATAAAACGAATGAATAAAATAATTAATTATGTGACTAATTAATGACTTATTAAGTTATGAGATGGACAGCGGTAGGGAGTGTTCAAGGAGTGAGAATGTTTAAGCATAGTAAGCTAGGTGAATAAAACAACGATTTAAAAAAACGAGTAAATTGAATTAATTAATTAAGAGACTTGTTTAGGACTTGAAATGTAAGTTAAGAGTTCGTTAAGGAAAAAGAATAGACAAACTGAACAAATGAAAAAGGTTTAATGGGTGTTAATATGTTTAAGGTGTCGTGTGATTAATTTATTATACTACGCAAATCCATAATGTTAGTGTCATTAATGCATTGCAGAGTTTTCAATATATTTTCGTGTGACTCATTATTTTTTTTACAAGAAAGATTTTTTCTATTTAATCAACTTTCTACCTTATAAGCACTCACCTCTGAAGCAAGCACAAAAGAGAAAGAGAGTAACTTTTAACCTTTAATACACAAAACCCATACAATCAAACGCACGTAATCACATTGTCATATTCGTGAATTTGCCAACTTTTTCATTTGGTTCTGATTCCAGGTTTATATATGTATGAAATGTGAACATAGCACATCTGCTATCAATTGGTTGATGGAATACAAACATTTAACTTGGAATTAATGATCAAAGATAAATCAGAGAGGTTAAAAATTTAAATATAAATCAAAATTGTCGAAAGATGGCCAAGTAATATGTTTGGTTCATCTACCTGAATCACATCATGTCGTTACATCACATCAAAACATCTTTTCCATCGCAACTATATCGGCTAAGACTTTTAAATCGATTAATACTTTTTTTAAATCCTATACATTTAATTGTCTAAAATATCAACAGTAGTTGTTCTGCATGTATCAAATCAATTGAAGTAACCCTGTAATGAAACAATCTCAATGAAACAAAACGTTACAAGTAAGACACGCACAGATATGGACCTCCACAAGAAAGAAAATATACTATTGTAATATTAGCTTATATTCCATTGTTAAAAACACTGGTTTTAATGAAACAAATGTAGATAAATCTAAAAAAGATTGCTAGATTTCATTTGAAAACCATTATATTATAAGGAACATCTACTAAAGAGATAGGAGCTTCTACTGAATAACTTGGAATCACCACTTTTGTGGCTTCTGGAAATTTTACTCCCGTGAGACCAATCCAGTCCTGAGTGAATATGGAATTAATATTTCCGTTATATTCTCAATACATTTATAAAATTGGCCATTTAAATATAACCATATATATACGAAATCATATACGAGATGTTTATTACAATTTGTCAAGTACATATGTACGAGGGAAACTTTATTTAAAATATTTTTCTTTGTATATTTATTCGAAGAAAAGGAATTGTTCGGTGTCCGGTCTGTTTCTCATTTGAATATCTTACTTTTTGTGTCACTAATTATTTACGTTGAATGTGACAGTTTGCGTTATATCGTGACTGAAACTGAACCAGTGGTTTAATTTATCTGAAAATTTCCTTTGTCGAAATCTTTCCTAAGTAAATATTGTCGAAAAAATTGTATTTCCCTATAGTGAAATGTTTTTAGATTAAATACAATAAAGCATTTTAATTGAAATAAGTTTATAAAACTCATATTTTAACAAATGCAAGGATGTCAATGACACTTATTAAATTTTCATAAACTCTCAACATTTTAATAAATTTTAGAAATTAAAAGGAAATCACGAGTGAAAATACAAAAAAATACTTAATTGAAAATTGACTGACAAATCATTTGTAGGAAAATAACTGTATGTGAAAGCACACTCGCACGCACGCACACACACACAAACACACACAAACACACACCACACAAACACACATGTACTCACAGACACACACACAAGCACACACATACAAACATCAGGAAATATAATAAAAGGGTATAACAATTGAATATCGCGCATAAAATATATTTCATTGCATATAACACAAAAATTGTTATGAATACTGTGAATAAATGCCTGGCTTTTTACCAACGTTTTAAAAGTAATAATCTGGCTTAATCAAAATGAAACATGAATTTGCTTCTAAAAAACTTTTATAATAAAATGATGATCCATAAAACTTAAATGTATCATAAAGAAGTGTAGGAAGTTTATTTACTCAACTCTTAAACTTACACCATTTAAAAACCATACAACTTCAAATGAATTAAATATAATGAGTCTGATATGACACAATAAAAACATGTTGGCTGATTGTTGTCAGAAACCTGAATGGCTGCTGGCTGCCAAACTTTGAAAAAAACGTTAGACATGGAAACAATACAAGAATTGAATCAAGTTGCCTGTCATATCATCAACGAACAATCTTATCATGCTTACAATCGAACTTCTCTGGCTTCGTTGCACTTCCACACATAGAAAAAAATCTGTTTTCATTTCATTTTATTTCATTTAGCTGTTTGCATAATTTAACATCAGCATAACATAACAAAACAAAACAGAAAAAAATTTAATGACCCCAGGTGTACTACCCATAAGCCCAAATTTCCAAAATTGGTTAATTAAATGAAAGCATAAATTTTTCAAAAATTAATAAAAGTTATACACAGGCACACACTCACACGTCTCAAGCATATCAACACTCATACTTACATGCCAATCCAAATATCAATCAAACTGGATAATTTGCACGGCATTGGTTCTTCATCTCAAGCCCAATAGTGAACTTTTCAAACAGAACTTTAAATTGATTTACGAGTTTTGCATTGACAATTTTTTGTGGTAAAGAATTTCATATGAGTATAGTTCTGTTAACAAATGCTTATTTACTCATGTTTGTTCTAACCTTATTTCCTTCAAACTTTTTATCGAATCTGTACATAATTTTAGATCTGATAACATTCCTGTCAGATTATAGACGCGTATCAACATTAATTAATTAAGTATTTAAGTTATCATTCAAAATATTGAACAAAGTAATCGAGTCTCCCCTGATTCTACGAAACTTTAGTGTGGATTATTTAAAAAACTTCCGTCTTTCATTGTATTTCATACCACGACATTCATACAAAAATTTAGTAACTCTTTGCTGAACTCCCTCAATTTTTCCAATCAAACCAATTTGCCACGGTGACCATACAGCAGAGAGCAAAAAACAAAAAATTACAACATTTCCAAACGATTTTTGAATATTTACTAAACCAAAAAAGACACTAACTTTACAAAAATTTTTACTATTATTACATAAAATAGTAGGAAACATTCACATTTTTTTTCTGGTATAGCAATTTTAGAAAGGTTTTCAAGTGAAGAAAATTCGATTAAAAAAAAACGTGAAAACCAAAAAATGAAAAATTATTTCTATAACAGGACCAGAATGAAAATGGTAAAAAATTACCAAAAAAAAGTTTCTCTCAGTTTAAAATAAAAATGAATAAAAGAGTTGTTAAAAACATTGTTTTCTATACAAATAAGTTCAAAAACAGTGATGGAAATACGATACGAAATGTTGGGAAACTGAACAAGAAACTGATCAAAGTTGAAAATGCAGTAATACTATTTGTATACTATATATTATATATATACACGTACACACATACACACACACACACACACATATATATATATATATAAATATATTTATATACATACATACATATGTTCTTGAATGGACCATAATGAATGACCATGCACACATGTCTCTATATTAAGTCATCATTTATTGATTATGATACATGTTTTGTATACTAATTGTATTATATATATATATATGTATATATATATATATATATATATATATATATATATATATATATATATATATATGGCTATATCCATGCGAATGTTAATGAAAGATTACAATGTGTGTTCATAAATGCGATACTTCATGATGTTAGAGAATGTAAGACCACAGCGTTTATATGATAGTCCGTTGTATGTCAGTTCCTGTGAATAAAAAACATACAATCATCAAGATGTGGTGAATCATCTTTTTAAATAGTTATTTTATTTAATGTTTTTTTTTTATAAAAATGTGATTGAAGATAATTTTGTCTGAAGGGTGTTGTATTTGAAATGCGTAAAAGTTATTTCTGAACATTTTTATGGCCTAATCGCCTAAATGTTATTAATCTGTTAATAAGTTAAAATTAAAATAATGTTGACGTCACAGCAATTCAAGACGTGCTAAAATTTAAAATATGGATAAACATTAAAAAGTTTTGACGGCATTTTTTCCAAACTCACTAAAAAATATAATTTTATAAAATTAATCCACCAAAAGAGATGAAAATGCCTCACGTATCATCTTCGTCATTGTCGTCAACGTCTTCACCATCTGCATTTTCGTCAGAATTATTTTTATCACTGCCACTTTCGATATCACTGTTGCCAGCCTGCATAATCCTCCTTTCGCAAATGAGCTTCATAATGACGTCAGCATCACGTCTTCAACATGACGTCACACCTCAATCATTCAGCCAGCACAATGGTTAGCTAGTTCACATTTTATTTGTCGCGATCTTTTCAATCATTTCATGAAATGTGTGGTCACAATCTTTGAAGTATAAAATAATTAAATATTGATCGATCAGAAAAGTTACTATATCTATGAACTAATAAATTTTTAAATTTATGTTGCCGGAGAAAATGATTTGAAATTCAAACAAAATTAAATTTAAATTTGCATTTTACAATCTCATAACCAATCAAAGCATGGTGTTACCAATATTTCACCAGTAAGGAAGGTGGGAGTAATTTTCATTTAGCAGAAAATATCTCGTGCAAGTTTCATCGTTTTTTCATTTTTATGTAAATCAAAATATTTTCCGAGGTAATAATTAGCCAAAAGCAAAAATTTTTTTTCATGAATGCAGTCGGTGCGTAGTGCTGATTGGAGAATTAAAGAAACAAAAGAATTATTTATGACTTTGATGAAAGAAGTAGAAGATTTTCATCAAAGCGCAAACAAATGAAAATATTTTTGTATTGAAACTAAAAATATAGATTACGTTTAAAAATAACTGCTCTTACGACAACAAAGCAATGCAGAATTTTCAATTTTTCAGTTTCCAAATCTCAATATTTACAAAACTCTCAGTAACAGCAACACAGAAAAAAGAAAAAGTATAGATTGGGAAACAACTGTATGCAAATAACTTTATTTCATCGGCACTTTAAATAAAAATGAATGCCTGCGGAATGCTAACAGGTAGCAAAATAATGTATAAAATGGGAGACATGGGAACAGCTGATTAACTTTCCTACACTATCCTTTTCAATATAACAAATTTGACAACAAATTAGTTTCTAAATTGTATAATCAATAAAATATTTGTACAAGTATCTTTTTGTTGTAATGAAATTGTAGCATATTAATTACAATATGTCTACAGCTTGGTGAGTATATTACACCAGATAATGACCCTCGTGCTATAAATGCCGGCCACATTTGGCTGTTGACTTTTTTTCAGCTGAAACATATTACCAGTCATTTTTAAACTACACACAATTTTACGTAAATTGAGTTTGTTTTTTCGTCTTCAAAAGAAGATGGTTTTGAAAAATTAGAATCATTAAAATAATAATAACTAAAAATTGTTCTGTATAAATATGAAGGCAAAGTTGAAAGCATCTATGTTAAACGTTAAATAACAGACGGTAAGCAGTTCAGTTTGGCAGATGATCAATAAATGGAAGGATGAAAAGTTCGCTTGTTAAATTGTACAAACTCGAAACAAATTAGTTTGATAAATATTTGGAAAGCTATGTAAAAAACAGTAAATAAATCTTGTAGAATTCAAACAAAATGTAAGTATCTAACAAACAGATTATTTATAAAACTGTAAACCAGATGTTGACATTTTGAATGAATTAGCAATCATTTTGCTAAAAAGGTAAATTGAAAAATTAAAAACTGATTTTATATTACAATCAACTTGAAATTATTTTAATAACAATATATTTTTACGAAAAATTATGTAAATTTTTTCATAAAATGGTAAGTATTAAAAAATTATCCAAAAGATATTTAATTATTTAAGATGTAAATCAAAATCAAAATTAGTTAAAAATGTACACTGGTTGGTTATTTATTAATAAATTAATTACTTTTTAATTAATTCCCAAAACAGTCTTAATTAACGTGAAAGTTATCCAATTAACATCCCGGTCAATATCCCGGCATAAAATCCTTCCAGTTGGATCGTCAACTCCCAATGGAAAGTTTTGAATCTCGTAACGATTATTGTTTTTCATCGTGTCATTCTTAACTAGAGGTCTACGCGGGAACACATTCTATTCCCTCACCTGCTCCTCCTGAAAATGATTTTTACGTCACCCGCACTCATTCCCTCAAAAGTCTTCCCTCACCCGCACCCATTCCCTCAAAAGTCTTTCCTCAACCGCACTCATTCCCTCACAAATCCTCATTTTCCCGCACTCATTCCCCCAATAATTATATCATTATTAACAAAGACAATAAAGTATCCATAGTCAGAGTATTATGTAGTACATTCTATGTACAATTTTTATTATAAAAACAAAGAAAAATTATAATGTTAGTGTTTTAGTAAATTGTTTGACTTGACAGTCCTTGACTGTTGAGAAAATAAATACGTTATTCGCTGACTTTCGGAAGATATTAACTTTCTTGACTGCCGATTTGTCCATATTTACCAAACTGCTAACACTAGGTTGTCGTCGAAATAAAAAAAAACAAAATAAAAATAGAACTCGCTGATCACGTATTTATCTGTGTAAACTGTAAACAGCTGATAAAGACAGATTCTGTATTCAAGCTGCATACTTAATGTTGTGTTTTGAAGAGTTGAAACACAAACTAAATAGAAAACAATAAGCGTAATGTACGTATACTAATTTATTACGTAAAATAAATATAACGTTCTATAACCAAACGAATTGAACGAATTAAAAAGCACATCACAGTAAAAGTCACATTGTACATTAATTATCGCCCAAAAACATATAGGAGAAATAGTGATGTGCCCTGCACATAACACTTAATATAATTGGTCACGTGTCCTTTCGTGTCATCACAATGAATATTATTTAGCGTAATGCATATTCATCAGTGAGCTTGCTTTGCTTTAAACTTAATAATAATCTAACTTTTTCAATTGCGTCGCTGTTCAAGCTATGAAGTTTCTCATTAAGTTTCAACATTTTTGGAACTTCGCCATCAAAGTCAAATCAACTGCGGTTTTCCCTCTAAAATTTTTCCCGTCCCGCGGTACTTTCCGCACGAAAAATATCCGCCCCGCGGTTTCCCCTCGCTTTTCATTCCCGCCCCGCGAGTTTCCCTCCAACTTCTGTTCTCAACTCGCAGTTTTCCAGTGGGTATTTACGGGAAAATTTGCGGGAAATTTTCCATGTAGGCCTCTATTCTTAACACAACAAATAAAAAGAACCAAAGTGTTTTCACTAAAGTTTACTGTTTTAGCGTCTGTCAGATTCTGACTTTTTAATGAATGATAAATACATATATAAAAAAGTAAACAGTAATACTGTGATTGTCGTTTTTTTAACGATAATAAGGAGCCGTGGGCTGAAAATAAATTTTCAATTTCTTGAAAAAACGTTTCTATAATGCTCTTCTTTCTGACAAATGCCATGCATTATGTAAATAAAATAAAATTAAATGGATGTTAAAATTGTCATATGAAAAATAAACAAAAACATTTTTTGTTATTTTATACTTCAGCGATTTTGTAGGCATCCGTGCCGTCGTTTTTAATTAAAAAAATTTAATTTTGAAAAAAAAAATTGAAAATATTTTTTAAAATATCATGGTTTCATGGATAAAGTTTCATGAAGTTTTGTTCTGAGGTAATTATTTGCCAGCGGCAGATCCAGAATTTTTTGCGGGGGAGTGTTGATGGTTTTAAAATTCTAAAGCTGTTAACTTACGCAATTTCCATTTATTTCAGCTTCTATAGAGCCGGGAGAAGAATTTTAAGGGAGAAGGATCCATATATTTTGCTTCTATTGGAGGGGAGAAGGATTTTTAAAGTTATTAACCTTTTCATGATTTTTTTTTGCCAATTTCCAATTTTCCTCTACTTTGTTACTACTACTACTTCGTTACAGGGTTTTAAATATTTCCATTTTTCATGGTCTGGTGGGAAGATGCATTTCCGTACCGCACTATTTTTTTAGAATTTTAAATAAAATTAGTTTAGAAATAATTGTTAAAAGAGGAATAAAAAAGTCTGTAACATGTCACTGAGGAAAAAGATTTTTCTGTGTGCAATGTTTCAATGCTTCCATAACGGAAGTGTTCAGCCAGGCAATCATCCTGAATGAAAATCTTTTCTATTTACATTTTAAATGTCTTGCCTCTTATATAGACAAATAAATAAATTATATCATACAGGAACATTGCCATACAAAATATAAATGCAACATGCAATAACATTTCCCAGCGATATCAGTCATCGTTCATTAAAACTGATGCGGAACTTCAATGCATCTAATTATTTTTTTGACACTTTACCCATTCAACATTGTATGTGAGCATTGTATGTATGCACTACACACACATATATAACCCCATATATACCTATGTTGTGTGCGTGTGTGTGTGCGTGTGTGTTTACAAGATATCTTTATTGGAACATGTTTCCGAAAAATAATGTGTATAATGGGTTCGCTAAACTTGAAGATGATAGATGGTTCCGCTGCTGAGATGCGACGTTAAGCTAAGATGTATTCCTCCTTTTAAATGCTGGCAAAGTGAAACATAAATAGATTTTTTACTTAGACGATAAAAATCCGATAATAAATTATTATTATTTATGTATAAAAAATAGCGCGAAACTGAATTAGTAGAGCGTGGACGATTGTTTAAATGGACAGCACATAAAACGTTTTTAGTTACATTACGCTGCAGTGTTTGATTGCAACGCTTCGTTCTTTGCTGGTTAAGTCGTACGGCTGTTGGTTGACTGTGTTGGTTTGTTGGCTAGTTATGTTTGTTGGTTGTATGTCGACTTTGTTGGTTGGCTGTTAGTTGTGATGTCAGTGTGGTTGATTGCCAGTAGGTGATGTTGGATAGTTGTTGGCTGATTCGTTGGCAAGTTATGTTACGAGGTTGTTGGCTGGTTATGTTGCATGATCTTTTTAAAACCTTTGAAGCATAAATATAAAGAACAAAAGCAAAATTATCGATGGACGCCAGAATAAGTGTTCTACTGAATTCTCACTTGTACACGAAAAAATGTGATTAGCGAGTAGAGTGGGTAATTAGGTTTCCGTGACGCTCATCAAATGATGAATTGTGGTACTTACGCAAAGATCCCCGCATTGTCTTTCTTCAACCAGAGGCTTTAAATACTTCTGCGTTAAAAATTTTCACTCAACTTGTTAATAAAAAAATGCTGCAAAATAATTTTTCAATTATTAATTGATATTTAATAACGTAACTTTTAAAAGTACTGATGTTTTAATTGTGTTTATGTTTGAAATATTATATTACTGTAAACCAATCTTGTGTTAGAGTTTTAAAGATTATTTTGTTACAACTTTCGGAACTGACAATGACTTTTCAAGGTTTTTAAAAACAAAAATTCACTTTTATTTTTAGAGTATATATTAATTTTATTTTTAAACTTCTGGTGATCTGTGAAGTTAATAATGAACTGAACGATATTTTTGTTTATTGCATCTCACAACTCACAGCTATTAGAAGTCTTTACAGTCACCATTATCACAAATATTGTCATTGTCGCTCATCATCGATTTGAGTAAATATCATCACAACCACAATTAATTACTTATACAAAAACTATTCATTTATAATATGATTTGACCGCTAGCACAAACAAACCCACGCAAACACACAAACTCACGCAAACCGACAAACACGCTCAAACACAAACTAAATATACAACACTTTCGAAATCATTCTCACCAAAACCCACTTGAATAGGCGACACGAAGACAGTCTCCCGACAGAACAAAACTTACCAATTCGTAATGGACTTGAGTCGTCGAGCAGATTTAAATTACGAGGAGGCCAAGCAGAGCTGTCATCAACGCGGCTTCACAAGCCTCGTCACGGTGGACACAGACAGCGAGTTTGATTTTCTGTGCGAGCAGATCAAATCAATCGTAGAAGAGATAGGCCAGGAGTTCGCCAACGAGCAGTGGTGGTCGGCAGGGATGCCCGTCACTGCCATCAAGTCGTCCGCTGGTGCAGAAGCTCTGAATGATGAAGTGCTTGAGAGGAATGTTGATGCTTCAAAAACGAGGTCTAAAAAAGATTTCGATCCAAGTGTCAAGTGGAAGAACGTAAATGATGGTCGAAAGCTGGAGAGTATGAAACGGCCTAAGAAAACTATAAAAACTGATTACAATTTTTCTGACAAAAATGAGGTGAGTGATGACAGTACTGATTTTCAATATCAGGTTGCTGGTGAAAATGGCAATTACAACTACCTTGGTGAGAATGCGAGGGAGGGTGAAAATAGTGGCCACTTGAATGAGTTAACTCATCATCAGACTCACAGCAACAACAACGACAACCATAGTAACGTTGTTTTCAACATTTATAACTACACTAACAACAACAGTTTAACCTATACTGTTCCAAAAAATGTAAAAATTCAATACGATGCTACTGATGATGATATTGTTGTCAGAAAAACGAATGACCAAGCAGTCAACCGCTCGCACAGAGTTCTAATAAAAACTGCAGACGAGAGTATTGAAATAAAACAGCGGGATTCGTCTGCTCCTAGCATAAACAACAACAACAGTGTAAACAACAACAACGTAAACAACAACAATGTAAACAACAACAATGTAAACAACAACAATGTAAACAACAACAACGTAAACAACAACATGACAAACAACAACAATGTAAACAACAACAATGTAAACAACAACAACGTAAACAACAACATGACAAACAACAACAACATGATAGACAACAACGATGTAAACAACGAAATGGCAAACAACAACATGGCAAACAACAACAATGTAAACAAAGACATTAAACTAAATACCATAAAAAACAGTGCAAGCAACAGTTTACATTTAATAAATAACAGAAATAACGTGAAAGAAAATGAAATGAACATCAACAATATTAACACGAATGATAATTACAACAATGTGACCAACAAAAGAATCAACAATTTTGACCACAACAACAACAACAACAACAACAACAACAACAACAACAACAACAACAACGGCAACAACAACATAAACCAAAACATTAATGACATAATAAACACAAGTGTTGACGAAATAAACACAAAGCCCAACAAAATTAACCAAAATCACAACAACAACAACATCGACAACAACAACACGAACTTTTACAAAACTCACAAAAGTGCTACCAACGGATATCTAAGTAACAATAATAAATATTACAACAACAACAACAATAAAAACAGCGACGTCTTTTTTTATAAAAACAACGTCAACAATCGCCACCAGGCTAACGGGATCAACCAGAAAAAAATTGAAAGTAATTCATTCAAATCAGCGTTTGAAACAGCCGGCAACAAGGTTTACAACAGCAACAACATGACATTTATCAAACAAATGCAGAGTTCAAACTATCAAAAAACAGGCCACAAACAACACAAGTATCAGAACAGCGTACCAAAACTGCACGCCAGTACAACAACAAGAACAACAACACACATGGACAAGCATCTCCACAATGCCCAGCATCAGAATTCAACTTCAAATGAATATATACCTTGGGTATGGGATGTTCCCGGCTATCCTACAAGTTAGCTGAGGCCGTTGTTGCTGTTGTTTTGTGCTGCTTAAGCTGTTGTTGGTTTTGAAGCTGTTGTTGATTCTGAAGATGTAGCCATCACATGTTTTTTTTAGTCTTTTTTGATTTTCAGGATGTTTTTAACGTTATTATAGCATGTAGTTGATATTATCCCAAATTGTTGTTATGATGATGTTGTTGACGTTGCTAGTGTTGTTATTGTCTTTAATGTTATTTGTTGTTGTTATTGTTGTTGTTATTGTTGTTGTTAGCCAGATATAATTTTATTCTTCATATATTTGTTTTTGTTATCTATAATGATTTTTTGTGGTTGCTGTTATGTTTCATGTTAATATTGGTGTCCTTTTAAATAAAGATGACATTGATTTTGTTGATGATGTTATGGTTGTAAACGTTGTTAATGTCAGTGGTTTTGTAGTTTCTCGTGTTTCAAGTGCAATTTTAAGGCTGATGGTTATGTTGTTGTTGGTGATTTCACAAGTACAGCTAATATTAATGCAGCTGTTTTTAAGTTGTTGAAAAAATTGCTGGTGTTTATTGTATATATTGTATATATATATAGTGTATATTCATTTATTTGAATCTCGCATAATGTGGTTAATAAAATCGTATCAACAGATTGCTAGCTCGGTATATATTTTGAAATTTAATTATTATTTTATAATTTGTATATTAATCATTTATTTATTCATTCATAGAATTATTGATGCAAAAATAGATTCTTGAAAAGAGGTTCATGTAAAAAGAAAATATATAATAAAAAGTATAGAAAATATATAAACAATGAAATACAAATGTTATGGACGGTACAGGTGTCATAACGTTGGTGATGTCGTTTGAATTTGGTTTTAGCTGTGACACATGCGATGAAACTGCTCGATAAGTTCGATAATATAGTAATATAGCTAGTTACTGGTTGACCAACATGTTTAACTACTTTATTTCTCCTTCTCTGACTTTTTTGGTTTAATACTCAGAGTATGCACATCAGTTAAGAGCCACACATTTTGTATCCTTTCATTTATTTTCATGTTGATTTATAACCAATTCACATGAATAAACCGCAAACAATTTTTCTTTATCTTTACACACTGTTGAAAACTACATTTTTCAAAAATATGCCGCACATGAGTTCATGGCCACAAACAGCGTTTTAAATGAACAATCTCGATGCACACAGTCCTGCAGTTTCATTCTAGCAGTTCACATAAATCTTAATTATTCTGATGTGTCACAGGGTTTTAATGAGTTTATATTTAGACGCAACAACAAAAGAGCAAAAATAGTTTTGATGATATATCAGAAGAAAACCATGAAGAAAAAATATTAAAATTGGTTATGATGAGCGAAGACGTGAATGGCAGCCCCCATCCAACCTGCCTTTTTACAATTTCATTTAAATTGTAAAGTTGCATGTTTTATTTTTAATGTTTCATTTCAAACTCGAGTCTTAATTTTTAATATTCAATCAACCAGCTGCTTATTCTTGCGTGATTTGTTAAAAAAAATAAATGTTTAGACAATTTTTTTTCTTCTTTCTATCTATATTTACATGCCGGAAAACCAAACCATAATTTTATTTTTTATTTATTAATTAAGAACACAACAATTTTATTGTCTGTTAATAAATTGTTTTCTTTAATTTATACTACAGATAAATAAAAGGTTGTTCTGTGTAAATTTTCAACGCTAACTCAAGCAGCGTAATATTCATATTAGCGCATCTTATAATAAACATGCACATATTGAAGATATCTTTTTTGAAGGAGCGTACCAACTTATTTGAGATAAAAAAAAATATCTCACAGATGTACGCATAAATAAAGACTTTTATTAACTACGGTCACAAGAGTCGTGTTATTGAATTTTTTTCAATAAGTTCTCTAACCTTCTTACCAACTTCTTTTATTTTCTATCCAAATTGAAAATTCAAGTTTCCAAAAGTCAGAGTTCAGTTTTTGAATTTTATTTCAAGTGATGTCTCGACAATTTTTTGTCATCGGGTATGTAATGAGTAAGTAACCTGAGGTAATATTTATAGTTTTCAGCAAACTCACTTATGTAAAAAATCACACCTAAGTACAACGCAAATGTGCACTAACACACAAACATACTTCCATCCACATAAAACAAAACTTAAAAACTTTCCTATCTACATAAATACACACACACTTAATACAAAACACACACATTCACATTTTACATGCACAATACACACACTTATAAACAGCACACACACACAATTAAACACACTCATTTACTTAGGACATATGGACTGACACACAACAGCAGTTAGGTGCACACTTGTTACATGTGCTCATGAAGTTTCGTGTCAATTTGCATAATGGGGAATAACGAGTGCATGAAATTCTTTCAATTTTTTCAAAAAAATTCTTTCCAGGTCCATTGAAGCATCAACGTAATGTCTTCGTGCTGGAGCGTGCAAAACAAAGCAACAGCATGTGACCTTCCTGTCTTACAATCAAATTTATTCTCTTAATCAGCATTTTCAACAAGCATTATAATACCAAGTTTTTATGTTATATTCAGCTGAAAACTGACTGAAGTTTATGTAAATTTACGCAAGAAAAAACCCAAACAACATTAAAACTCAATAAATTCTTGTAAAAAAGGATGAACAAAAAGTGGATCTCTCGTTTGAACTCGCTCTCACAGCATGTATGTATTCAGGCGGGCGTATATAAATTATCCTCCTTGGACGGGCGAGCACATATAGAACGTGGAAAACAAATATTTGCGCTGGTCCAAAGTCAACAAGGAACCAGCATGGGTAATTACATTAAGCGTATTAAACATATTGTGAGGCAATTTCACGCGTGGTTAACAACGAACTTTTGCAATGGAATCGAGTTGGTACACGAGAGACAAAAATTGATAAATGTTTAATGAAGTGACAGATAGAAAATTTTTGAGAAAAAAATGTTTAAATATAATGGTGAAGATGAAGATGAAAATGTTAGTTTGAAATGTGATGGTGAGGAAGAGGACGAAGATGAAGATGGACTGGAATGGTCGTTAATTATAATTAAACTTCTGACTTCCTCCTTACGATTCCAGACACGAACAGTGCCACTTTAATAAGGCCACCGACAAAAAACTCCTCTACATTTTTGCTGTTCAATTTTTTGCACTTTATTTTTTAGAATTTTTTTGCGCAAGTTAAAAATTATTAAAACTGTATGAAAGAAACAAAATATTCGTAAGCTTTTTATGATACTTTTTTTTTATTATTTTCATCATAATCGTTATTTTAGTCAAATTTTATCTTTTTACTGGCTGTATCACTTTTGAAATGTCTTCAAAACTATAAAAATGTCAATAAAAAGTTTGAAAAAAAAATGAAATACCAAATAATAAAGACCAACAAGTAAAAATGTACAATTTATACAACTGTTATCGAGAATCTACATCATCTGCACGCTTCTAAAACGTAAAAAAACTAGGTGGATTAAAACTATATCTCAATTTCAAGTAACAACTTCGATTATATTTCAACAATTACAACAACATTACTCCACAATTAAATTGAAAATATTGTAGTTATATCCTTTATCCTTAGTTGTGCGAATTAGAAACAAGCCGAGCTGTTTTTGAGGTTTCCATCTTATCTGCAGTGGATGTGTACCAGAAGGGAAGGTTTCATCTACCCCTATGGCGTGCAATAAACGTCCACGTGTAATGTTGTTCACCTAAAAAAGGTTAAAGGTCAATTACACTCGTTCAAAATTCAGAAGATTCAACAAAGCGAATAAACATCATACATGAATACATACTAAACGACGCATCACACGCGAAGCATGGGATAGGCGGAGATCTTTCCGTCACATTCGAACCCGGTTACTGCGAAACAGCACTAGGCGACCTTAACCATTAGACCATCGTACCTAACACTTCACCGCTAACATTTCATGTTTCTATGATATTTAAATTTTGAATTGAATGCAGTTAAGACCGGTCCGGTTCATTAATTTTATTGATTAGGATTAATATAAGTGTTATTTAAGTTTTCAATAATTTATTTTCACAAATATGTAGTATCTCTTCTAACATCCATGCACACAAACATGCATGTTTCAACCAACCATGGATAAAATAATGCATCTTTTCAAATGCATCTTTTCAAAGTACTATGCATCTTAACAATCACCATCTTCAGCATCTACACAGCATGCAATTATACATGCATGTTGAAACGAATAACAATGAACAAACACTATACTGACCAGTGAAGAAATCAACAAACCAGGCAATCTCAACAACATAAGAACAATTAACGACGTTTGCAAATTATTTTCTCATTTGATAAATCATCTCGAAAATTAATAAACTTGTTTAAAGGAGAGGCAGGCAGATGATTTCTAATAATGCAACTGAGTAAACATCTTGTTAATTTGTAACGTCCGGGTTTAAAGATCTGTCTCATGCACGTTTATTGCTTCCATGTAATTTACTGACGCACAATGTTTGCCGAGCAAACAGTGAATATTATAAAGAATGATAATTTACAATTATAAAATTGTCAAACATTAACCTATGTTTACAGGCAGAAATTTCAGCTAATATATGTGAAAAATGGTTATAGAGCATCATTATGAAGTCTGTTGTTCATCTAAATTAATGGTTCGTTAATCTTTACTGATAGGTAATTTCTATTTAATAAAAATCTGTCTAAATGTTTCGTTGAATGATAATCTTGGGTGTATGTATAACTTGACATGCCTAACAACGTAGACATTCATCGCAAGAAATGAAGCCCCTCAATTTTGAAATAAACTTGCATAACGACATAAGTCTAGTATTTATATATTCGGAATGACAAATGATTTTATTTAAAAAAATTCACATTAAACATTGTTGAAATGAGATGTAAAGAATAAATCAACACGTTTATTATGTATGATCTATCATTATACATCGTCAAATGCAACCAGTGGCGGATCTATACAACATACACACAACCTCGCTGCGATACAAAACTGTCTCCCCACCGATACAACAACACTCACATATAAACTACATTAACAGAACATCGCTTCCGTTTCATGCAGAATCAATCCTACAACACTTTTTCAAATCCATCAGACATACTCTCAACAACTATTTCACACAAAGTTAACACCATTGCTAAACCGCATAATGCATAAAACAACTGCCAATAATCCGATAAAACATTAGATGCTCTTTGTCATTGTGACAGCAA
This sequence comes from Helobdella robusta, assembly GCF_000326865.2. NCBI lineage: Eukaryota > Metazoa > Annelida > Clitellata > Rhynchobdellida > Glossiphoniidae > Helobdella > Helobdella robusta. The sequence continues at coordinate 2,362,035 of NW_008703942.1, forward strand.
TGAATTAAATTTTTTTTTCAAAAGATTTCAAGTTCTGTTTCTTTCGGATAACAAATGATTTTATAAATACAATGAGAGTTCTTCGCTCTAGAGTAATTTGTCTTAATTAAGGATATCTCAAATATATGTGTCATATATATATATATATATATATATATATATATATATATATAATATTATATATTTATATATTGAATTATAGATTTATATTTTTATAATTATATACGTTTATATAAAATGTATAAATACAATACTTATATAAATGTTATAGTTTCGTAGAGCGTTTACATTTATGTGAATGATGCATGGTCTCCGAACCAATAATGGAAAAAATTGATTGTACAATCAGACTGACGGTTGAAAGAAGTTTTTTAAAAGAAATTTGGGGACATAAAAATGTGGAGCTATCTAACAAACTTGTTTCAAAGTTTTGTAAAATGTTAAGGATTATGTTAGCGTTGAGTTAACATATTTTTATTACTTTTGTTTGTTATATGATGGACTTTATATTATGTTATATCGTGTTAACACAATATAACACCGAGTTAGCACAAACAAACAGCAAAAAATATCTCGCCAGTTATGAAAGTTAGTTATAAATAACACTAAACCCATATCATAAAACTTTGATTTGAAATTGTGAATGATAAATTTTTAATTAGCCACCTGTCACCAAAGCAAGTATTTTTAGTAACTCCCCGGCAGGCAATAAACAGAGGAGTTATGACAAAAAATATTATTACACTTTGTATTAAGACCGCCAAGAATGATATTTTAATGCACAACTGGGTGCAGTTAAGATGTAAATACAAGGACAGGTCCTGCAGAGTTAATAATAAACAAGTATTCTTGAAACAATAAACAAACAATATTTTGATCACAATTTTGTTACTTAGCAGTTTGAACCATCTCTCAAGTTTTTAATCATTTTGTTGGAATGTTGATCAGTTAATTTTGAGGCAGCAAATAGAAACATCATGAACCGTAGAGGATAATGGTTCATAACAAAAGTGACTTTAATTGGAACCCTAATTAACAATGGAAATGTTATAAATGTTTACAAGACAAAAAAAATGTAGTATGAGTTGCTGTCAAATGCTTTGTTGTTTGGCTAACTTCTCTTTTGCAGTGTCGAACGTTGAGATTCAACTGAACTATTTTTCTTTCAGTGATTTGCAAGAATGTTATTAAAATTTTAATTTGGTTTTAATTTGCTGGCGTACAGGAGCCAACGTTTTGCCTCAAAAATGTACAACGTAATATTTCGTTTCGAATAAAAGATATTTTTAATTCAATCAAGAAGGCGGCGTGAGAAGTAGCATAAAATTTAAATAAAATGATATTTTTTCAACTTAAAAGTAATTGCGTAGGGGCAATAAAATGTTCATTGTCTAAACTGTGCATTTCAATTTATTGTTTTGTGGCCATAAAAAATATAATTAAAACATAAATAAATATTCATATAGATTAATTTGCACTAAAGATTACATTTGCAATTGTATTGCGTAACTTAAAACAAAGATTAAATTTTTTTACATTTCTCTTAATCTCTTTTTAAATCTTTTACTTCTGCCATTTAATTTTCCGAAGAAAACTCTTTCAAGAAAAATAATTTTTTTAAACAATATATTTTTGTACGAAAAATTATTTTAAATTTATTTCTATTATCTTGGTTTGAAAAATTTTTATTATCCAACAAATGTATCCTAAATATTTTGGTATTTCGTCTCTGGGTTGGATGCATTTTAAAACATTTCAAAACAATTTGGAGGAGATCTTATAACATCTTACAATTATTTTAATTACAAATTTTAAATCACAAAGCCATATATTTTAAATACTTTTAATTTTTTTACGTTAATTTAAAATGTTTTGTTTATTGCAATGATGTGCGAAGATCTGTGCAAGAAGTTCAACAACCTTCTTTTGGTATTTGAAGTTCTTTATTGCCAAGTTGTTCAAACTGGAAAGGCGATAATGTTTATTTCCGAAAGCCAAACGTAAAAACAGCAGAGCGGAAATGAACTCTTGCCCAACTTTTTAAATAAAAGTTTTTATCATTTTTTATCATTTTAAATTTTATGTTTTTTTATCACAAACATAATTAAGGGCCACATTGATTTAAACTTTTTAACATGTAAGCTCCCATCAAATTAAGCAATTAATCTAGAAGTATATCTATAAAACTAACAACTTAGATAATTTATTATTAGATTATACATCTACAAATTAACAAAAACTAAAAAAAACAAATAAAACAAAATATATCTTAAAAGTACCATAGAAATAATTTATTGCATTGGAGATCACCTTTGGATGATGCGTCGTCCAGATTTCTAATCTCTCTTCTTTTTCTTTTTATGTCCTGTAATTTTGTGAAAGCATTTCAATTCATTTGATGATGCCGCTTTATTTAGCCAAAAAAAATTTTTGAAAAACTTCCCAGTGAAGTTTGTGTCAGATACTTTTTAAAAGATATTAAACTTTTTTTTATTTGCAATTTGAATTTTTTTAATCAACCTACTACACGATACAAAAAATCATTTGCATCGCTCCAATTGGTTGTTGGATAAAGAAAAAAAATGAATCAAAGAGGTGAATATTTAAAATGGAAAGATGTCAGAAAGAAAAAGCCACAAAGAAAATTGAAGAATAACAAGGCATGTCGTCTGAGGATGATTCGAAATAATGCGGTTGGACAAAGCTTAAAAGAACAAGGGGAAACTTGATTTAAATGAAGAAGAGCATTTCTGGAAAAACTGTATGAAAAGTGAAGCCAGCGAGATTCTTTGAAGTCACAACTCGCGGTAAAACAAAAAGATATAGAAACAAAATCTTGGCAAAAACAAAGAGCTACAGATGTTTTTTAGCATACTACAAATGGGCGTGAAGTCTTTAGATGCCACCAACACTTTTAAAATACAAGTGGTGAAAATTCCATTCTAAAATTGCTGAGTGAATTTACTTATTGCACGACAGACATCATGTTATTAAACACTGAATGTATTTTTAACATAATCCAAAGAATAACTGTAGAGACGCGAATTGAGAATAATAGAGGGATGCGTAAAGATAGGGTGCTGCATGTTTAATCAAAGTCTGAGAATTGAAGTCCTAAATTAAATTTCGCCAAAAAATATTTTGGAGTTGTTGGCTATAACAAAATTACTTTTTATTAATTTTTATCATTTTATCGTTATTATCATTATCGTCATCATTAACATCATTTTCATCAACATTTTCATGTTCGCTTAGTAAAGACTATGGAAATGATAATTTTGCATTTAGTAAGTTAATGAGACAAAAACATTAAACGTCCCAGCAAAGCTCTGAACAATATTATAAGAACAATGCAACCTTGTGCTATTAATTAAGCTCTAGAAACTTCTAACCTTGATAGCTCTAACCTTGATAAAAATCTCTCAAACAGCAAAAGAGATAAATTTTAGTTAATGTTTTGTGAGAACATCGACAAAAATCAAATTTAATTACATTCATATTGTGTAGCGCTAGATTAATGAAGCGTCGCTGTTTAATCGATGCTCTTCATTGACAATAGTTGTTAAAAGTAATCCAATTATTTTTCTAAATTTAATTTTCGACATAAAAGATGAAATCAACTTATCTAAAAGTGGTTTAATGGCGTCTGAAAATGCACGTACATATTAAGCAAGACAATAAAATCCAAGTACACACACTCGTCGAAATCTGAACGTTGTTCATAAGACAGCTACCACTATTTTAAGGAAATAATAATGGTCAGAGCAATAATCACGACGTCAACATTCACAACCACAAACAACATCAAACATTCGCATCATTAACACCAGCAACAACGTAACATCAATCTTCTGATGCACATTACGAAATATTCACATCCGAAATAGTTGCAGCCACTTCCTCGGCCACGGACCACAAACGCAACAACACCAAACAGCTAACGACAGTTTCAACACGATAATGCTAGAGAATATTGAATGAGTTCACAAAGTGTCGATAATGGGCTTGTTAATTATGCATCGAACGAACGCCACGCAATATTTCCTACCGCATCAGCAAGCCTCGCCCCATCGTAGAAAGAAACATCATCTCGACGCAACGCACATCCACCTGCTACTTCGCACGCGATGCGGCGTGACACCCTACCATTTAATACCACAACACCCTGCTATAGCGTAAAAAATTGCAGGAGGTCGTCCTACAATACGGTTGATGGCGGTCACGGTGTGGTGATTTCGAAGCGTTCAGGCGAATATGTGGCAAGTAGGTGCGATTGCTGGGCTCTGCTTCAATAAGTGTCATTTTAATTAACTTGGCTGCTTCTACGTCTGCTTGTTCGGCCACACATCTACCACAACACTTTTTCTAATACCACTGCAAAGTTTACTAATACTAAATTTACCTCACCATTAATACTACTACTGATACTTCTAGTACTAAAAATATTACAATAATAATACTTCGACTGCTACTACTACTACTAATGCTACAACAACTACTACAACTACAACTACTACTGCAGCCGCAAAAACAACTAATATTTTTGAACAAGAAGTCAAACTCTATTCAACCTCTTTGACGGCAATTACTCATTCACTTGAAAAATATTTTATTTCTTAGTTAAGGAAATAATTTATCATTTTATTTCTCAATGTAAAAAATTATTTGAAAATAATTCATCTCTAGGTCCCCTACACTATTACAATGAGATAGAGAGGTAGAATGGTCATGTAGAATATAATTTGTATATATTACTATGTTTAAATTATTTTAAAGATATAATGTGTGTGTGTGTGTGTGCGTGTTTGTGTGTGTGTGTGATGTTATCGTATTCAATTGAAATGATTAACGACCTTGGTATGTATTGTTTGATATCATTAAGAGATTTTTTTAACATTTTAAACTGAATTACATTTTAAATGAATTAGTCTTCAGAGATGAAAAGAAAGATATAAATAAATTCCTCAGAGGCTAAACTTATGGGCTAGTTGGTTCTACTTTTAAAAACTTAAATAGTAAAAAAGTACATATAGTTATGGCTTATTGTTCAAGAATTGAACTAAAGTACCTATACTTAACCTTTTGGCTTCCAGTAAAGACTAAAGAGTAAAATGGAACATCTACAGGGGAAATTTCAATATAAAATTACATGGATGAATAATAATAAATAATAAAAATATATGTAAGTGTCTATAAGATCAAACCAGTGGTACGACTTAGTGGGATTCATTATAGGCAAATTTGAAATTCTTATGTTTATGCGGTTCAATTTACACCTTCTAAAGTCACTGGTTTAGGTTACTTTTACTTAACGCTGTTGGTTCCCAAAAACACAGAGACTAAAAACCCTGTAAGATTGGTGGATTATAGGTTATTGCAAATATTTGCATTACATTACAATTAATACAAAAAAATTAGTCTGAATTTATTTATTTATATATCATTATATTATTATCTAGTTTTGTTAATTGTTTGAGTATAAATTTGTGTGCATGTGTGTGTGTATGGTATGTGTTTGACAAAAGCTCTATAAAATTGTCCAAACACCCACCACTTTGGTTCTCACTTTCTCTCTTCTTCTTTCTCTCTCTCTTTTTTCTTTTCTTACTCACTTTTGAGCACATATTTTTCTTTACGTGACTTAAAAATGTCCATTAAAAGATATATGGCTGTAAAGAAAATAAATTTAAATGCAAATTCATAGCTCCACTCTAACACAACGCAACATATTCGAACATTTTTTTTAAATCTTTTTGTTTGTTTGCCTGTCTGTTTGTATGTTTGTGTCTGTTTGTGTGTGGGTAGTTATGAGTGCGTGCATGAGTGTGTGATGTAGATAACGGCATAATCATTGAACGTGCGAGAGATGTAACGCTGTGTGTTGTTTTGTTGTGCGATTTTTTGTATTGCAAATGTTCTTATTGCTATCTCACTTGCCTATGAAGAATTATAAAAATATAAACATACACACACATATATACAGTAAAAAATGTATTTTCATGTATAATGTTGCTAGAAAATTAAGCTGAGGAGTTTGGAATGCATGGACAGTGTAATGTATGCTACGCACATCCCTGAGTTTTTAATAAAGTATGATATGTTTTTTGTTATATATGCGTTCACACACACGCACACACACGCACACATACACCACAGAGTGAGAGAGAGAAAAAAAGAAAGAAACAGAAAGAAAGAAAGAGAGAGAGAGAGAGAGAGAGAGAGAGAACGATCGAGAAAGGCGAAAGAGAAACATTTTCACATTCATACATACAAACATACGCAATTCATACATTGTATTCATTGTATTGAAATTAATAACTAAATTGTGATGGACGTGTTATTTATTAGCTCCGTCGAAGCGAAATCACAAGGTGGCACACTAATGAAGGAGAGTTAGAATCAAGCGGGCCAAATAAAATATAATCACTCCAGTCAGAAATTGAAATAAACCATTAATCACAATTTAGGCAGCTTATAACAAGGAGATTTCATAATCTTACACACGCATATGCCTCATATGAAAATAATTATGAAAAATAAATAGAAAATTGATGAAAGAAAGAACAAATGAATGAATGAATGAATGAATGAATGAATGAATGAATGAATGAATGAATGAATGAATGAATGAATGAATGAATGAATGAATGAATGAATGAATGAATGAATGAATGAATGAATGAATGAATGAATGAATGAATGAATGAATGAGTGAGTGAGTGAATGAATGAATGAATGAATGAATGAATGAATGAATGAATGAATGAATGAATGAATGAATGAATGAATGAATGAAAGAATGAATGAATGAATTAATTAATTAATTAATGAGTAAGTGGGTGATATTTATTAGCGTTTAAAAAAATGTAAGTGGGGGGTCGTATTAAAAGACACTCCACTCTTGGAACAGAAACCCTTGCCAGCTCATCCCGCACGTTCCGTTCATGTTACGTGCGTGCGATGTTTTATTCAAATGTACAAACACGTTTGCACGCGTGTCGTTGTTGTGAAAATGATTCGCAGTTAAAAATTATTTTCATTTGATTGGCTCTCTCAAATAAAAGCCACTGAACACAGTTGCGTGGTTTATTTTTCTAATGCCAAAGTTAATAAAGAAGTAAAAAAATGTTTTCTTGGCATTATTAAAATTGTTTAGGATGGCGTAAGCGTACACACCAGTTATTTTTAAACAAGGCATAAACAAAATTAATTCTTATGAACTGTCAGCAAAATTGTTATTCTGAGGAACTCGGCAAAAGCTCTTACGTTAATAGTAACACGGAATGAAACTAATGTCTGAAATTATACAAAAGTTTGCGAAAATTGTTCTGAAGTGATTTTTTTCAGTCAAGTGTCCACCATAGAAATAGAAACACATCATGAAAACATTGAAACACATAAAATTCCACACACATTTTTGATACATTAACAACGCATGAAAATACATGTGCTATAAGCGTCTGGAGTGTTACCTACCTATAGCACCTAATACTTAGCAAAGGGAAGTGCATCTATTAACGCGTGTTTCACGCCTCCAATGCCCTGGTGTACAATTCATGGATGTTTTTGCAGATTGAATATGGAGATCAAAATACAACGCTTCATATTTAATCGCTTGTTATGAATGCATGCGAAAAACATGTTCTTATGCACTAAACAAAATCAATCACACGCATAACATAAGCATAATTTCAAACTTAATATACAACTATTTTGTTTGTTTTTTATCAGAAAATATATATTTATTAATATTCACAAGGCATCGCATGTTCGCACTGAAACACAAATTTGTGAGTGCTTTTAATTTTTTTCTTTATTTTTAAAATTGTTAAAAAAAGTTTTTTTTAAGGAAAATGTTACGTTAGTCCTAACAACACGCACTTGAATTTCTATCCATAAGCTGAGCAAGAAACTTCTTCTATTTATAAAGCTGGTCTTATATGGAAGTGTTTGATCTATTTGACACGCCATGTTTGCACTAATAGTATAATCACATTTTGGCCAAATCTCACATGTTTTTGAATTTCTTGAAGACATGCTCAAGTTTCTTTTAGTCTGAATCGAAACTAAAAAGTTATTTAACTTTTTTTGAAGTGTACATCATTTTTTAGACAGTATAAAATTTGTCTGTTGGCTTAAAAATGCATTTTCAGGTTATGAATTTGTTGAGGGTTGCCGTTGAAACTCGCTAAAGTTTTTATTTACGTTCAAACATATCATCCACAATTTGACTGGAGGTAACAATTTCATCTCACCGAAAATAAAATTATGTTAATATAAATGAGAGTGGAATTGAGGCATTGAGGCAGAGAGAGAGAGAGAGAGAGAAAGAAAGAAAGAGAAAGAGAGAAAGAGAGAGAGAGAGAGAGAGAGGGAGGGAGCATCACGCAAGCCGTCGGTCCTAGAGAGCGCTAGTGGAACGGATTGATTGTTGCTTTATAGTTCGCATGATGACACGTCGTAATGTAGATATGATGAATTATTTAAACACGCATCGGCTGCAGTCCACAGTAGTACACGCACACGCAACTTTATATCGCGCCTAAATTGCCATTATTTTCACGTTTTTCATTATTATTAATGAAGGTGTTAACCGCTGGATATTTCTGTATGTGCGTGAGTATGGATGTATACATATGTATATTTTGTATATATGTATGTATTGCCATGTATGTATGTATTGGCATGTATGTATGCATGCATGTTGGATTGTGTTTGCATAAAATTATATGATTATCGAATATTTTTATGGCTTTCTTTACTGTCACAATTTGTGATTTAGAATTATCTGACATTAATGTGAAACTTGACTCTGACATTAAATTTTCTATATCTCAAAATAATTTCAATTTTTAAAAGAGCCCTACCGTAAAATAAGCATCAGGTATTGTTGCTGTGAACTGTTGCAGTCCATGAACGATCGGAACGCGTTGCCATGTGATTGCGTGATTTTTTTTTCCAATCAGCTCCGATATTAGCAGTTGGAAGAGCGTTGTTTATTTATGGCTCTCCTCCATTGACAAGCAGATCTTCTCGACTGATGCAGAAATCTTCTTCGTGTTCATTCTTATGCTGTGCAAATCTGCATAAATTAATTTTTTGCTTTTCAGTATCATTGTCAGTAGTAAAGCAAAGCACATTAGTATAAGTGATTCGCTAATTATACTTGGTATTTATACTTGAACACCAATTTTAAAATTAAACACCTTTTTCTTTTTTCTAGTTAATGTTTAAATACAAGACACAAATATTATTTTTACTACAAAAACAAGTACTGTTTGTGTTTCATGAACAACAGTTTAAACTTCTGTACTATAAGGTATGTAGTAGTATAGTAGTAATAGTAGTAGTAGAAGTAGTAGTAGTAGTAGTAATAGTTGTAGTAGTAGTAGTAATAGTAGTAGTAGTAGTAGTAATAGTAGTAGTAGTAGTAGTAGTAGTAGTAGTAGCAGTAGTAGTAGTAGTAGCAGTAGTAGCAGTAATAGTAGCGGTAGTAGTAATAGTAGTGATGATGTTAAAAGTGTTAGTAATGGGGCTAGTATTTTATTCAAATGTTATGAGGGGTTCGCCTAAATGCGAACTTTTATTGTGCCAGGCAACTTTATGGTCGGTTGGTAATGCAAGAGAACGACGTAATTACAATCGTGCATTACATCCGCTTACATCATGTCCACTGACTGACTGACTGACCAGCGGTTCAGCGGTTCTATGTGCGCTACGTACGTACACTGCACGCTGAACCATGCGGTTTTCATATTCTGTTTATGCGTTCATAAATTAAACACAAGTGCATTTATGTGAATCACGTCGTTTTGTTTATTTTTTTATTTTTTACTTGTTTTCGAGTTGTTTTTTTTGTGGCACATTTCGGCTTTTTTTAATTTAAGCTTGAGTTTGAAAGCACTGGTTGACGCGTTCGTGTCCATGTTTTAGAAAGATGCCACTGTTTTTTACACTTTTAATTAGCCCAACACAAAAAAATAGGCTTGTTTGTTGTTGTTTTTAAACAATGTATTATTTTAAATAAACGATGTTTCTTTTAAATTCTAACTATTATTTTAGCTTGCATTGGAAGTCTAAAATATTTCAGACGTTACGGTGAATACATAACAAGGTGTTAATATTGAACAGATGAAGCTCGAACGTTTCGCATTTTGATAAAATATTTTGAAAAATAAAATAGAAATGAATGGTCCTAGTAGAATTGATGTATTTTTCATTTGAAAGGACATATCTATTTATTATAGTCGTACATCACTTACATCTTGCAACTCTTTTGTCGTTAACTTTAAAAACATTTTGCATTTGACATTTTATTTTTAAGTTTAGCATAGCTTCTAAGGCTCTTGGTAGCTTCATTTTGATGTTATGTTGTTATTTAAGTCATGGTATAACAGTTGATGTTATTGTTGATGATTATGCTGGCGATTACGTTCGTATTATGTGATGCGATTGATAATGTTGAAGATGACATCATTGGCATGTTACAAAGTTGGTTGTCATATTGTTGATATGATATTGTTGTTGGTGATACAGTTTTAGAAGTTGTTAATAATGACATTATGACTGATAGAAATGTTGATTTTGTTGTCAGTTTTGATGACGACGTGTTTTTATAACACTCTGTCGATGTTATTAATGTTGTTACACGTGTGTTGATGATGAAATTAAAAATTACATTGTTGGTTGGCCTGCAAATGTTGATGTTATTTCATCGGCTGCCCCGATTAAGACAACAGATGTATGTTAATTAGTGGTGGAAACAATCAATCAATCTTCCTAGCAGTCTTCTCGCATTTTCCGGCATTTCTTGTGGCCGTTTTTGCTAATGCACCGCAGTTGGAATTCCCTGCTAATGACAGAATTTGGCCTGGGTGTGTTGTTGCTGGTTACGTTTTAATTAAATAACGGAAATGTTTGATACAATGATGAACGTGCTGTGTTACATTATGCTGAATTTTTGACCTGTGGAAAAAAATATATATCAACATTCATATTTATTTTTATTTAGAATCTAAAATCATAAACATCATGTTATTAAGAATTCATTTGGAAACAGTTTTCATAAATAATTCAGAAGGTAATTTGCAGCCGGATAATAATATAAAATGCTCAAGTTTATAGCTAATGATGTGAGCGTTGATGCTTGTGTTATGCCTAAAATGAATGTACATTAGACTCTCTACATTCCATTATAAACACTGCATAATTCAGTTAAGAGTTTTTGCACGCTGGAGCTCACATTTTTTCTTCCCATGAATTATTCACTGACAGTGTTAATCGTTTTTGTTTCTGACCCTGACCTTTCATTCATTTGCAAAATTATTTCATGGCAGCCACACAGTGGAGCACGAAAGTTATAGCAACACACCCACCCGATCACATGTGCCTGCTGCAAATATGTGTTGAAATTCGTGAGAATGTGTGAAGTTAATGTGCGAGGAGTGAGTTGATGCTCCTCTCATGGTAGAGGTGACTACTTAATTGCCAAAGTAAAATAAAATGCGTTGTAAACTGTATGGCTTTGGAGGGGTGCGACAATGTTGAAGGAGGTCTGAAGTATGTTACAAACGTCAGTTGAACGATGGAAAGCCATAATTGATCCTTTTAATAGTTGTTTTGTTTTTAATAGTTATAATCAAAAATATTAACATACGTGAAAATTATCGTAAGCAATCCTTTGTGACGTTAGTGTAGCATGTGCAACAATTGCAATGAGTTTATGTGGTCGTGTTGACGATGCACGATACATCAAAAGCCGGTTTCTTAATCGATAGCTCGTAAAACTTGGTTGCAGGAAACACCAAAAAGATGTAGTAGTCGTTTTTTCGTCAATATCGAGTTAGAAATTAAATTTTGAGCAGTAATTTTCCAAATAGAGCCGTTCAAGTTGATAAAAGAGCATGACGTGATGTTGGACGACGGACGATTGTTATCAGCTCTCCTAGCTTAAACTCTACATTGATTAATTAGATCATTTGTATGCTGGTCTGACGTTTTCAACTCAGTCCTTATTTTTCATCTGTTTCGACGTTAAATGTCTCAGCGGAATACGGTTTGAATATTTATAGTGTTATTATTTATTCTACAAATTATGATAATTTTGTTTAAATATTTTACCTTAAAAATTAGTTATAAAAATTTATATTCTTTGGTTTAAACGTTTCGACAAAGTGGCAAATAAACTTGACGTTAAAAAGTAAGAAATAATGAACAATGATGATCAGTAGAATGTGACAAGGAAATAATAGAGAGGGAGAAATTTGAAAGATGGCAGGGAGCAGATGTTCAAACGTAGTTATGGGCGGCTCTCTTTATGCTCACCTCTACCAGTGCGCTCCTTTGCTAGTGGGAATTTCAAGAATATAAATCGTTACGATTGTTGGAGGCAGTGCACATTTCATAAGACATGATTGCAGTCATTCACGATACACTTTTAAATCGTCTCTATATAGTATATGCTTGAAAATGTCCATCCAATTTTGATGTTTGCCTGATCTACTTTCATTTCAAAATGGAATGAGAATTTTGTCAACGTTTCAACAATTAGGATTACTTTTTTTTCTTCAAAGCATGGCTGCCTGCGTGCGAGTTGGAATACATTGTGTTGGTAACTGCTATATAATCATGAATTGCAAACATTCAAAAATAAGATGTTAATGTCAACAATTTCACATATTATAATCTTTGACGCATTTTTAAATTATTTGTCGATTAATCAAATATTTTAAACGGTAAAAGTTTCAAACTGATAAAACTTATCATTGTCGTAGTAATAATTTTTCTGCCAAATCTGAAATGAACCTGAGCAGATTATGTGAGAAAATTGACATCACACTTCCTAGATCACGCCTAACCACACAGAATAAATTAACTTTTTATGATATATTATTTTTTATATAAGAATATTATGATTAAAAGCAAAAACCAATTTAAGAAGACATTCCTGAAACACACAATTCAACAGAATTAAAACAATAACAATGAAACGCATCTTGACAGAACAAATGTTCAACTATATAAGAATGCATGAAGTAAAAACAAGAACTATGATCAAACAACAATGATACACAAAACAACAACATAATACAAGACAATAACGTAATACAAATACTAAATAAAATACACTAAAACATTAGGACAGCAAAATGACGCAACACTGTAAACAACTCAGTGAAAAAATTATATAAAGACACTACAACTAATCATCTTAGCAACAGCACTAATAACAACTACACCAGAACATCATGGAATAACATCTCACCAACCTCAATAGCAAAATCCCAAGAAGGCATAACATTATCGAAATATATCTGATAATTTGCATCATCAAACTTTTGTATGTATACAAAACATGTAAGTGTACATGTAAATACAAGCCAACGATACCATAAACAAACGGATTTAAACAAATCAACAACAAACCAACAACAACTCTAACGACAATAATAACAACAACAACACCGACAAAAAACCATCCCAGGCAACAATCAAACCAACAACTAACCACCCCCAGCACAGCATAAACAGACAAACAGACAAACTTGGCACTGTCACGCACACCTCGAAGCAGACTATCATATCAGGTGTAAATTGTTTTTCTTGCCATTCCTACCTTCCTACTTAGCCTTCATCACCGCAGACGCAATTACGACGACATCCTCCCTCACGTACATACAACACACAGGGTCTACATGATTGCGTTCGTATATTCATCCAATCAATATTTATGTCCATAATATGAGACATATATTAACTTGCACGCACACACTTCTACGATCAATGCGATGCATTTATATAACGCATTCTGGAATGATGGATTGAGGAATAGCTTGCAGATAGGGATGTTATATGGAGTTCTGTGCAATGAAATATTAACGTTTATATTATGTAATCAGTCGGTCTCTACCAACCAACATTCTCTAATGCAACCATCATTCTGGTGTCAGACACTGATTTGATAAGTTGTGGGACGAGACATAGTCCACGAAAATAAAACCGAACAACTTTAAAAATTCTCCACAAAAATTTGAAATGTTATAATGTATTGTTTTAAAATAATTACATCTTACCGTCTGAATTGGAAGTCTAAATATGACGAGGAGAATCCAAATCAACTAAAAACACGTAATCATGATTTTACATGAGTTAATTCATTTACAAATAAATTTCAATTTTATAAATCAGCAAAATTAAATTTATTCTAATAACTAGTTCTTCTAAAACATCATTATATGTAAAATAATTGTTCGATTACTGAATAACCACGGTATGGTTACAAAATTGTAATGCTTAATTGTAATTGTAGTACAAAATACGTAAACATTTGAAAAATTATATCTAGATAATTTTTGAAAAAAAAATAAATTATTATAAAAACACTGTAAAAACTTAACTATCATAAACTTTAATACATAAACTTAAAAAAAGACAATTTCTATTTTATTTTTTATTTTTGCTGTGCACCAACATCTTGGATGTGCGAACGTTGTTGCGGGTAGCGAAACGAAAGTGTGCATGAAATTATTTTATCAGCATTTTTGTTATTTTGCTTAATATTTTTCACAATTTTCACAAAAAATGCAGCCAAAAGTATCTACGGTTGAAGAGGTACGGTAATAAAAGAGCATTTTTAGTCACGCGAAAGCGTAGTTTATTTTGGCGTACATGAAGGCTTTAACTGTTTTTAAGCTGCATCGAACCGAATTTTCTGTCAATTTGTTTTTAGTATCTTTCATCGATGACTTTTCAAAGAACAACAAAAAATTTAAAAAAATAAAACCTTCGTGTACTGGGTCCGTAGTAGTTTTGGATCAAATATTTAATAAATGAGCTTAATAATACAATAAAAATTGTAAAAACGAAATAAAACTGTTTCAAAAATTTCATCAAGTCTAAAATGAGCAAAAAATTTAATAGACAAAAAACATTTTAGAAAAAGATTCTGTTGAAAAAGTATTGAAATAATTTAATTTCAACCAAATTTAAAATCAATTTATTGAAAGATGTCCTTCATGGCTCTCCACATTTGATCACATTACTTTACTTTCAGTGGCTATTTTCGTTTGTGGATTCCTCTGCCATTTTTATTGTCTATTAATGAACTTTTTCAATATTTCAAACTATTTTTAAACTATAATAATAAATACAAGGACGGTTTATAATATAATTGCATAACGTTTAATAAATATATTTAACTTTAATAACAAATGCAAGTTAATTCATTTTTGGAGCCGATCAATTATATTTTCCAATTTAATTTTTAATCTTAGGTGATATTTTTTGTTCATAATTTAAAGAGAAAACAATTTTAATGCCAATATAACTTGAAGCTACAAAAACCGTGACCAGTTAGATTTACGAGCAGACTGACATGTTTGTTGAGTTCACAGAAAAGTTTGAACGGCGACAAAACGAAATATTCTTGGGGATGTGGCGTTATTACAGATCCTTTGATATTTGTTTTAAAATTAATTGATCGGGGCCCATCATCTTTCTAAAACTTTAATAATACAATCGTTCATATAAATGCCAGTTTTTCACTTCTCAAAGATAAAAAGCTGGCATTATAATCCGCAATTTTATTGTAAGTTTTTGTTTCAATAGTTGTAGAGATAAACATCGCTGTTATGAAATATTAAAAATTTTCTCATTTTAAATGAAAGAAAGTTTAAAAAGTTTCCTTACACATAATTTCTCATAGGACACCTCATTTTTTTTCATATTGTTATAAATAATGGGCGTACTGAAATGAAAGTAACAATTTTTTGAGCCTACTTGATGAACGTGCACACACAAACTCACATACGCACACATACACAAAAAATAAATAATCATTCAAATTATAAAACTTATTTTATCTTTTTAATAATCTATGGACTTAAATCTCTTAAACTATCAACGAATTTCGATGTCACAAGTGCAGCATTTGACGATATCTATGTTTTGCGCTAACTTGGTTTAAATTCTGTCTGATAGAAGCTGAGCTCCAAGCCTTATTACGCATGATATGGTTTTGTTTGAACGTACGTACAAGTATAAGAATGCGCATGTCGGTCTTGGGGTTTTTAAAAAAGTGTTTGTGATAAAAGTTTAGTTAAGTGGAAGTTATGAAGAAGAATCTCATTAAAAAATTAAATAAGTGAAAATATGTTTCAAAAAAAAAATTCGTTAGAGAAATGATGATCCGAGTAAACAAAAACTTCTATGCTTCCTATTTGGAATTCAATTTTGAAAAATTTTCTTTTTCTTGCAATTCTACGCTCGGTAATTTTCAAATCAATTTATTGACAAAGCGAGAAATGCTTTCAAAAATGTTTGTTACTATGGTTTTTAAAATGAATTTAATGAATGAAGGAATGTATGAATGTATGAATGAATAAATGAACGAATAAGTTGAAAAATGTGTAAATATTATGTAAATTTAAAAAATGAAATTGAAAGAACTGAATTTCAATTAAGTTTCGAAGCATTATTTTATGGGTCAGTCAACTTCATATAAAGAGAACTTCATTTCATCACGTGTCTTGGAAACCATGGAAAACCTCTTCCATCGTCTCCTAGTAACAGTTTCTTTCATTGGAGTTAGTGAAATTCCTCTCAATGAAGGTTTCTGTTATTCATGATTATTTTTATTTTTTATTTTTCAAACTCCCATCAAAGCATGCACGAAATGATACCTAAAAAAATATAAAGTATAGATTTATATTATTATTATTATAAAGATGTGCACTGTGCAGGTGAGATGAGAGGGATATATCATTTCAACATTCAAAATCATCAACTTGACAAAAATCTTTTAATGATTTTGGTAACATTATTTAGTTTCTTGATTAACTGTAACCTATTCAATTAGTTTTATAGGTTTTGTTTGCTCCGTTTTAGCTACAACAGAGTGAGCGAGGCAAACATATAAGGCATACTCTGTGCATTATGTATGAATGGAGTTTATTGTTGTGAGTCGCATGTTAATTATTTCGACGCGAGGGAACTTCGTTCATTCATTGAGATGCGGGCCATGTTTCATGTGTTAAGTCCATGGTGCTATGTGCTGTGATGTACGCGGAGAACTTATGTTGTTGCTGTTTTGATGTCGATGCTATTTTCGGTTGAGGTTTTTTAAAGTGTTATTTTATACTGGTGATGTTTTCGTTTTTGTTATTGTTGATATTATTAATGTTATTGATGTCACAATTTTATAGGTATTTTTAAAACTTGATGTTGTTATTGTTGATGCTGGCAGTTTTATTATTTCTTTTTTGTTGTTGTTGTTGTTACTGCCAATAACTAATTGGAAACGTATTGAGGTTTGGCATTGAACGTTAGTAATGACATTAAAGATGCCACGTGAAAATCACAAAGGCTCCAACTCCTACTATTTCATTTTTGTTGATGGCAATAACAAAGATGATGATGATGCCTTGCGGATGATGGTCATTTAAGCTAATGATGATTGCCACGTCCGTCTCTCTTTCACTTCAGTCTAAAAATATTTTTTCAACAACCGTTTCAAAATTGGTGATTTGAAAGAACCAAAATAATAGAACAAGAAATTTTTTTTTTATAGTTTTTCTGTTTTTATATTGTTGGTGTTGTTTTGCATTACATAATGGCCAATAAAGCCTTCGCTAATATAGTTCCCATGGTGATAACGTTTTAAACTTTCTACCGTTTCAGAAATTCGGTTTAAGTTTTCCATTTATTCGAATTGTCATTTTGACTCTAGTGATCAGTTAATTTTCTTCCACAGACTTTTTTAATTTGGTGTCTTAAGGATGCGGTTGTAACTCCCTGACCACAATAACGCAATTATAACCTTCGTTATTCTCCATACCATCCATCTTTTTTTAATCGAAACCTCCATCATCATCATCGTCGTCGTCATCGTTGCTTCTACAAATTCGATCATCATTATCATCATCATCAACAGCAGCAGCAGCATCATCGCTATCCTCATCGTCATCATCATCAACAGCAGCAGCAGCATCATCGCTATCCTCATCATCATCAACAGCAGCAGCAGCATCATCGCTATCCTCATTTTCGTCATCATCGTTGCAATGTAAACAATTCTAGGGTCTGACACCATGGCATGATGATTTGCACGCAAAGTCACATCTACTTAGCCATCTCAACCTACAAACTAATGTTCCAACAATTCTATGAGTAAATTAAAAATATAACAAAATAAACAAAAACAAACATATTAACGAACACTTAAACAAACAAATAGATGAACGAATGAATGAACGAACGAACGAACCGAACAAATGAATGAACGGACAAACTATTGGGCGTCTGCCTAATCCCAAAGCATTGATCTACACGCCTGACAAACTGCATAGTCGCACAGGTTGATATTTTTATGCATTCGCTTGAGATACATTCATATAATAACTGAGATACGTGAGGTTTCACATTTTTATCAATAAGACCTGATAACTTGTATCATGTTTTCATTGTTATCGATGGGCAACATGTGTCTGCAACATGTATCTGCAACATGTGCCTGCAACATGTATCTAGGCTTCTTATGTTGTCACAAGACAGGTTGATCACTCGCATAACTGATGCTATCACGTTCTTTATTTAGACTCAACTTTTATATCGAATTTTTATTAATTTTTAAATAATTTTCAGTTGTTCTACGCGTGATGCGTGTTTATTCAAGTGACATGATTGATTTGATTTTCTCAAGTTTTTAAAACAGATCTTTGAAATATTTCCATTTTGTGATCAAGTGTATAAAAAACATTAGGATTCGAATGTAAGTCAAAGAAGAAACGCGCGTTGGAACTGAGATTATCACACGAATTAACTGACATCGAGCAAAGAATCAGTTTGCTCTAATGATGAGGATGACGATGGCGGCAGTGATGATGATGACGATGAAGGTAATAATGACTACAATGATGATGATGACGATGACGATGAAGATGACGATGATGATGATGATGATGATGACGACGATGGGAACGATAATGATGTGATGACAGCGCTGATTAAGTATTGATAATCATTGTTGATTATATCGATGTTGATTATGATGATGATGATCTCAAAGACGATGATAATGATGCTTAATGGGAAAATGTTGTTGTTGGTGAAGTTGAAAAGGATGAAGATGACGTTTGTGATGATGCTGATGACGTAATAATATGATAAAGGTCACAAAGGTAAAAACATGTCGGTTAGTATTCTGAACGAATGTAGCCATTGAAATTCATTCGGAATGAAATGAGATATTTTTTTCATTTGGTAAATTTTTTTTAATAAAGTTGTTTTCAGTTCAGTTATTTTGTTACAATAATTATCAATTTATGATTAAAATAATAATTATTATTTAATTTATGATTAAAATTGATATTGTATTTTACTATTTTAAATATTTTAAAGTTCTTAGTTTGAATGTAGACACAAAAAATCTGAATGTAGTTTTAACACTGAGAAACCCGTGTCTGAAAGACATTAACAGCTGAAATCTTCAATCAACCATGAAATAATAAATCAAAAGCAACTTCTGAAATTGAAAATTTTAAAAATTTCAACAGGAAATATATTAAAACTTCTATCAATTTAAACTTACGAAAAATTTTTTGAATTTTAGATTCATGTGAAGTAAAGGTATTTTATTTAGAAGATTATTGTATTATTAACAATACATTTTATTAAAATGGACAAAATTTATTAAAAAACTTAAAAAAATGATTGATTCAGTTTTGAAAAAATTTGAGAATGATGTAGAGTTTTCAAATATTTAAAATTTTTACTCTAATGAGAATAACTAGAAATATAACAATATTACAGTGTATTTTAATATTATTGTGATTCTGATGAGTTGTAAATGATTAATAAACGTTTATAAATACGTTTTTCAAATTCAATAATTTTGGGTGACTTGTATCGACTAAGATATTAGGATTAGAACAAAATTTGCTGCCCATCATATTCCAATCATGCAAAAAGTTTGGGGGATTGACTGGCGATTAATTAAGGCTCATGTCTAACCGTGCTTCGTACAAATATAGATTTCTACAAAATCGTAGACTCACGACGTATAATTAATTCCAATGGATCAACTGATCTTTAAAAAACAAATTATGTTATCAATGTATATCGAAAATTAAAGTTGTTTGATTGAACATGATTGTCATCGCCATGGTTGAGTTATAAACGCTGAATGTTTCATTTGAGATCAAACAAACTTCAAGGAAAAAAAGTTATCCGATTAGTTTTTTTAATTAAAAGTTTTCGCAGTATGCGTTAAACTAATAAAACGTATGTGCGCCGAGTGGGGGTGGTCGTTTTAATGATATGAAGATTTAGTTGAAGTAATCACTTTAAAAAAATAAATAAAAATATTCATGCTATTTTTGTGGTTTAAATTCAGGAAAGTTTTTTTTTCAAATATAATCACAGCATCAAAAGGCCGTGTTCAAACATATATTCCACAGCAATGACACTTACATGTGACAAAAAGACACTTCTCAATTCTCCACATATCATCTCAATTTCTGTAATTGTAAAAAATATTATAAATATTAATTATTCAAATTTATCAATAATTAAATTTTGTTAAATGGAGTTAGTTCTTGTTTAAAAATAAAAAAAAAATATAAATCCGAACTTGAATAACATTCTTACATAACACGAAACGCTAATATTGTTGATGCTGATATCCTGGTGTTCTTCGAATATTTACATCATTGTACCTAACCAAAAAACCTGATGATAGTTTAAATTTAATGTTTCATGTTGCAAGAATCCCAAGTCTCCAATTTTAGACAACATTTTTTGAAACCATCCTGAAAAAATGTATCACTTTTTTGAAACAGATTTTTCACGTTTGTAAAAGTTGAACTGCGGAAATGATCCCCGCTGTTTAGAGGGTCAGACAAGTTGAACAGCGCTACACCAATTGATTTATTGGCATGTATTCGGTGTATTATTATTTTTTAAAAGATTAATGATTTTCTCATGAATGTCTGGCTAGTGATGAATGTGAACCATTATGCTCTTTCCTTCTTTTTATCACCTTTGTCTGTCTGCAGTTTTTTAGCCGCTCACTTTCTTTCAATGTTCAATAATTCCTCTCCTTATTAAAATTTAAAAAATATTTTAAGATAATTATGTTATTTGTTCACAATTGAATTTAAGAGTTAAATTTTAAAAATATTCAGTATCGAAATACTAATATACTTGGCAAGCTACGGCCCTCAAAGAAGTTACTTTATGCGGCCCACGAGGCCTTGTTCGCCATAAAAAAATCATCAGCTAGACATTATGACTAAAAAAGTAGCTTCAAAACTTAAAATAAATTTTCTTTCTCTCCCGGGTCTCGAAAAAATTTGCTATTCAAATACATATGCGGTCCTTCAAAGGTAAAATAGTTCTCAATGCGGCCCTCACAGCAAAAAGTTTGTCCACCCCTGTAATATACTAATATTTATGCTTGCTAATAATATAGATTCATTTAATTTGTGCTAGTTCTCCGGTTTTCTTGCATTTTATACCTTTCTTTTTTTTCATTCCCCTCTAGCTTCTCCTCATTCTCATACTTATTCTCTCCATCTATCTTCTTTTTCACTCCATTTCTCTTCCTCAGTTTCTAACTTCATCTCTCTCTTCATATAAATAATACGCCACTGTCAGCAACACGGCCCTGTTCTTGATTGACGGTGACTGATTGTCCTGTCCTTTGGCGGCCAAACAGCACATGCCGATGTTGATGTTTAACGTTCAGTTCATGGCCCCTACATTTCTAAGGAGGATAACCCGGTGTTGAAAGCCTACATTTTAATGTAATTGTTGAACAACCACCAAATGAACCTCATAAAATATTAACGCTTGAAAAGCCTCTGGATATATTGTCGAATTGTGAATAGTTTAAGTCGTTTTTTTAAATTATTTTCAACCACCAATCCTTTCGAAGTCATCAACAACATCAAACTTTTCAAAGCAATAGATATTACCGGATTTATTGATCGTCAAAATTATATTGCTAACAATAATATTTATATAAACGTTATGCGTACGTTCGCGGTGGTTAAAAAATCTGTAACCAGCTCATTTGAAATATTTAACCTGTAGAAGAAACCAATTTTTGAGTTTTGAAATAATGTCTTACAGAAGATTTTTATACAAAAAACTTAAGCTTCAACTCTTATTCCTTCCAACACAGCCACAATTGAAAAAAAAATTATTTCACAAAGTAATAATTTTAACAGCAAAAATATTTTTCATTTAGACAGCTGTTTTTTTATTAAGAACTTCCCATCTTTAAAATAATGTGAACTCGCACGCGAGCAAACACATGTCGAAAGTTTCTAAGACATTTTTAAAATTTTCGCGCTCTTTTTGAATTGAATTATCATTGAATTTGTCGTTTTACACTCATACAGAATATTTTGTGAATTATCTAATTAACTTAGCAAACTAAAGTGTTATCCCAATAAACGTTTAATTTTTATATTTGTTTAATTTCAAATTTAACACAATTAAAAAAATAAGAATTATACTGAAACGATTTTTGAAATTACGGTTATTAATTAGCCCGTTTAAATACACGCAGTGATGACCTCACAGTGTCTTTCACACGTTACAATCGACCACCTCAAAACCACAAACAAATACTTTAAAATTTTTTAAATCTAAAATTTGCTCGGATTATAAAAAAAACGTATCGGAAATACAGAATTTTATATAGGCCTATCTCATAGCTTAGCAGAGTTAATCACGTTTTGTTGGACTTTTTAACAAAAATTTCTTCCCCTCTGCTACAGATTTGATCTTCAACTGCAGAGATTTCTCGTAATTTCAACATTTTTAAAAAAAACAACAACGGAATCAATGGTATTGATCCTTGTTAGGCTAAGCTAATGGAGGAACTGAAACAAAACCTGATTCGTTACTCTCAAAGAATGGTTTAGTAAATTTACGAGAGGGGCACACTTTGATAACAATAAAATATCCAAACAAATTTGCAATTATCATTTAACTTGAAAATGAAATAAGATGAGATAAAAATTTCTGAATGAAAATTCATGCAGTTTAAAAATGGTTATCACAAAATTTCAAATTATTGCTGTTTTATTTTATTATTTTTATTAGTAGTAATTTTATAATTATAATTATTTATTATTATAATTATTATTATTAACCACTAGTAAATCACTTTTATTAACGTTACCAACAAAACTTTACAAAACTTTACTAAAAAGTTACAAGATTTCAAAGTTACAAGAATGAATAGAACCGAGAATTCAAACCAATAAGGCACTGTGTGTTGAAGGAAAATAAAAAGAGACTTAGTTGTTCAACTTGACGATAATGCGAGGATTGTGAGAATGATGATGATGATGATAAAATGATGATGATGATGATGATGATGATGATGATGATGCTGATGTTGATGCTGCTGCTGATGATGATATGACGATGATGATGATGCTGATGTTGATGCTGCTGCTGCTGATATGATGATGATGATGGTGATGACGTTGATTAAAACGATAACAATGATGATAATGGTGACGAAGCTAACGACGACAATGACGTCATTAATGGAAATAATTTAAATTTTAAATGAACGTGACAACATGTTACCATGGCAACATGTTTCTAAGGAGTTTGTGGTATGCTGGTAGGAGGTTATAGCGTTGAAACTGATGATGACGATGATGAGGACGATCATCGTCAGCATAATTCTGATGATGATAATATTGACGGATCAATCTTATTTAACAATGCTGATGTCGACGACGATGATGAATATGCTAATGATATTAATTATGGTTATTTTGATAAAATGACATTGCAAATAAATAAGTAGACATTTGAAATGCAATTTTATTAAATATAAATATTTAATTATAAATTTAAAAAACAGAAAAGTGTCAAAGGTCCTGTGCGTATGATATAATGTTGACGCAACTGCGTGCCTGAAGTAAACCATCTTTTAATCTTGTAGCGAAGTTTCATGTCAGAACTTCAAAATTAAAAATGAAAAAGTGGCAGTGGCATTGGACCTGGCTGTGGAAAGAAGAAGAAAAACACAGAAAAAGAATGTGAAAGAGAGGAGAGACAGAGAAACAGAGAACCAGACAGAAAGAGAGAGAGAGAGAGAGAGAGAGAGAGAGAGAGAGAGGCAACATAAATCGTGCAATGAAGGTGCTATCATGGATGGTGCATCTTGTGCATTGAAGATCGTTGATGTTCTGCCCTCTCTCTCTCTTCTCTCTCTCTCTCTCTCTCTCTTTCTCTCTTTCTTTCTCTCTGCTCATCCAATCGAAACCCATCCATTCAAGTCTCTCATGGAACAATGATGTGTGTTTTAATGTTTGAACAAATGTTTCAGCATGGATATGTTTTTATGTGCAAGCGTACATAATGATGGTGAACGTGTATATGTGTATACATTATGTGTGTATCTGTGGGTGTGTATGTGTGTGTGTGTGTGTGTGTGCAAAAGTACATTATAAACATGTAGACATAAAAGCTTTATACTTTAATCAACATTAACTTAACCAGGCATACACTACTTATAACCTAATCAATAATGTACGAAAAAACTTAAACAAACTTTTCAAGTTTCATTTGGAAATGTTCATGAAAGTTCGTAAAAAAAATTTACAAAATTCATTGAAAAATTATTTTAATGTTAAAAATTGTATTACCCGAAAAGGCGAATTCTTGAATTTTAGAACGAAAGTCCAATTAGTTTCTGAAAGGCATTTTGATTCATCGTCTCCTTCGCAAAACTTGCACACTGGAACCTCATCTTTTTAACGTGATTTTTGCATTTTCTATTAACAAATTAAATATTTAATTGTAGTTCTTAACAAGTTTATTCTCACTACATGTCTCTATGCCAAAGTTTTTAAATAGCCTTCATATTTTGTGTGGAAATGTTAGAGGAAAATTATTTGAAAGAATGCCACGGTTAACGTATAAAATGTGTAACATATGAATCTGGATGTGTCTGGACAAACTTATACATTTTTGTATCATATGATGTATATACCTTAGTTTTTCAACATTAATTGTTAAAAACAATGAACACTGTTTGCTTCGTTCGTGACGGAGATAATTAATATCAAGTCGAAGTCAGGTGATCCTTCTAGAAAATTCCCACCTCATCCCAAGAAAGTCATTATCTTCTAATAAAAAACTTTATCAGCTCAGAACAGGTTTTATTCTGTTTATAGTCTGAATAAAAAAATGTGATTCTCTGATTTAATGTAATTGAAAAAATTGTTTCATAAAAATGCGGAATTTTTTGCAATTAAAGTTTTCACTGTTTAAAAATAAATTTATTGCGGACTGATATGAGATATAAAAATAAATAAATGTTTATTGGCTGCATGCGTGGTACACCCTAAGTTTTCTATGCTGGCCCCATAAAATTCCAATGTTGCAGCTGCTGTAATTTTCAACTTCTTTTAAAAGTTTGTTTATTATCCTGCTGCTAATAATAATTTCCTCCCATCCTTTTAAACGAGGTACGAGCAGTTTGAAGATTATAAAGCTCATTCCTTGAGTAAATACACGAACCTTTCCCGCTAACATTCCTCACATAGTTTTGAATAATTCATTTTATCAAGCAGTTCAAGCAGAAACAGTTTATCGATTGTATTTTTTAAAAATATTAAATTAAAAAAATATAGAGCATTGAAATTTATGGTATCAAAAACTTGTTCAACGTTTAAGCATTTAGAGTTGTTTGTTTATTAATGGTATCTGTATGGCTGGTGAGTCGTAAAATTTAGAAGTTAGAAATGAAATTCAACATCGTCCTTTTATAAACCGTAAACTACGCTCATAAAATTAAAAAAAAACCTGGCGTTTGTTTTTTTTGTGGCAAATAAAGAAACGAGTGAAACATCCAGAAAAGCGTCATTAAAACATTGAAAATAAGTTTAGAAAGTTTATTGGTGATTTTAAACAATAATGTTACTTAACTCTATCATCAAAAAACCATTTGTTTGAATGTTGACTCTATTTGAGGACAGTTTCGGCAGACACGTTTGATCTGGGTTACATCATTTATCGAAGCACACATTAAATGAAACAACCGATGAAACATTCCATAAGACATTCAAAAAGGCATTCAGTAAAACGTCCACCGAAATCCTGAAACATCAAGTGAAACAACTCCAAAGAATATAATACACCACGCACAACATGTATGCAAATAAACAACAAAATTTTTTATCAAATACAAATTGAAAAAAGTCGCAAAACATCTTAAACTAAATGAATGAAAGACTTTAATTTATATTTAAATCAAAATTTAGTTTCATATACTTAGCCAGGTTTAAGGAAATTAAATTTATTCGCCATTTCATTTTTTAAATATGGCCATAGCCATTCTTTTCTACGTAAAATTTAGAAGCAATAAATACAATGCACACAATGTGATGGTGGCGTGATGACTCAATGGTTAAGGGCGCCTGGTTTTACTATTGCAATGACTTGGTTCGAATACAAAGAGATCCCCGCCTATCATGTGCAATGTGTAGTGTGTGATACGTGGTTTGCACGCGTATCATAAACGGTGTGTGTGTTAGTCGTTGAAATCTCTGAAGCAAACGCAAGAGAGAGAGAGAGAGAGAGAGAGAGAGAGAGAGAGAGAGAGAGAGTAACCTTTAACCTTTAATGTACGCGAATGCGTGTGAACGAACTCGACACTAATCACAGTTGCTTATCATGTTAGATAGAGAATTTTGAATTTGAACTAGAAAAAGTAGACAGCCACTATTTGTTATCATCTACTACACTATTCCACTACTTTTTGGGTACAATTAAATAAACCGTCTGGTAATCATAACACAATAACACATATTTTCCTAAGAACGGATCATTAATAACAATAATTTAAAATTTTATTCGATACATCAACGTGTTGTTAGTTATTTTCTGTTGATATTATTTTGTTAAAAATGTAGAAGAACCATGATATGCTAGATTATATTTTTACAAACTAAACATTTAAAATGATTTGGTTTAACTTTTGAACTGGCTTAAATTCCATGCATGAAATGAAATTAAACACGAAATATTAGGAATGATTAATATAATAGCTTCCTTATTGATACAATATTTTTTAAATCATTTTATCATTTTTGAACATTCACACACACACAACACACACAAACACACACATAAACACATACATAAACACACACACACACAAACAAACAAACAAACAAACAGAGGACAAATAAAAAAATATATCACCAACATTTTTTCCAAACATCACAACTTTCCATAGCAACCACTTCGTGGCATCCACCATTTATATTAAACAATAACATCAAAAGTTATTATATAAAAATAAGCGTGAAGACACAAATTGCTTTTAAATTTCACTTATTTCATCGTTCACCAAAAAGCTCACATTCAACAAACGTTTATTAGAAATGTCATGGGAAATTGTTGAAGTGTAAATGATTTTTAAAGAGTGTGAATGATATTGTTCAAAAAATTACTTTAAAAAATGTTCTAACTATATGAATAACATTTATTAAAAACATCTAATATCTGAACAAATTTAGAGCAAAAGTAAATCATAACTCAACCAACAAAAGTCCAATCAACCAACCAACCAATACAACAAACCAACAAACAAAAACCCAACCAACCAACCAACCATCCAACCAACCAACTAACCAACCAACCAACCAAACGACCATCTAACCAACTAAACAAACAACCTACTAACCAGGCAGCCAACCAACCAACCGACCAACTTACCAACCAACATTCCAACCAACAACTAACTAACCCACCAACAAACCAGAGAGGACCAGCGAGCGAAACGTTAAATGCAATTTATAAGCTTTGAAATGCACAATAAAGCCGTTTAAAAACTTAACTGCAACAAACAAACAACAACAGCAAAGTTGAAAATAAAATGCAACAAATAAAAAATTGCAATGAAAAAACAAAAAAATTGTTAGAAAATTTAGTTTTGGAATTTGGAATGCATGAAATATAAACAGTTGACGATGTAATGTATACTATGCACGCTCCAAGTTTTTTAATAAACTTAACTATTTAAAATAATGTTTACACACAAACAAACCCACACACACACACACACACACACACACACACACACACACACACACACAAAGCATATATACGATCATATGGGCATATCATGTAAGAAGTGTTTCGTTAAAAATTGTATGATGTTTTTTTTCAGTTTCAATCACTCAGCCAGAAATAACCGACCATGCGCGTAACTTCCGTGTTGTTATTCCGTGTTGATACTCCATCCAACCAGCACTTCGCAGCTTCGAAGGAGAGTCTTGAGAGTCTTGGAGGATTTGAAATCATCGAGGAACAGGATGTGGGTGGGGCCATCGTTATGATTGATGTTTGAATAACTCATCAACACATATTTACACGCACGCACACGCACACACACACATTTTATTATTCAAACACACACACATACACACATACATAGACTTACACAAGTATCAATACAAAATTACTATTAAAGAGTACAAAATAAATGTGTTTGCAAATGTGTGTGTGTGTGTATGTGTGTACGTGACTGTATAAGTGCGTGCGTGTATTAATCATGAGTTGTATTGAATGTTAAGCGTGCAGTGTTTAATAATGATGAATGATGGATTTTGTATGATCGTGGCAAATTGGCACGGATGTTTACGAACTTGATGCATGTTTATGTTGGAAAGTAGACCTTTCTTGGCTGATCAAGCTACGTCATTATATTTTTTTCTTCAAATTTTGTTGTTGTTGACACATTTATTGGAAAATACTGATGCATTTGAGATAGATTGTATTATGTATTGCACTCATTCAATCATAAATGTTGACATTTTTTTCTAAACGATTGCAAATTCATTTTCAAATTATCTCATCCGAATTTAAAAGCAGGTAATTGAAAAATTTTGTATATTTTACATAACTTGTAGAAAATAAAACTCGGCAAAAATTATTTTTGAAGATGACTATTGAATAGCCACTTATCTCCATTCATTAATTTTTTCAAATTTTATGCTTGAGAATTTTTAATCAATTTTCAAAATTGAAATTAAAATTTTTAAATTAGAAAATAAGCTAATTTCAACGCCTGAGGCACTGAGTGAAACCAACTTACTTTCATTTTGGCAAACTTATTTTCCATAGCAAGGTTTTTACTCTTCCAAAGTCTCTCAAAAATATAACATTTTTACAGCTACGTTTCCGAAATTTTCGAAAAAATAAATGTTTAATTACTTTTCACACATCATGTTGGCAAGCAGCATTTTAATTTCATTTAGTTACAAACGCTCAAAAAGTATTAAATAGATTAGGATATTAAGATGAAGGAATATAATAAAATGGGAAGTGGAAATTATTTAACAACAAACATTTCCAACTGACCACTTATTAATGATTTTTAATATCTTAAACTTTTTTAACATTCAAAATAAATGAGTTGTCAATATATTTTGGTTGTATAGTAGATAGTAGTATTATTATTATCATTATAGATTGGCTTGGTTAGGGTCGTTTGGTCCTGTTACGCAGTGTCCGGGTTCAACTACGACAAAAGGTTTCCAATGTGTGAGTTGCGTCATTTAACTCGTTTTTTTCAACTATCTGTTTATGGTTGATTTCTCTGAAATTTGGAAGAATTTAATAAAGACTATTATTATTTGTAGTTATAAAAGTGTATCGTTGAATTTTAAATTGTTATAAATAGTGAATTGGTTTGAATAAAATTAAGTCTGAAAAACTGAAAAAATGTAAAGAAATAACTTTTTACATAACTTTGGATCGTTTTTAAGGTTAGCCAAAAAAAGGAAGAATTTATTTTCGTTTTCCCTCTCATGGACAGAAGCAGATAAATTGAAATATAGTTTCATGTATGGAATGCTTAAGTAGAGCTGTTGCATTCGTAATATATCTCTACCTAATACATGTTATTAATATATAGTACCTACTTGGCAAAAGACAGTTGGCACGTATATTGGAACGCAACTATTCCAAGTTCCTTCGTCAACAAATTTGAATTTATGCCACACAGTCACAAAATGCTTGGGTTGCTGTAAACTTTGGTTGCACACGTGATTGTGATTGCAACATGCATGCATGAGTACGCGCGTGTTGTTACAAAACTGAGTTATGAATGAAATAAGAAAAGTCGTTTCGATGTGATTGTTGACCTAATGGAAGACAAACATGGGGATATCTTTCGTTGTATGCGTAACTAATTATCAGCGTTCGTACCATTGCATATTTACACAAGATGATTCACGGCTCCCGCTCATCGCTCCGTTCATTCGTTCTCTCTGTTTGTTTTGTTCTTCTTCGTGTTCTTCTCCGTTCATTCCTTCTTTCTTTTTTATGATATGACAAACCAGGAGCATCTCCTTGTTTTATATTTGCACAGATGTTATTGGCTGGCGTTGTATTATTACACGTATTTATGTATCAGCGTGACGACGTTTCTTAACATTATTTGTTTATTTCATCATATTTCTGGGCTTGTTTGTTGTCCTCTTCAGCACGTTTCATTATGATAGGCACCATATCTTCATCATTATTTTCATATGCACCATGACCTCCAGGTCATCATGAATTATTTCAATCATCAACAAAACAGTGGTTTAGGCAACGAGGGTTTTGGACGGCCCACAAAATTTGTTCGAGGACCTCTGTATAAATTTGCTCTTACAATTGATTCAATTTCCATAGCGTAAAATTTTTTATTTTTAAAATATTTTTTTATAACGTTGTTTAGCACGAAAATGAGTGGGTTAAAAAATTGTCAACTTCAAAACTCTTCTAAGCCAATTTCTGGCCTATTAAACAACTACAATATTGTCGTGACATAATAAATGTTCTATACTTACTTGACTCAATTTTATTGAATTCTGCATTATCCCATTTTTGTTATTTCAAACAGTTAATTATTTCCATTTATAAAATCTTTATATAGTAAACAGCCAGTAAAATTGTGAACTCCAAACAAATCTGTAAATATGACGACGACGACGATGATGACTGTCACAAAGACTCTGTAACAACAACGACTACATAATAATGTGAAAGATTTCACAACAATCAGTTAGTGTGTAAAATAAAAATTTTTTGGGTGAAAGGCTACTATTTCCGCAAAATTGTTTTGTCAAGCTGATTATAAAAGATTATTAATTAATTTATTCTGAGCTAAGTTCCACATAAATTACTAATAATATGTTGATTTAAAGTTTTCAGACAAATTTTTTTATGTTTTTCCACATCCATGCCACCTAACTTATATAATGTAAAACAGCGTGCAAACACCTGAAGGAAAAACAGTTCTTAACTTTGTTGAAAAAATTTAAAAAATGAAATATTGTACTTGAAAATTTTTGTTACCACTTACACAACTAGCACGAACATTTTGTTTCTTGTTACTCACATCACACACTACACACACCACACACCTGAATACATGCATCTTGTATGAATTCACAAGAAGTTGTTAAGCCCAAGTTTTTATCTGAAAACAATTTTTCCACTTATATAGCATGCACAAATGAAAAAAGTACAAAAAAGTTTGAACGGATTTTAAACATACTAACCCAGAGGTATGTAAATTTTTTAGGCTCAAATTTTATATCAATGCAGATTCCTTCAAAAATTAGTTCAAACCCCATTTTTCACAGTTTTAATAAATTTTTCAAAAGCCAGTTGCGTTCATTCTCCTAAAATAATTCGAAATGCAAATATTTAGCATTAATCAATTTTTAGACTAAAGTTCAAGCAAAAAAATGTTTCCTGTCCTAAAAAGTGAAAAATTTTAAACAATAAAGTTAATTAAAAAATTTATCAAAATTACTGAATGCTTGAAGTTGAAATGTGAAAAGTTGCAAAAGTTATTTATCTTAGACTAAAAACTTTATAGGCTGGTTGACCGCAGTTCGCCCACATCTGCACCGACTGACCAACCAATTATTTTATTAACTGCCAATAGGTTGTTTGTGACATCATCTCTGAGACAAAACAAAAGTTAGTACAATAAGTTTTTGGCAACGCTCAATCATTGAAACTTGGAAACACTTTTTTGTCTTTTTTTCTTCAGTTTAAAAGTTATTGAGTTGGTTTCTGGTTTATTGATGGATAAATGTTCTCCAATAATATTTTATTTTCTTCTTAAACTCCATATAAACAGAAACATCCTGTATGTTCTGATCTGATGTATATTTCACGACAATGTGCGTAGAAAAATTATCGCGAATCAGTCGAGAGTTGAAAGAAAGAAAGTAAAAAAGAAAGAAAGAAAGAAAGAAAGTAAAAAAGAAAGAAAGAAAGAAAGAAAATGGGTCGTATTAAATCTTGCAGACCTCACTTGATGTTGGGCTGGTGACAGAATGCACACGTTCGTCGCAGGATAATTATCGTCCATCAAGTTTTCGTGCCATTAGTGACATCTGCATCGGCCTTCGTAAAAAGTCCATGCGTTCGTACGCCCGTCCTGCACACGCACTCTCAATACCCAACACCTACACTACACATATGCACTGATCAGTGCGCATGCACCAATCAGTGCACATGCACTAAGTGGTGCACTTCTTGTTATGCTCTAACGCTCTTTTTTTAACAATGTTTTTGTTAGCGACTAATCTATTGCTGCCAGGTTTTGCTGGGTGAGGGCTGTTTATTTTCGTTGTTGCTGATGATGTTGTTGTGTTGTTTAATTTTTTGTTGCAGCTGATGAGGTTGTTGTTTTAATTGTTGCTACATAACTGTTGATGCTGTTGTATTGTTGCTGCAGCAGATGTTGATGGTCCATCAGAAACTATTTTGAAGTTAATTTGAATGAATCAGTTTTTACATTTAGGTGAAATTTTGAATTTTAAACAGGTCAAATTAAAAGTAATTGATAAAAATTAAGAATATACATAAGCCGATTACATGATCGAAAGAGCAAGTAAAAGTTTCAATGTCCTCGCCAGATCGAGAAAAGAAACAAATCCATTTTTATCCGCGCGTGCCGACAAAAAATTATTTTAAGATTATCATTTTAACCGAACATAGATGATATATCCAGATGAGTGATATATCCAGATGAGTGATATATCCAGATGAGTGATATATCCAGATGAGTGATATATCCAGATGAATGATATATCCAGATGAATGATATATCCAGATGAATGATATATCCATATGATATATTTACAGAAGTTACTTATCCATGCTGTTAGATGTTTATTACGTTTTTTGTTTAAAAAAAAGAAGACTTACTCAATAACTTTATGACGGAAATGTTGGTAGGCACTTGTTTGCTTTAAGTGGTTGACCTGATATAATATTCATTATATGTAATTGCTCTGATATTTATGCCTCCAGTGCATTCGCGAACTTCGCTAAGTTATCCACTATGGAGTTATTACTTCGGCTACGTGTGCGTGTGCTGGGGTTTTCGTGAGTTGAACTTTATAAATTTGCGCGTCTGTTTGATTAATTTATTTTAACTGAAAAATACGTGTTATGTGTTTGTATTGTATTATTAAACTTTTGACAATATTAAATTATTTTTTGATATGTAAAGTTGAAATTTAATAATTTAATCGATCAAACAAACAATCAATCAATAATTAAATAAATCTATATATAAACCAATAAATCAATCATCCAATCAATCAATTAATCAATCAATCATTCAATCAATCAATTAATCAACAAATCACACATATTTATATAACGCAATTTCTAAAATGCAAGCATACTAATGTATTATTGTTATTTCAAATAAAAAAAAAAAACATAAAATTTAACTTTTCCCCAGTAAATGTGTCTGCCCTGAAACGACGTACCCTACCCCAGAAGGGCCTGCATTATCTGGCGATATCGCACGGGCATGGCTTGGAAGGGTGGCGGTTGAGGATCGTCCCCTCCAACTACAAACTCAGATACATCTGCCAAAAATGTAAGTCCTGAAAAAAAGTTGACTGCTTGAATTTATTTTTTATGTTCATGTTAATGATGGTTATGGTGATTATAATGATGACGATGATGACGATGAAAAGGATGATGATGATGAGGAGTAGGATGATGATGAAAAGAATGATGATGAGAAGAATGATGATGATGATGATGATAATGATGATGATGATGAGGAGGAGGATAGTGAATGATAATGACGATGTTAATGTGGAATGATGACGCAAACGAAAAAGTCTTTTGTAACTCTTCAACATTGCGACTTTGTATAACTGAATCATGTTCAAACATCGTTTCGTCTGACGAAATAGTTATTCATCTGAAATATTTTTTCATAAAATTTCCCATATTCGCGTTGTTATGAAGAAATTAAAAACGTTAGAAGCGATGTAACGAATGCCGTTTATCTAATTAGATTGATAAATTATTCAAATGCCTTTTAGCGTCTTAATTTATTATCATAGTTTTGTGAATCCCTATCAATTACCGTTAAAATGAATCATCATATGTTGAAATGAAAAAAGGAATGGCATTATGGTTGTGGCCGTAAGATTGGTAGAACAGAATAATGTTTATGATGAATGATGACGACAATGATGATGAATGATAATGACAAAAATGAA
>NW_008703942.1:2396661-2425204 GCF_000326865.2 Helobdella robusta
TGTTATCAATTGTACATATAATTAATGATTGCAATAGAGTTATTCAGTGTATTCAGTGTTAATGTTCTCCAAACTGATAAGATATACACAGGAGGGAATAAGAGAAAGAATGAACAATCATAAACTGGAATGATAAATGATCAATGAATAAATTTGCAATGTGGAAGGCAATGGCACCACGTCAGAAAAAAGGCACGCGAATGGTAAAGAAGTGCCAGTTCAAAAGACAGAGTTCGAAGGTCAAAGGTTATTTTATTCTATCGTCAATGAACATCACATGATCGATTTATCACGACTTTCCATCGACCGAGACACACAACATCGCAGCAGACTTTTTCCAGCTTTATAATTTTTTACTCCCCAGCCATCATTTTGAACAACTTCTCGCCGTTGTACGTTGAAGAACTGCAATTTTGTTTATATTGCACTATTATTGCAACATTTCTTATATATATATTCAACATCACTTCTAAATTTTATATCATTTGAAACACTAAACGATGCAACATTGAAACGCGAGTAAAAGTATTTCTAATGTTCGCATACGAGTCTTAATTTTTGAGCTGCATGCTTGTAATTTGTGCGTGTAATTTGCACATTCTTTCTAACGCAAACTTTTGAAAAAATGCAATCAGAATTATTTAAAATGGAACATAGTTCAAAGTTAAGAAACAAATCAATCTCACATGATGTTACGTGCAAAGGCAGAAAATCGTTTATGCAAATTTTTAAAAAATATACAAATGTAGCCAAAATGTAAATCAAACTGTAAAGGCTGATATTCGGGTAAGACATGTTACTGGCATAAAAATAACAGCTATGAGGTTGTGAAATTTTTGGGTTTTTAGCAGATAAGCAGATTTATCTGTTTGATAGACACTTTGCAATTCAAAATAAATTAATTTGATTAAAGATTTAAATGTTATTTAAACGGATAGACAATTATATCTCTAATTATCACTTAGTTTTCGATGAATGATTAAAATAGTATTATTAATTTCATCTCTCCTGGCCGTTCAACTATAAGGTTAAACGTCCGTCTGGACGGTGTGTGTTCTAAATGGCCGGCACTTAAAACTCGTAAATTCGAAATGGGTTCACAAAATTTAAGCCGTTTGTCGAGGATTAAACATATAGAAGGAGCTAGCAGGCATCTGACTTACAACCTTAACGAAAACGTATTTACATACGTACGTACATACTACATATACATACAGACACATGCATACTTTCACACACACTTTCACATATACATACGTACTTACCTACCTACATGCAAACATACACACACATACAGATGTTCACATGCACATAATGCCTTCATAGATGAGTGCTTCCCATGAATGGCCCATTCAAAGTAAGTTGCATTTTATTTCCCTGCAACAACTTGTACACTTGTTGCTGCCATCATGCTTTTTCCATCATATTATATACGTCAGCCTCCTTTCCTCCATCTCAATTTATAACCAGATGCTCACTTGCTGACGCTTTCAATTATTTCTCCGAATGTTTCATTTACATGCGCAGACGATAAAATCAGCCTTCCTTTTTTATTTAAATTCAAGGTTCAAATTCCAGGCTTAATTTATAAGCCAAAAACAAACTTATTTCGGCTACAATAAAAATCAACCGCAGAAAATTTTAATTAAAATTATCTTTGAAGAAGTTGACGTTCAACTGACATTTTCGTTGAAACGGTGTGATGAGGTAAATTTAACTCGCAGCATTGTTGAATGATGCTATCAAAATTTCAAAATCTTAAATGTTAAATTTTTTCCATAGTTTTTGTAAAGACAAACCGAACAACAGGAAAGTTAAATTTATGGTTGGACTGTTTGACATTGGACTAAACGTGTATTTGTTCCATTTCTGTTTGCATGTTGTTGCACGAACTTATCTTGCGTGAGCGTTGTTTTTAGTTGAAGTTGACAGTTTGAGTATCAAAATTGTTATTAAAGACTAATTAAAAACATGTTCGTAAATTTTTTAAATTATAACAAGCTCTTGCTATTTAAGTACATATGCGGCCCTCCAAAGGTAAAATAGTTCTTAATGCGGCCCTCACAACAAAAAGTTTTCCCACCCTTGTTCTAACCAATCATTTATATTTGTTTTAATATTTTTCAATGAGTATTTATATTTTCAAATAATTTACAAAATGGGAGGCCAAACGTGTTAAACTGAAAAAGCCAAAAACTTTTATAAACAAGATTTTTAGACTTTAAATTTTTTAATTTAGACTGAATTTAATTTCAACAAGAAAACTAACTTTTAATGTTATGAAAAATAATTGGATGTTTTCTGGATTTGCAAGCAAATACAAAAGCACAGGACAGAGCGCAAAAAAATTTGTAAAAGAATTTGGTTCAAAAGGAAAATTTCAAAAACATATTTCTTAATTATTAATCAAATATATTTAAAAATCTTTATTTTAGTTTCTTATAAAAAAGATAACTCAAGCATTGCATCATCGAAATTTAAAAATAAAAGTTTGTGTGGGATAAATATCAAAGGGTATGTTCTTTTTTAGAATCTAATGCAAATATTGATACAGCTCCCATCAGCATCAGCGTTTCATTTTTTGCAGCATCCTTTCATTCCTTCGTCTAAACTCAACCACATGTACTCTCATCACACAATCGCAAACACGCACATACATACATGTAAGACCATATGTACACAAGAGAGAAAACGTTTGAGTGGCACCAAAACTTAATTATAATGAGTTTGTCAATTGTCGAAACTTTTTTATTTTTTTTATATTTAATTTAGACCGGCATATCTTTCTTAACTCAAATTTGTTGAATTTTAAACCAAATTAAGTTTTCTAATAAATGTCTGGTATTTTTTTTAAAAAAGCATGTTTGCCATCTTTACCTTAACAGACGTTTTAATTTACATTACATTAATTTACATATCCTGACAGGATAATATAAAACTAATTTTAAAAATCGGTAATTAATTTTATCGAAATCCCGTAAATGCAATGATTTGCATTTTTTCTATTAAATTAATGATTACATTTTTAAAAAGTTTTTCAAAGAAACATCAAAATTATTAAAAAATTTGTAAGAAAAGATTGCTCCAGTGGCATATCTTCTCGGGGTCTGACACGCTATCATCATGCAGAGTGGAGGCAATCTTTTTAATTAATTTATCAAGTTTAATCTTCATATTAAATTGATTTAACAAATTTCATTATGAAATCTTCAACAAATTCTAAAAATCAAAGTTTTAGAGATTTTATAAAACGTTTTTGTAAAATTTTTTTCAAATCGTTTTTCTATCTTAAGAAATGTTTGGTCGTTAAATTTATTGCCTATATTAATTTTTACCTCAACAAAATACAAAAACATTAACGTATACATACAATATAATAATCATACAATATATATAAACACACACGCGTATGATTAATACATATAATTTTAGTAATTATAAAAAACCTCCCATATTTCAATTTCTATGCAGGCATCAAACGTTACAAATGGAGGAACGAAGAAATAAATTGATGAATAATTGAGGCAGTCGATAAATAAAATGTTCTTACGTGCGTTACTCCGTAGTTACTTCTGCCTTCAGAAGCGCTTGCGAAATCCCAAATGAACTGGTGTTTTTTATGCCAAATGTATTTATATACCTCTCTGTATGTATATATATATATATATATATTTGTATATGTATGTGTGTTGTATGTGTATGTGTGTTGTATGTGTGTGTGTGCCTATGTGTGTGTGTGTGTCTGTCTGTGTGCGTACATACATATGTGTGAAAATATAAAAAATATACTATTTTAAAAATTCATCTTAGCATATTTTTATATAATTTGAATCTTTGAAAAAGGTATTAAAAACTGCAACTGTAAAGCATTCTTGAAAGGTTTTTTTTGACCTGCGAAAATTTATATATTATTTTAAAAGGCCTATATTTTTTCACAAATTTTTGCATTATTGCTGTTTAATCTTGTGATAAATTATTCAGTTTGATTTCATGTAAACCTAATTGGAGTACGGCTCACTGCATTTTCAAGTTCTATTTAGCGTTACAAAATTTATTTGAAATTTATCTCATGAACATTTTATATCTTGTTTATACCTAATTAGAAAATTTTTATAAAAGTCACCATTTTAGGTTTTTGTTTTCACTAAAAATTGTGTTTGTAAATTTCAAATATCTACAATTTCTAAGACTTCTGATGTTTTTCGTGATGGCCATTTACATTCCTTATGCCTTTGAAATTTTACGAATCACCTTATAAAGTATTCATTTAATTAAACTGAATGAATGAAATGTTGTGGGGATGGTTCAAAAAATTATTAATTAGAGGCGATTAAGCGAAATATATTTGGAAGGTATAATTATTATGAAAAACGTATTTTAATCAAGAACATGAATTTGTTAAATGTACCAAAATGTTTGCGTTACAATGGTATGATTACTATTATATCGTAACCAATTTGATTGGGCAAACATTAACCACATAAAACTGGTGAACACGTAATGTAGTTGTGTTCGTGAAAAAAATGATATCGTAAAATGAGATGAAAAGTGGCCGAATGTTTGTTGGGCTCTCTGGGACGAAGTCCCTATAGCACGTTGTTGTTTCTGTTGATCTTGTTGCTGCTGCTGTTGTTGCTGCTGTTGATGATGTTGTTGTTGTTGCTTGAATGTACGTTGCAAGTTGAGTTTTGTGTTTGGGTCTTCTCTGTACGATTCAATTGTTTATCTGAATGCTGTGTGTTGCCGATGTATTGCAGTAATTTTTTTTGCCTATGTGATATTTTTGTTGTTGTTTTTGTAGTGTTTCTATTGTTACTAAATGATTTTATCAACAATATTTTTTGCGTTGTAAACAAATTGCAATCACAACATGCCTACATACATAAAAAAAAACTTCAAACTGCATGTGCTTCAATTTTTTATTTCGTTGGTCACTTGTGTTCGTAATCAATTTGTTCAGTGAATTTGAAAATATCGGAAAACATGTGTGCCGTGTGGTGCATTTCAAATAACAAAATAAAGAAATTTTGTTTTGCGTCCAATGTTATACAGAGCTGTAGGTATGAAACTTCTGGAAAAATTTGAGTTGGCTTTCCTTTCTCTATGCATTTCTGAACATAAAACCATACCTTTGTTTAAAAATACCCGTTGACTAACTCTATTTAAAAAGTTGAAATCAAAATTTCTATTCACTCATGCAGTAAGTAGGCAACATATATAAATATATATCTGTAATTTATGTATCCACAAATACATACATACATGCATACATACATACATACATGCATGCATACATGCATACATGCATACATGCATACATGCATACATACATACATACAGACACACACACACACACACAAATACATACATACATACATGCATGCATACATACATACACTCACACACTCTTACGCACATGTTCATATTTCCGTGTATATACACACGTACAAACATACATACAAACTCCTTGCCCCACTACACCCATGTGTGCAGTATTTTGTAATGTGTGTGTGTTTATATGCAGAGAATGCATCGAATAAATACTTGCGAATGTTTCAAGGTTTGCCAGCATAAGTCATCCCATTTTTGTGTTATATGACAGCATTAGTTACCAAACAAAAAATTCCTCTCTTTAATATACAAATAGCAATTGAAAATTTTTTAAATGGACAATGGTATTGAATACAGTGCACTATGATACTGCCTAATAAATCATAGCAACATTTAAAAACCATGTCCTATTTTATTTTAGTATTGCCCGGCTCAACGACAAAAATCTTTCTGACCTGTCTTGAATTGGAGTTGCCACAGATAAAACCTGCCAATTAGTTTTTTGCTTTGTTTACCCGACATCAAATTCTTTTAACATTTTTCAACTGTTTGTTGCTTGTTTTTTTTTTATAGAAATTTGGTTTTTCTTAAATAAGGATTTATTTTCAAAAAGTATACAAAAATTATTATTAGAATATTTGAACTTTTCATGGATAGCCATAAAAAACTTGAACAGTTGTTAATTCGAAGCAAGTTACCAAACATCATCAGCAAGTAGGAAATCTCACTTGCAAACCAAATTACCTCAGTTGTTTCTGTATTCAAATTTAGCGTAAACCTTACTGAACATTCAGAAAACTTTATGATAATAATTATTAATTATATATAATCATTAAAACAGCGCAAATCTTCAACAATTCTTTCTCGGTTTTCGTTTTTTATATAAAGAGTTTAAAAAACTACAAACTCCATTCCCTCAACAGACATGATCTGGGTCACCAACATGTTCTCGAGCTTGTTATCAGGTTAGTTCTCGCGTAAAAACGTTCCACAACTTTGATTTTATTTGTTTTAATCAAGCAACAACTTAAAAAAGTGTCCTGCTTCCTAAATAACAATAGAATTAAGTTTTTATATCTGATTAAATTTATAATTAAGAACATTGTTGAATAAAAAATGCAGTGGGAGAAGAGTGTGACATATTACGCTGGCAGCAGCAGTAATGGTCCTCGGTACATTCATGTGTGAAGATACGCACTGCTTTACAAAAAGAGTTGGCATTCGTACGTACATACGTGTCTGCTGTACGTGTCTGCTTGTACGTGTCTGTTTGTACGTGTCAGAAAATAATCAACACACCTCTACACTACATGTATACGCAAATAGACAAATGCACACATGCGTTCAAGCAAATTCACAAACATAATAATAAGAACATTTACCAAAAGTGTACAAACAGATAAGTAAAAAACAGACAGAGATATTTCATCCCACAAGACACCCACACAAATATAAATTTACAAATGAAGCGAACATTCCAGCGTTTAGTCTTCCAATGTTTGTTTAGGAATAAGAGAAACTGATTAAACAAAAACACAAAACTGGATTTAGCACGATTTCAAAACATCCAGCTTCTAATCATGTTTAGGTCAACGTTTATATGAATATTTTCTTCTAAATTCAAAATTTTCTCTTAACACAATGTGTATGTGTGTGTTTATATGTTTTAAATGCCTTGGTCAAATCATATACGATTGGTGCGTGTTCTTTGCAACTCGCTACCATGATCTTGAATTATTTCGACCCCAACCTCAACATAATTCAACCCTACCATAATTTGACCCGGCATATCTTGTCTTGATTCTGCAAACAATTTCGACACTTGTCCTAATGTGATCAAAACAACAAAAAACAAATATTCCTTGTTTAAATGTTAGCATGTGTGTGATTTCAAACATTAATTAAACCAAAATTTGTTTATTATAACTATTATATTTTTAATTATTTTAATAAAAAAAATGTTAAAATTTTTAATCATGTTTTATAGCGTTGAAAA
The DNA here is from genome assembly GCF_000326865.2 of Helobdella robusta. Taxonomy (NCBI): domain Eukaryota; kingdom Metazoa; phylum Annelida; class Clitellata; order Rhynchobdellida; family Glossiphoniidae; genus Helobdella; species Helobdella robusta. Next base: position 2,403,989 of record NW_008703942.1, read on the forward strand.
AACAAATTAGTTTCTGCCAAGCTATATATTTATATTTAATGATTTAACATAATTTTTATCTGTAACATTTATTTAATATTATCATTCAAAAATTTCAATAAAAAATGTTTAACCAAATAATTACCAATATGAAATGTTTCGTTTGTGATTGAACGCCAAACAAAACATTAAAAAACCTCAATTGTAACAGAAAAATAACATTTGAAACATTTTTACCTTTACTTTTTATGGTTATGAAAAATTTTTGTGTCAACAAAATTTTAAGCGTTGAATCTAACTAATTTAGGTTTCATATACTTTATCATGTAAATAATACATGTTAGATAGTTCTCAGGTTATAAAATTGGCCAAATCTTTTGTTGTTAAGATGAAATTACAGTTAATTTAAAATTTATAATATATTTCGATTGTGTAGTTTTTGAAAGCCGGGTAGACCAAAAAAGGATATGTGTTTTGGAAATATGCAAAGTGAATTATGGAGATAATGTGATGATAAAGATTTGATAATGAAGATGTTGATGATGTGATGATTTGATGATGATGGTGATGTGATAATGATGATGATGAAGGAGGATGATGACGTTGATAATACTTGTAATGCTTCTAAAAGTTCAAATTTTGATGAAGTATTTTCTCTTTAGAATATTTCTTTTCACATAATCATTCATAATTTTGAAAACAACAAATTTTTAATTCTGAAAAATGCAAAATTGAACAATGTATAATCTAAATTCTTTAAAATAAAAAAGAAAACTGAAGAAAATTATAAAAATTTTTCCAATGTTTTTTATTTCACCATTCTAATCATTCATTATCATAAAACAGTTAAAAACTTAAAACACAACCTCAATTATAGACAACTATCCTTCCTCCAAACAAATGACTTCTGCTGGCTCAACCTTGATCAACAGCAGCCACAACACGAACGCGAACCACAACAAGATCAGCCTTCGGATTGAAATTCTACAGCTATCTAATTTTGTTAGATTTCTGATTTGTAAAATTTTTTTTTGCAAAACCTAATAAAAATATTAACTTAATTCATTTTAAAACTTCAAAAAATATAGGACAACCCAAATTAAAATTTGCAAAGTTCATCGCATACCATTTAAGTTAATGTAAATATTAATGAACGATTATAACAGTAGTTGTATGTTTAAGATTTTTATTTATTTATGTGCCAATAAATGTTTCATATTTTAATTTTTAAATGATAACAACAAATCACATATAAGGAATTTGTTGCTTAGCTTCAAATTTTTTAGAGTTGATGAACATAAAAAATAATATAAGTATTTAAATCAAACGTTATTTCACTGATAAATCTTGTTAATAATCAATAAGATATATAGAAATTATTTCACAGATAAATTATTGCAGCAATTCAAATGACAAAACATTTATTTCTTTTAAACTTGTTTTATGTTCATATATATACCAGAGAGGTCTTCAGGTTTTTGAATTTTTTTATTTTTGTTTCAATTGGCTTGTTTATACCTTCAAGATGAATTTTTGAATCTCCATTCCCTCTTTCGTCCGTTTGCAAAAATTTTATATTTTTATTTAGAAAAGTTGATGGGCACTTGAATCTTTATTTTGTGGTTTTGTTTTGTTTTTTCACAGTTTTTTTCTGCATTAAAAATAAAATAAAAATTTGTTTAGGATGAAAATCAAGAAGAACTGACAGCAAACATCAAAATAACCATCGTTAGTTGACTCTTGAATGTAAAAAATTCTTTCAAAAAATCGTGAATTGTTGAAATGAAAATGTAAGTTTAAAAAATGTTACAAAATTGTGGAAACACATAAACTTTCATTTTCAACAGATGTGGCATAAACGTTCTAATTTGTCATCATCATCTTTATCGTCGTCATCATCTTCGTCGTCATCATCATCATCTTCATCTTCTTCCTCCTCTTCCTCATCATCACTCCTTAATGAAGTTACAACGCCGACGTTCTCTTTTAACGAAGTTCCATTTTATATATCGTCATCATCATCACCACCACCATCATCATCGTTATCATCATCATCATCGTTATCATCATCATCATCATCGTTACTATCCTCATCATCATCGTCGTCATCATTGCCCTCTCCCACACCATCATCACCTCCTCGTAGAACTCCGTCTAAATTATCAGATCCCTCTACTCCATCTATGTCGTCACCATCGTCATCGTCATCATCGTCGTTATCGTCGTCATCATCGTCAACATCATCAACATCATCAACATCACATTCATTAAACAAACCACAAACAATCGAAGAAGTGGATTACAACACTAGAACGCCATCTTCCTCTTCATCACCATCGTCGTCGTCGTCTTCGTCAAAAATAGGAATGATGTTTCTGAATGAGTGGATCCCTGATGTACAGCTTTTTAAAACGTACCTACTCTTCATACCTTTCAACACATCTTGCATTCATTTGTTTCATTTGCACCACTCAATCTAGTGTTGCTAAAAAAGATTTATCAAACATAATTTTTGAAATAAAATCTGACCACCTCTAAAAATATCAAGTTACAATTTCTATATAGAGAGATTTTTTCACTCATCCGATTAATGAACATTTTATAAATTTGATAACCGCCATGAACTTTCAACTTTGAAACCACCAGGTTTGACTCCATTGCGGACGATCCATCCTTACATGCATCCTTGCACTCCTTCATCCAAGCAGACAGTACGCACATTCTCACTCTGGATGACAACGTGCGTCAAGTTACACACACACAACAACTGCACATGCAATGCCACGGCGATGGTCTGTTATTTCCTTACGATGTCTACATCTGTATCTTCGCCTTCCAATCACGTGATTCTAAATTTGACCTTGAAAAAAGTAATTTAAAGGTCAAATCAAATTATCTTTTAAAGTCGAGCAGATTTGTGGTTGGACGTGTGCACGAGAGGTTGGTCTCTGTGTGGATGTTTAGGTGTCTCTGTGTGGATGTTTAGGTGTCTCTGCATGGCTCTGCTTTTGTCTGTGTTCGTCTGTTTGCTTTTGCGTCTATCTGCCTATGTTTGTGTCTATCAGTATGAGCTTATTTTTATGTGTTGGTGGTGTGTGTGTGTGTGTGTGTGTGTGTGTGTGTGGTGTGTTTGCTGTTGTTGATGTGTTTGCTAATATTTGTGACCACTTCTGCGTGTCTTCTCGTCTGCCTTCTTATCTTCTTCTATCCGCATTTGCGTTTTATCAGTTCCCAGTTAGGATTACGAGTTTGCTCTAGTTAATGATTTTTTTAATGATTTTAAATGTTTTTCTTGACAGAATATTTGCAAATGATTAATTTTTACTGTTAAAAGTTTAAATATTTTAAACTTTCAGAAAAATTTATTAAAAATTTAAAATACAAAACTAATTAACCGTTTAATTAAATAAAGCAATTTTAAAAAACTTAAAAAGATAAAAAGAACTTAATACATGTAGATAATTTGCTGTTTGCGCATATTTCGAAAGTGTCAGAGGGTTTACTTAATTTGGTTTTTTCAAAAAATTTTTTAACTTTTTGCTCCTGCTGGACGAGTTGGATTTTGTTTCTTATACAATTTTGATTCAGCTATTTTTTTAATGAAATTTGTACTCTCTGTTAGTTAAGAATTTTTATGGTAATGTATGAGTTTTAAAGAAATATACAAATGACAGAAAGTTATTTTACTAACTTTCTACTTTACTTTCCACTAACTTTACTAACCCTAACCCTAACCCAAAAAATAAGTTTTAGGTGTCCCAACATGTTAAACTTCGGGTCTCCTGCTTCTGTTTCTGACAAAAAAAAACCTCTTTGAATTGAATAGTATAATGATAAAAACAAATAATTCTTTGAACTTTAATACATCTTTTTACATTCAAGGTTATCAACATTTAGCTTATTTTTAGACGTACAGAAAACACTGCTTCCAAAAATTGTTAATTTTTGTGTGTTTTGTGTTCTTTCAAGCTCATCTGTTCACTTTTTTATTCAACCGAACATTTTAGAGCCATTATTGAATGAGTGGAGGTTGATGTACTGCTCGGTGACTCAACTTTAAAAAATTTTTTTTAAATAAAAAACGTGGGATGCATAACGTTTCAAGTAAATATCTGCTTCCCTCCATTCAATGAGATAACTTCTCTCGAAGAGCTTCAAAGATCGTTTGGACAGACGTCCTTTGAATTAAGATTTGATTGATTGATCGAGTAAATACATTCCACTAATGAATGAATAAGCATTTTACTTCAAAGACTAAATGGTTGTTGAAACTAGCAACTTGCAACATTTCAAACGTTGTTCAACTTGTGATATCTCGGTGAATGAAATGTGCACTCAATCAACAGTAGACACCTCACATACAACTGAGCGTAAACTTTTTTATATTTTTCATAAAAATTTATGATGTAAAATTTTGACACCGGGAACTCGTGCAAAATCATTGAGACATCTTTCAAATTAAATGGAAAGTCGCAAACAGGGTGGCTTCTCTGAAATTTTTGATATTATTCTGTAGAAAAAATTAAAAACAAATTAAATTTATAAAAAATATGAAAACTTAAAAAATCTTGTAGGAAATGATGTTTCATAAAAATTGAAAAATTCTGAACCTACTAATATAACCGAATAAACAGGGAAAGTGGGTGTCGGGATGAAGGATCTTGAAACATGGATTAAACAAAAATTTAAAACTGAAACACACATAGGTCAAAATATCATCCACTCAGTATAACTTTTAACAGGAAATTAGATTTATGTGAGTCATCGACATGTAATAAATCTCCCGCCGATGTTTTGATTGAATGTAAAAAATTTTTAATTGAACATTTCTTGCGTCTAATGAAATATATCTGCAAATAATTTTTTTCCTTCGGTTTTTATTGTAACGGAGAAACATAAATTTTGTATAAGTTTATAAGAGATAAATCAAAGGTGATGTCATTTTCCATATTGTCGAATAAATGGAATGGAATAAAATTGATGAAGCCCCATCAATAATTCTCCTTAATAAACATACGATGAGCTTGTGCATCTTTGCCGAATTCAAGCGTACGACCTGACTGAAGTACTTGGCTCATCGTTTATTTTAATTTTGGTTTCATTTAATTTAAATTTTAAATTAATTTTTATTAAACACATTCAAAAGGACTTTAAAACATTTTTTTCAATGCATTAATTATACATCAATATTTGGTCTGATTCAAAACATCACATCGCTATAACTTACTTTCGAGGTTTCCTGGGAGCGTGCATTAGTTCAATGATAATAATATTTTTTTCCTCCACGCATAGCCTCGTTTCAACTATCAAACAGATATAAAAGTATTTTCCAGGTAGAACATTTCATTCCACGTGTGTACAGTACTTTAAAATTTGTAGAAATAAAAATAGAGAACTAGTAAAGTTTTTATAACATTTCTCAACGACGGCATGCAATGAAAAATTTTTGAGACGCAGACATCGCCTGATAAGAACTTGCAGGAAGCACATCTTGAGGTCAGACGTTCAGCAATGAATGTAATAAAATCTAATAAAAAAGCTTGAAATTGGTTATTCAAACCGCTCTAAAATATTATGCTATTGGGTTTGAATCGATTTTATCAATCTCTGCACGGTTTTGTGTTCGTTCTAGGTTTATCGGTCAATTTCTTTTTCTTATTTATTTAATAACCATCAACCATTTCTTTCAGATTACATTGATGGCATTGGAAAGTTAACGCGAACTTGAAAACATTTGGTAGTTGTTTATAGAGTATGAACGTAGTCTAATTAATTTTAATTTTAAAAGCAGATTCACCATGCTATGGTAGAGGTTTTGTAGTGATTCAAAAAATGCAATTTGTAATAATTTTCTATTAATAAAGTTTCATTTGTCAAATCGCTGGTCAATAAACATAGGTTTCAGTATCATATTATCAAAGTGTGTGCGTGTGTATAAATATTTCTGTCAATCTAACTGCATTTCTATCTGGCGAGTTACATTTGTGAGCAGTTTAGTTCAGTTGCTCATTTGAATGTTTGTGATCCGTTCAGCAGCAAGTGACAATTTACAACAGATCATTCCTTGCGGAATTTTTTTGTATTTCGAATGTGTTTCCATCTTAACTAAATCTGAATGTGTTTTCCATCTTAACTTAAAGTTACGGCGGTCTGTTGTACAATGCAGCAAAGAACGACAATTTGTGTTTTGCATTTTTTGCCTGTGCAATTGTTCATGAAGTTATCGCGATGCATACTTAGGTGGGAACGGTGTGGAAACGTTAAACTAATCAGAACTAATTCCACGTGATCCTTAATAGTTGGATGCTGAATAAGGCGACCTACCTTCATTCAAAGGTATGTGTCGTGTCTGTTGCCTTGATTCTTACTTGTGTGGTCACCAATGCACCATCTCGTGTGTTGAATGTTTTTAATATAGAACAAGATAAATAATAAAAGGTGAATATATAACAGTATTTTATTGAAAACATCAAATTCAATCTCGACCTACTATTTATTAGTTGATGTTTAAATTTCAATAATGATGAATTTAAATGCTATTGCTATGCTACTACTTGTTTGTGATATATGAAATGTTATCAACTCCGATGAAGTTGATATTACTTGAAGTTACTTGTATGCCCTAGTGTCAGCTTGTATTGAATCCAGACCAACGTACTCTCTTCATAAACATTATTTATTAGGCAGAAATGCAGCTATAAAAATTTGTCTTTGTCTGTTTGTTTGTTTGTTTAAAATGATCTATAACCAAAATGTTATGTTCAAAATAAATAATTTAAACATATTAAAAAAATAATTAAATAAATAAAATGAATTACAAAATCATTGGCACAATTGACAGATTGCACGCACTATTTAAATCGCATCAATCATTCTTTTTCATGCTCAAACTCGCTTGATCTTGCAAATGTTTTTAAGGCACTCACAAATGTGCTTATGTGCATTTGCAGGTATGTCTGCCTCATCTTCATCACCGCATGTAAATTCACTTACACACCCACGCACACACACGCACACACATATTTACACACATGCACATACATACATACTTGACTGTTTGGTGTCATTCATCACGATTTGGTTTTAACATACATACACACACATATTAACACACATGCACATTGCACATACATACATACAAATGGTTTCATCTACCTTCAATGGCATTCATGTCTCAATGTAAACATTCAGCGTCAATAATTTGTACTTTTCAGACGTCCTGTATCTCCTTGTTCATCATCTGCTTCATTGCTCCATTATTTCATATTCCATTGTCAGCTATTTGTTTTTTGTGAAGATGTGAACGTGCGTGCTTGTGTGAGTGCGTGTAGACTGATGTATGTTTGTGTAGGTCTGTGTATGTTTGTGTAGGTCTGCGTATGTTTGTGTAGGTCTGCGTATGTTTGTGTAGGTCTGTGTATGTTTGTGTAGGTCTGTGTATGTTTGTGTAGGTCTGTGTATGTTTGTGTAGGTCTGTGTATGTTTGTGTAGGTCTGTGTATGTTTGTGTAGGTCTGTGTATGTTTGTGTAGGTCTGTGTATGTTTGTGTAGGTCTGTGTATGTTTTTGTAGGTCTGTGTATGTTTGTGTAGGTCTGTGTATGTTCGTGTAGGTTTGTGTATGTTTGTGTAGGTTTGTGTGAGTCTGTCTATATTTGTGTATGTGTGTGTATGTTTGTTAGCATTAATATTTGTTTGTTTTAGTGTATGTGAATGTGCGTCCGTGTGTGGAGGCGTGTGGAGGGCATGAAGGAATAATGTATTGAAATAAGGTCCACATGGAAATAATGTAGAATTATTATTCCTTCCCTGGCGAACAGGTCTGTGGATGGGATAAGTGGTGGCTCTTTCATCTAGGTTGATTCGTTTATCTGCTGCGTCGGCTCACTTTTCAATGTGTTCATAACGTTTTTCATACAAATTTTTCCTTTTCATGTTTGTTTTCCATTTTTATTTTTATATTCAATAACTTATGAGCGTTTGATATATACAGTGGACTGCATGGTAATATATTTCACGACTTATTTCAACCTGTGGTTTATTTAAAAAACATCGTATACATTTGTTTGATTTGTTAATTAGAAACTTGAGACATTATAAAATGTTGAACTGTGGTGCCCATATAATATTTTAATTTGATGAAAATCGTAGAAAACTAACCTAAATAAAATGATACGTACCTTATGTAGAATATTTTGAAATTTTTGCAGTTGATCATAAAAATTAATCAAAATGGAAAGACGACCTAAACAGTACAGCCAGCCTTTCAGCCAGCATACGACCACTGAATGCAAACTCCCTTAGTTTAGCAAGCAGTTATCAGGGTCGCCAATATGTGAAATTGCTATAAATCTGACCGAAAAAGGCAGAACCAATTTTTGTGGACCATAAAAAGTTTGTAAAAAATAAACATTGGATGAAATAGACATTCAGGTCCGAATGAAATATGATAGCCAGTCCGCAAACGCCACGCAGTCACAGATTGCCATGCAGCAGTCGGAGATTTGTTCATCCTTCATTTATTTCTTTCTTTCATTCAACGGTCAAATTGATGTTAGTTAGTTTGGTTGGTCAGTAAGTTGTAATCAATCAACAAAATCAACAATGTAATAATCATTGTTAAGCCTGCTACGGTTCGAACAACTCAACTTTTTCATTACTTGTTTATGTCTGTTGGAGAAACATCGGGTCTCAAAATCATACGAGTTGGATCATGTGGAATTTTTCTTCAACAACACAACATTCCAAAATGTAACTAAACCTCGTTCTGCTTGAACCTACTTGTTTGTTGTTTGTTCAAGAGGTTTGAATTCAAATAAATAGCATCAAAAACTTCAAGCCATTCCATCCTACTAAATAACTGGCCAAATTTAAATTATCTCAAAAAAATGTTGCCAAAGCAAGTTAAGCAAATTTTTATCTCTGCACAAAATTTTTCATTTTGTTGAAAGATATTTATTTCTAGACCAAATATTAAAAAACTACTAACAGTATATTTATCGAAGAAATGAATGATTCCTGTGACTGGCCATTCATCAAAAGATTGGAAATGTACGATGCAAGAAGAAAGCCTAGCCTGGCTGGCAAGAGAGGCGTATCGCTCTATGTGGATATTTTTTGAACTTCGTTGCACTTTTTTCTCCCAACACTGTTAGATGTGTTTTTTGGAACGCACGTTTGCAACCGCTCAAGTGATTCTTTCTTCTGGGTAAGATTTTGCTTCGGAGTGAGAAACTGGAAAAACAGTATAAACCTTTTTGATGTGAGTGTAAAAAATGTTTTCCGAATCCTTCGCAAGTTTTTTTTTACTTTTGTGTGCGCGTGTGTGTTTACGTTCACAAATTTACAAATGTATTACAAGAATTCATCTGTTGTGTACGTGTGAGAATGTGCGCGTGACATTCATACATTTTGCAGGGTTTTGTTTTGTCGTGATGTTTCTAGCAATAATTTATGCAAAACATAAACATGTAAGAACGAGTTCGTTTTGTTTGTTAGCCTGTTAGTGTTTGTAACGTGTTGAAATGCCACTGAATTGTGAGGTAAAGTTGTTGTTGTAGTTGTAGTAGTAGTTGTTTTAGTTGTTGTTGTTGTTGTCGTACTGAAGTTTCACTGTTTTGCATTGTTTTATTTTGTTGTAAAAAAATGTTTCGCTTAGATGTGTTATATGTTGCTGAAATATTTTTGATATTCCACTTTTGGGGTGTTGCTAGCATGTTCGCATGGCTGTTGTTGAAATTTTTCTAATCTTTGGTTCAACTGAACAAGTGGTTGCTCATATAGTTGTGTAATTTTTATAAAACTGATTCGTTGCTTCAATCTTTGTGTCAGTGAAGCATCATGATTCTGATTAACAGTTATATATATTTTTTTAATATTTTGAATAAAATTTGTATAACAGATTTCCTGAAACAACTACCAGCCAATTGTACCTCAACTAACGTTTGGGATATTTTATGATTTTTCATTTTATTTTGTGCCATGAAACTACGAAACCCGGTTTTTAAATATTCAAATATCCTAAAATCATGCAGGCCTCAACAAAAAGTTGAAGCAATGAGACGTTGTAACAAGAACTGTCCGCTAAAGCAATATTGATATTGTCTGAGTGATATTGCAGTCAACTTAAACGTATTCTTCAAATCTTGTACAATTCGTAAAAAATTTGCATATATTTAAAACTTTTCAACGCTTGAAAAAATCTTCATTAAAAAGTTTAGTGCATCGTAAAAGAACTGAGGGCTAAATTTAAAATAAAAAAATTTTGCTAACTTACAGTTGAACGCGTATCTACCAGCATAAAGAGCAAAGGACCAAATGTTTAATGAAATTCAATCTCTTCACGCTTTTCTGAGAAATGCCTACAAAGCAGCCTTTATGTTGAGACGTTAATGATTGAGTGCCTTTTTTATATCATGCGCTACTCTTCTAAGCCTTTCTATTTCAACTTTTCAACTTTGCCTACTTATATCAAGTTTATAAGTTTATAAAATCAACCGTAAATGATAAAATTTTTAATGTATATTCATTGCGTGCCGATTCTTTGCGGCTTGTTTTTTCTTTGTGGTTTGTGTAACCTCATACAATAAGTGATTCAAAATTGTATTAGAACAATCAACCAAACCCTGAAGTAGAATTATCATAAATATGTAAACATGGAAAGTGTGTGAAGTACTGAAAAAAAGATTAGCAGTCAACAGACTTCCCTATTATCGACATTTGTCCCCTGTTGTAAGTTATGTGGGCGATAATATAACTATATAAATAAATAAAGCATAGAACATCCAATCTAAAAGAAACTTTGTATAATCGGAAAAACTGGCTTGCTGATGTTTGATTGTTTAAAGTAACAAATCAAAGGTTTCTATTCAAATTTCAAATGGAATGATTGCTTCGTTTTTTTTTATGGAGCGTGTATGCATCTGATTACATGTCTGCGTAGTAGTTTTATCATGTTTCATGCATCCTTTATGCAAATATGAAGAGCGAGTCAATATTTAGTCTATAAATATTTTATCTTAATACAGATGTCTGATCATTTGCTGTTTTATTTTGTAGACTTTTCTGAAAGTAATGACATCAAAGACATGTATTGGCTTGTTAAGCTGCATTTAATTTAGGAGACCCACAACGCTCGTAACATAACATTTAAAGTTAGTGTTTTTAAACTTTGTGTAAAAATGATATTGGATAAAAATGAAATGTTAAAAAATATTTTTAGAAACCTATTTTCTAAATCGAAAATATGCGTCATAAAACCCACAAAACAAAAGTAAAGAAGGAGCGGAGTGTGATTTTAAAATGTTTGCAACGACGTCTCAGATTATAAGTCACGTTTGCGAATTTGTTTTTGTGAAATTGTAAAATCAGGATTAACTGCCAACAGAAATGAAACAAAAACGAAAAAAAATTCATTCTTCTAGAAAGCATTTCGAATAATTTTGCGTTCCATCTCACTTTCATTTTCTCTGCAGTCATTCTACGCAGATGAGCTGAAAATTACCTCAGCTTGTATCAAACATTCGACTCGATAAAAAAAAAAAAACTGATTCAAATACAAATTTTAAAAATGTTATTAGATTTAATTTTAAAATAACTTAAATTTTGCATTTTTGTACAAATTCCGATAGAAAAGCGCGCTCAGTAAAGACTACCACCACATATCCGCATGTAAATGAGTTGTTATTCATTGATTCAATCAGGTTGGTCTCAATTTTGATTTTTGTATAATTCACTTTATTGCGATATATATCTTTTCTAAATATCTGCACAACTTTTTTCAGATACTTTACAAATATAGTTTATATTGTTGGGTATGTCTTTGTTTACTTTTTACTTGTTTGTTCCTTTGTCTGTCTGTCTTTTGTCTCTTTTTATTTCTTTGTTCGTTTTTAATACTTTGTGGTTTGTTTAAAAGAAGAATCACACACATTTTAATTTTTCAACTTTTCGCAAATGTTCATTTTTGTTGATAATTGACATTATCCTAACTAATTACTGTTAATTTGCGCCATATTTTTTCATTATTATTAAAACGTTTCCTTCATTTATTTTCATCCTCTACCTACCCTGCTAAAAAAAGAAATAATTTTTTTAAACTGAAAAAATTTCATTTTGCTTCTGGAGTTTAGATTTATTAGAAGGCTGTTTTTATCCCAGCAGATATCGCAATCAGTTATTTTGATCACCCTTCTTGATCAACACTGATGGATTGGCTACTTTTGAATCAATAACAGATCGACATAGTTATAATAAATAAAACTGTACAATGTACAAGTCCACCACAAATCAATTTTTCGTCCGTAAAAAATGAACGCTACAAAAATGAATATCTTATTTTTTAACTATCTTGTGTAAAATTTTTATAAAAAATTAAAATATTTTCATAAAAATTGAGACAGACCACGACTTAATCCATTTGCGATTTTATTTACATCCTTCTATATCATAATCTATCAATTTGTTGGCAACAGTTTTCGGTACAATTTATGAGTCAGAACAAAGCAATTTTCTCTAGAAAATTAACCAAAAAAAGGTGGCCAATTATGTAGAAAAGAAATATGCATGAGACGTCTAACCAAAATTATTAATTCTTTCAACACTTTATCAACTTATTTTTTCTGTTATTTTCATTATCTTAGATTAAGTCATTTGTCGGCATAATTAAGTTATAAAAACTGCTCTCAGAATCAGATAAAAATTTATAAATAATTCAAGAAAGAACGCTAGCACGAGATTTTTAGAGAGAAACTAACGGCATATCCGCATACCTTTCTGCCTTTTGTCGAGATGCAGACGATAACATGCTCATAAATCATTTCAGGGCACAAAAACACCCAATTGTTTCATTTTGATCAGTAAATTGAAAAACTTTAGATATTTTTAATGAAAATTACACGTTCATGTTTTAATATCTTTACGTTATTTTATCGTTTTAAAACTTAAAAAAAAAAACAAGGAAACATTTTTGAGATGTGTGAAGTCATCTACATACACTGTTTTTACTACTGCAGCTGCAATTTTAAGAAACCTTTTCATCTCGTAGACTGTTCAATTTTTTAATAAATTTTGGGTTATGATTATATTTTTATTAATTTATTTCTTTATTTACAAATAGTCAGTTTTGATCATTATGTATTGTATTGTAATTTGTTTATGTTGTTCTTGTTTATGATGATACGCAAGTCATTCATCTCCATGTCTATCTTAAAATGTAATTCATGTCGGAACGTGATCGGCCTAAATGTTGTCGGTTGGTTCGGATAGAGAGGAACGTGTTTGCAATGTTTTATGCATCCAACGGTCATGACATGACCATCCTTGCTAAATCAATTGATTGACATGTTGCCATGTAAGCCACAGCGTACCATGCAAATCAATTGTACTTATATGTACTTGTACTTTTAAGGCGGGGGCATCATTTTATTAGGCAACAACATTTTTATGGTGATGCCTCTACTTTACTAATTTAACAGATTTGTATAGTTCCTGGTCTCAGGGTTTAGTTTTTTTTATTTCTTTTCTAGTTAAACTTTATGGCTGCAAATAATTTTTTTTATTTGATTTTAATAATTATCGATTTGATGTCTTCATTCCAATGTCGTGCATATGAGAAAGTTTAAATTTAATTTAAAATAAATATCTATCTGAATACAACGTAACAGGTTGGGAGACGTAAACAAATAATTGATTCAAACACGTCCATAAAATAAATCAAAGTAGGAGGAAACACAGTTGACCTTCAGTGGCCAACTATTTATCCAACATTTAATAAATAGATTCGTAACAAAACTAAAAATAAACAGATCCACAAATAAATAAATGTATACATGTATTTGTATATTTATATATGTATATTAAATAAACAAAGGAGCAATTGAATAAATATGACAAAGCGAGGTGTCCCAACATATTTGAGTCTAAACAGAGAAGTGATTGGTGCTTGCGCCAGGATCCATCCATCAAATTTTATGACCAAAATTTTCATCTCAAATTACAAAAAAAAATGTTAAATAGTTTTATTTTAAAGCATTGAAATGAATCTGGTGAAATAACTGAATAATAATTTGCAGCACTGTAGTAAGATATGTGAAAGTGAAACGTAAGAAATTCCAAACTACTGGACAGAAATAAACGAAAATAGACACAAAAATTTGCATACAAAGCTTAAACTCGCGCAAGCAAATATAGGAACAGTATTTGAACGTATTAAAATCTATTAGCATATAAATTTCGAAAAAGAACACATACATTTACATTACATATTTAAAAACACTTACACATGGGTGATTCAAGTGAGCATTTAAACAAACAAACAAACAAAGACACACAAACATAAACAAAACAAATACACACAAAGACATTACGAAACAAACACTCAAACGAACGTAACAAAACAAACACACACACACATATACACGCAAACTTATTGAAGCAGACACACATAAACTTATTGAAACAAACAGTGAAACGAAGTAATCCTATTAAACCAACTGAATCCTCAAATAAAATTCACTGAAATAGCAAAATGTACAAAGACTTGATTGAATAATGCCTTCAACCTCTTATTTATTGTCCAAACAACTCCTAGCGAGCTTCCAGCGTATAACTTATCATGCATTTCCACTGCAATGTTTCTCTCTCTCTCTCTCTCTCTTCTCTCTCTCTCTCTCTCTCTCTCTCTCTCACACACACATTTTTTGCTCGTTGGGTGCAATTTTCACTTCTGGCCACATCTGAAATGATTTCTTATTTTTTGTTTGTAATTAAATATTCGCACTCTACTACTGATATAAGTTAATAATTAATTAGCCTGTTGTAAGTGAAATTGTAAAAATTTGTTGAAATTTTCAACAGACTGGCATCATCCAGGTTTTAAACTTCATCCGGACGAACAATTTCATATTTCATATAGGTCTCATTCATCAAACTTTATGAGTAAATTTCAAATTTTATGAAAAAAATTTTTATTGGTCAAACTGATTTTACAGAATGTGTGAAAAATGCAGTCAACGAGTTCTGAATATAATAAACAATGTCAAAAGTGGTAATTGCATTTCAATCTAAATTTAGTTTATTCACGTTTCATATTGAAAGTTTCCGAGTAGGGAACAGAAATCTCAACAAAAGTTTTATTAGGCGCGCACATTTTAGCAAACGGATGCAAATTTTGAGGTGTTAGATTTTTCATAAAATTTATGTAATAAAACTTCCAGTCAGTCAGTATTACGGTTTTGCATAATTTTCCCATTTTTCCTGAATTAGATATTTTACTTTGTTGAGATATCTCTACAAAAATTTTGACGTACCTAATATTTATAATTTTCATTACGCAAAAAACTGAAATAAAAAATTTTTGTTATAAAAACACGTATAGGATTTTAAAGGCCCTACAAACACATTTCATTCAAATTACTGCCATTAAAGTTTTCCTGTCACTTTAAACTTAGAAAAAAATTATTTAAAAAAATAAACTTTTTTGCGTGATTTTGAACTGTCTAATTTGTTATCATGATTTCGATATAAATTTATTTGGATAATTAAAAAAAATGGGTAATGTCTTTAGTAACAAAACAAAACGTTACTTTAAGGTTTTAAGTTTCAATAAAGTTAGCAAGCATATTTTTGAGCTTAAATTGAAATTTCAAATAACTGTTTGCGAGAAAAATCATTGGAAATAAAAATGTTAATGTTAAAACAGTGGCATTTCAAATAGTTGAAAAAATTAAAGAAAAACACTCATTTGGGTGGAGTTGATGCCAAACGGTCGGAGCAAAATGATAATAAATTCATGAAAAAGTGTCCGGAAAGTTCAGCACCGAACGACCAAGGCAGCAAATCATGCGGACAACTTCATTTCAACCATCAAAACATTCTCTTGCCTGCTTTGGGTGTGTGTTTGCGTGTATGTATGTGCGGTGTGGGTGTTTGTGTGTGTCTGCGTGGTGGGCGTGTATATGTTTACTGCGATCGAGTTCATGCAGTGAAGCAGCTCTTCAACTTTTTACATCACAATTTATTCTACCACGGTTGCATTGATTCCACACATTAATGTTTAATGTATTGTAATCTTTCTTAGTTATTTTCAGATTTTAGCGAAGAAAGCATTTTTAATGAACTTGAAAGACAAATATTTATTTTTCAATTTGACATATCTGTGGTTTTGGAAAAAAATTCGTTTTCAGTTTCAAACAAAAAAATGAATGAAAATTCATCATAAATGATTAAATCATATGTTCATATTGTCAAACAAACCCGTTCTAATACATCAAAATTTCGCATTTTAACCATTCAATACATCGTGAAGCATGTGCAAGAAGTTTGTGAAGGAATTGATGAAGGCCTGTGTGTTCACGTGCAGAAGAGCGTATAAATAAGCGTGCGTGTGAACATATAAACAAACATACACTGGAGAACATGTGCGTGATCACAATGCATTTTGTTTAACTAGTCAAGTGTTTGATGCGTTGCCATGTGTTTATGTGGACGTGAGGACATAAACAAACCTAAACATATAAACAAGAGGGTTTCGTAATCACCTTACATCAAGACAGCAACGCTCGGGACGTCTCGTCCACTCATCACCTTTTTTGTTCTTTCATTATGTTTCAGTGAAATTATTCGATGAAAGCATTCGGAATGTTTTAATGTGAGTCTGTCTGCGTCCAGGCATGCATGTGCTGTCCAGTGACGGCTGTGTTGCTCATTCAAATTACGTGCGCGTCATACCAAAAAAATGCTCTTTTATTTTAATAGATGAAAAATTCAGCTTAGCAGGTCGCAGATTGTAAAAGAGTTTAAATGATTGAAACGCTTTCAAAAATGTTTAGTACAAATATTGTAAGAACTTGTAAAACTGATTTAAATTATTTTTAACTGGTGATCAAATAACATTTGAAAACAATTTCATAGTGATTATGCCAGTTATTATATAAATGAATGAATGTTATGGTCAGACCATACTTGTAACAATTTTTATTCATGTTCAACTGCTTCGAACTTTTAATCTTTGATTTGAGAAAAAAATCATCATAAAAACATGGAGTATGAAGAAGCCACGGCTTGTTAGAGTTTGACAGTGGCACAATTTAACTAATGAAGCATGTCAGGTCAGAATGACAATTTTATTAATGTCGGTGTGACGTTGATGTTATTGCTGATGTCCCATAGTTGATGTAGTTGATGCCGTGGTTTTTGTTGTTGTGATTTTTATAACAGTAACACGTTAGCCAGTGAAATAACCACAGTTATAGCAAAAACTCTTCTATACAAAAGCTGACGATTATTTAATATTTGTTCAGTCCAATTATTTCCTAATATCCCGAAATGTATTTGGATAATTATTTGCTTAATCCTTCGATTCATTCATGGCTACACAAACACATCCACCGGCCAACATGCAAAATGTATCATTTGTTCATTAGTGAATAGGTTGTTGTGCAAGTACAAATATTTATTGATGTATCATTTTTGTTCTGCCTAATTGGTGTAAGTTACTCGCAATATAAACTATCATTTGGACGTAAAACTACAGTCATGTGCGAATTTCTTCTTGACCATATAAGTTTCATCGCCGTCAACTGTTTCTATACCTTTGGAAATACTGTAATTGCAAATTAATTCATTTATTTATTAGCGTGCGTTAAATAATTTTGATTAATTTTTGAATAAAATAAAACTTTCGCATAACTGAATTTATTTTTAATTGAATTAAATGTATAGAAATTGTTGCCTTAGCGCCAAGTTCGTCGAGTTATTCAAGTCTATTGAGTGATTGGTACAGCAGTAGGCTAAATAATATGTGAATCTCTCAGTGTATCTCTCGCTTCACTTGAATGCTCAAACAAATTTGCTGAATTTTCTGAAAAGAATAAAATATTATTTTTTACTTGTATAATTAATTAATATAAATATGCCAACCATAAAAGCGAATGTAATTTTGTATTTGTTTGCGTTACTTCAATCAGGTTTTCAAAGTTTCAAGATTGCAACATTTCACATTTTTTTAAATTAAAAAATTTCAAACTTAGGGTTTTATTTTTTTAAGTTAAGTAAAGAGTCTTTTACCTTTTATAATTTAAAATTAAACAAAAGTTACCATTATGTAGATTATTTTAAATTCTCTTAAAATAACATAAAAAGTTGTTGAAAACGTTTATTTATTCAAATAATTTGCTGACTCTTTGCTGACTATTTTCGAGTTTTCTTCAACAATCAGTCCAAAAGTCATGGTTCAAAGATTGGATTGAAAATTGAAGGATCAGTGAGACACTTTATCTCAATTGCTGGCTCAACACATGGCGCAGTTTTGATTAACAAAATATTCATTTCATTTATTCATTTATTCACTATATTCTTAGCTGGGATGCTATGTATGTGTAGAGTTAATTTGTGTTCAAATGAACACAACTAGCATTTTAGTTCTATTAAAGTCTATGTGAAGTTTTAAAACCGTTAAATTGTTAGATGATAAAACGTTAGCCCAAAATGTTCATTCAACATAAAAATATTTCAACAAGAAAGACAAGAACAAATAATATGATTAAACAACTTTATAGACTTAGGGAACTGTGATTGCAAGCGATTTGATAAAAAATTATTCACAGTACATCCTTTCATTTTTCTGTTGGAACATTTGTTTAAATGTACAAACAGGGAAATCTTTCACGTTCGTAAATTGTGTATGTAAAAAATACAAAAAAAAATTATTAAAATATTTATTAAACCATGCTATGTCATCTTGTTCATTGAAGTAATAGGAGGTAGTGAACGATGGAAAATCATTGCAGGGCTTCGCTGTGGAAAGTTGGACAGAATCCTGGTTCAGCTTTCAACATCAACGATATCAACTATCACAGGGCAGCATATAATGGGCGCTACAACAACAATTCAATTCAATTCGGAACAAACAACGAAGAACCGCCAAAAAAATTCACACAACATTTTCATCACAACCAACATCCACAATTACAACGAGACAAACAACCTCATCAAAACAATCAACATTATCAAATAAAGCAACACCAACATCATCAACAACATCAGCAAGAACAACACCAACAACATCATCAACAACAACAACACCAACAAGAGCAGCAAAAAAACAGAATACACTTCAGTATTGAACTGCATCGCCAACTATCATATTATTCCATCATCTTGGTCTTCCCCACAGGACTTGCAGCACTGCCTCTGATGTTTCTACTTAAATTGTCTGCAAACAGGAGAATTAAGGTGCTTCTTCCACGTGTTTAGAATGTCTATGTTTTTATTTTCTATTGTTTATGTCTATCTTGTTTATGTTATTTATGATTATGTAACAGAACCGACGCGTTACGATTATTTTGTTTATGCTTACGAGGTTTATTCTAATTTGTTTAACCGGTTCTACGTGTTTTTGTGGTTGCTCTAAAATGTTGAATGTGTGTATGTACAACACCCTTCTGTTGAATTCGTACGAGTGTATTGTTCGTTGTTTTAACGTTTATAGTTTACATGTGTGTAGGTTGCATTGTGATTATTTAACAAACAATGGTCGTGCCATTTTTTTCATATTGGTTTATTAATATGTTTTTATATTTATAAATTCAATTATACCTATTGACTCCTATAACCTATATACCTATTAAATTGTTTATTTTTTAAAGGTTACTCTTTTTAGTTTAACTCTGGGCAAAAAGGCACAATCTTTATTCAACAGTTTGCTAATGTTAAAGCATACACACTGATTGAATGTTTTATTAAGTAATTTTTTTTGAACCAATTGCAACACAACAAGGTTCCGTCAACCGTGCTGATGACAGGAGTCTTCATACTGCAGATACAATTCATTACGAACATCTCACCACGTTGTCATTCCTTCATAATCCCTATCATTGGTTGGCGTTTCGTTGCCATGCTGAGTTAATGTTGCGATGTTTTGCGTTATGTTGCTGTTGATGTTATTGTTGATGCTGCTGCTGCTGTTGTTGTTAATGTTGCGTTGTTGGTGAGTTGTTGTCAACGTTGTGTTGTATGCGTTCTGCTTATTTTGTATGCTCTGTTGCCGATGAGTCGTTAGTAAGTGTACTTCAAAAATTGTTAATTTTGAACCGCTGCCAATAGGTAATTAATGATTTTAATTTGGTTTGTTGAAAACGTGTTTTATCAGATGAGTTATGGCTGAGATAATGATTTGAAGTCCAGGTTTTGGTTATAATAATAAAAATGAACATTGCGAGAATTCGACAAAATCAAGCAGGAAAATAAATATAAAATAAAAAAAAATGCTACTTTCAACAATGATCCTAGAGATCGGTCGGGTCGAATGCAGTCCATTAATGAAGGTCAATAATAATAACTGCATGACAACTGGCACATTCTCTGGAAGCATCATCTGAGATGCGAGCTGATGTTGTATCTGCTGGATGAGAGGATTGATAAGCTGAATGGAAACTCAACAAATTTTTGCTGTTCCGGTTTTAGTGAGTGCAGAGTCACGAAACTTTTAGAAAACTAAAATAACTTGAATACTCGAAATCATCACATCAACCAAGCGTAACTTGAATAAAAAAAGTTAAGCTGCAAAGCTTTAGCTGTTGTATAACATGGAGACGAAATTCCATCCAAAAAATTATGTTAATAAATGTATCATAATAGATCTTAGGATGGGCGGATTGTGTTCAATTTTGATGTATAGATGATTTTGACGACGACACATTGTTATTGTTTTTGTTGTTGCAAGTACTGATGTTGTTGATGATGTCTTTGGTGTTGTTGCGGCTGATGTTGTTATTGTTATTGTTACTGATATTGTTGTTGTTGCTGATGTTGTTGTATTGTCCTTGCATTGATACGTTGTTAATAAAGTGTTGTCCTTTTCAAGCAGTTGTTGTTGGTGTTGTATTGTTTTTGTTTACTTTCAATGTGTTATTCTTTATATGCTAATTTGTAGATATATTTCTTTTACGTTATTTTGTTTAAAAGTTTATATTTCTATGTTTTTCGAAGACAATAATATAAAAAATGGTTGTTACGAAAAATGATGAAAATGAAATTTATCATAATTGAAAGATAAAGATGAGATGAGCCCTGGAAAGATGTAATTAAGATTTTTTTTTATCACTCAATACAGTTTTCTATCCAATCACAATGCTGCTTATCTCAATAACTTCCATTTCTGTTAATCTTTTGTGCTACCGTCACAACAACAGCAACAACTATCACAGCAATGCAAACAACAACCACAACCTAAACAACGA
>NW_008703942.1:2426389-2436682 GCF_000326865.2 Helobdella robusta
CAACAGAATACACTACTCTACCAAAAACACAAACAAAAACTTGTTCTGCAACACCTAAGCTACAACAGCAACAACAGCAGCCGACAACAACAAAGTAGCTGCCACATCAACCGCGAACGACCCATGCACAGCCACTCAACAACCAGCCAGAAAAACAATGAATATTATTTTTGCAACACGCTCTCAAATGAAAATCTTCTGAGCACTAAATTCTGGCAGCCAGAAAAGCAGCTACAACATCTACAAAATTCAAAGCAGCCACACAAGCAGCAAAGTAAATTATTTGTTCATGCTGCTTCTAATGTGTTAGGTTGCAACGACGATGTTGATGAAATTCATTCAACGTTTTCAAAAATTTTTCACCGCGACCAAACTGTCGACAACAACATCAACGTCAGCAACAACAACATCATCAACAGCAGCATCTGTAACAACAACATTAGCAGCATCAACAACAACAGCAGATCACATGTATTCAACAACTGCAACGTTAACCAGTTTAACAATTCCAACCATGTCTGCAATAACAACGACTTCAAAATCTCCAACGAAAATGAAACTCCAGTAAAAAAGCAAAATGATATTCTGCCTAGTGACCTCTACGTTACTTTGAAATTAAACGACAGAAACAGGCAACACACGCCTGCAGTGCCATTAAAGCTAATAAAGCCGAGTCATTCAAATTCTAATTTCAATTCACTTCAGCCTTTGTTGACAAACATAACGCAACAACAATGCCAAACTGACGGCCCGTCGCAACATTTTAAAAACTCTGAAAGGACGTCACGCGACAACAGGAAGCGGTGCACGACGACAACACTGCTGCTCAACACGAACTTGTACGCGTGCAACACCATCCAGCATCCCATCCGCAAAAAAACGCGCCAAAACAAAAATGTTGCCTTTCAAGACAACACATTTCAACAAAAATACAACTCGTCTGCCGGTAATATCATGTGTTGCCAAAGTGAAAACAACATTCCTGCTAATGTTTCCTTTTATGACGATCAAATGACGTCATCGACTCTGAAAATCCACGCACCGGCTGACGATTGTTACGCAAAAGACTTGAATTCGATTGATGATTCATTAAACTGCAACATCAGCAACAACCGCAACATCAGCAACAATTTCAACAACAACTGCAACAATTATAAAAATGTTGAAACGAAAACCATCATGAACAACATTGGAAATGTTCACCAGCCTGACATGGGTGCATTCAAAAATAACATCGCGGAGACAGGCATGGCATATTACAACGACCATACAACAACATCGTCAGTTGCAAATGTGGATTTTTGCACAAAAACAATAACAGATACACTCACACAGCCTGACTCAAACAGTCTCAGCAACAGTTGCACAACCAACACGAACAACATCAATTTCATTGATAGTACTGTTGCCGCTAATAATCTTGTTTTAGATCATAAGTATGTTGACAGCCCGATAAACATCAACGACACCAGCCACAAAAAAACCAATAGCAGCAGCGACACTAACCACAACAACGACAACGACGACAAATCGCACAGTCATTCAGCTTGCACGTCATCAACACGCAAACAACAAAATAGACGATATTCAAGTTTACGATCGTCATCATCACCTTCCTCATCATCGTCGTCGTCGTCATCATCGTCATCGCAATTAGATTACGTTTTGTTCTTGGTTTGCTGTCTTCTTTTCTTCTCATACATCGTCATAACTATCGTGCCCCTTGTATGATTTCAAACAACGACAAACAGACCTTGCCAAGCAAACGACAAACAAACATACAGCTGGCAAACAGCAAACAAACAAACTACAAACAAACACACAAACAAACAAACCACAATCAAACAAACCACAAACAAACAAACGACAGTCAAAAAAACCAACACCAAACACTTACAAGCACCAACAAAACACATCCCAACCGATGAAACTATTGAACATTTCTCTCATTTCGTCGATTTAAATTTAACTGAAGTCTCGTAATTATAAAATTTTGGTGTGTGTTATTTGTTGTGAGTGGTGTTGTTGTTTCGACGTTAATAAAAAAACATTGTTTTGATATTTTCGTAAATTTTGATTAATTTTATTTTTTTAATATACATTTAATTAACGATATGTTCATTCTGTGAAGCTTTGGTTGTTTTTTTCAGATCAAACATTTTTCCGAATCTTTTTCCATTTTTTTTTATATGAAGTTCTTTTTCATTGATATAGAATGAAATGTATATGTGCGTGTATGTGTGCGTGTGTGTGTTTGTGTGCGCGCGTGTGTATGTGTGTGTGTGTACGTGTGTGTGTGCGTGCATGTGTGTGTACTCTAAGTGCAAATTGTAATTCTTGAACGAAAATTCATCAACCCTGTGATTATGTTTAATGATGATGAAAGTGATGACGATAACGAAGATGGTGATGATGATGATTGTAGCAATGATGATGATGAGGAGGAGGACGATAATGATGATGATTGGTGATGAATATTTATGTTGTTCCGTGATAATCGTAATTAGCACATTAAGTTCGTTGTTTTTTAATTCTAAAAATTTCAATGAATTATATTGAATAAATAGAAAGATATGTGTTCATTAGTATCATCAAATTGATTGCAGTTATGGTTATACATAAAAAATACACGAAACGTGTATGTATGCTAAGGTTCTTCCAGAAAGCGTGCATTCTCATAATACACATGGGAACAGTTTGCAAATGAATTAGAGACAGACTACTTATGGAAAAAACCGGAAATTTTTTAATCGTCGTCGTCGTCGTCATCTTGACTGGCTTCATCATCGTCACCATCATCATCATTATCATCTTTGTTATCATCATCATCACCATCTACATCATCATCATTATCAACATCATCTTCCTCCTTGTCATCATCATCATCATCATCGCCATTTGCAAGCGTCACAATTGAGTTAGAGCATTTTCAGTCAGAATGAGCTTGTCCAGGTCGTAAAATATTATTATTATTGCTATTATTATTGTTGTTATTAATATTGGTGTTATTACTATTACTATTATTATTGTTGTTGTTATCATGATTACTTTTATTGTTGTTGTTGCATTTTTTGTTGATTTTATTGCAGTTACTGTGATTTTTGATGTTAGGTGTTTCATGATGTTAATGATTGATGTTGCTGGTGAAAATGTGTCAAGTTGTAGTTTTTTGTTGTTGTCATGGTTGTTGTTGCCGTGGTTGTTGTTGCCGTGGTTGTTGACGTCATCATAGTAATAAATATTGATGTCAGGTATATTTATGTTAATATTTTATAAAATAAGAGTATGTGAATTGTACTTGTAGACCAATTTCATTTCACACCATCATTAGTATCATTGTTGTTATTTAAAGAAAAAGATGAAGATGATGATGGTGATGATGAGGTTGGTGATGATGAAATGATGAAAGCAAAGATGATGAAGATGTTGTTGGGTAGATGGTTTTCACATCTTTGAAAGATTAAAATCTTTTTTAATGATGGGAGATAAGAGTTCTTGGTTGTTATGCTTGGCTGAAGTGATGTCGTATTTGATGTTAAGGGTAGAGTGGTGTGATCTGGGCTCTTATCATGTGAGTTGGTGTAGCTTTTTGGAATGTGATATCTTGTTTTATCTCAGGTTTTAAGTGCTTGCTTGATGTGAAGTGTTTGTTGTGAGATGTCCACTGATATGACATCATTTTATGTGATGTGATTTATTGTTATGTAAGATTTACGATTGCGTTGTTTTGTGTTACGATAATGTTATAATGCACTGTTATGTTAGACAAGCTACTTTAGTGTGTGAGGCGCCTCATAAGATGATTATGATGAGGAAGAAGAGGACGATGCTGAAGATGAAGAAAATGATGATAATTAGAATTTTAATGATGCTGGTTATGTTGTATAAAGAAGTTAAAATGATGTCAGTGATGAACGAGAAGCATAGAGCTTCACACAGACGTCTATTTGAACTTTCCTCACATATTTTGGTAGCTATGGCTACTGGAATGCTTCTTGTGACGTTGGAAGCATGAATGGATCTAGGTATATTGCTGGTGCTCAGTATTTTATAACCATCCAAAATTTTGTTCGCATCGTTGGTAATTTTATTATTTCATTCTACCATATTTATCTGATTGTTATTTTATTTATGCTTATTTACGTTATGTTGATAATTTATTCTATAATTGATTTTCATTTAAGCCAATATTATTTTCCTAATTTTTCTTTTGAAATTGAAACTAAAAATGTTTTTTATTATTATCATGGAAGCTCCTTAACGAGAAGTTTTTTAAACGTAAGCATTAGGTTATTTTGTAAATGTGCAACTTTATTAAAATAATATTTTTAAAAAGTTTTAACATTGAGAAAATTTAAAAAAATTTTCAGATGGGTACATAAACATAAAAAAAATCATGCATAAACAGGTCATCCGCGTTTATAACTTCAAAGAAACTGTCTGTCAGACCGCGAAGCTGATGATGACCGCCAAGCGATAAAGGTTTATGATGGGTTATTATCGTATAATTTATTGTGCTGTTTTAGAATGAGACCATGTGACATGTGACATCAATTTATTTCGTTTGACATCGGTTCCACAATGACATGTGGTTTGGTTTTACAATATTGATGGCTTCAGAGTCTTTGTTCTCCTAGTTTTGTGTCCTGTTGGTTTGTTTGTTGATTTAACTGTCTTTTTAATTTTTTTATTTGTTTGGTAATTGTGTTTGTTTGTGATTAACTGATTGTCAGGTGAATATGTTTGTTTGTTTGTTTGTTTGTTTGTATTTTTTATTTTATCTCAATGTTAGCCATTGTGTTATGAAAATGAAGCTGTTCAAACAAACGATCTCTTGTTTCTCTGGCACTGCGAGTCTTCTTGCTGTTCGGTTCTTTTGGTGGTGGAAACCGTCTGAAATTTGGAAAATTAAATGAAAAAACTTCAACTCAGAGTAGTAAGCAGAAATCTGTCCTTACAACATTATAAGGAAATATTTACCTCATAAATTTTCAAAAAAATAAAAGTGTTTATTTTGTTATTGTTATAATCAAACAATATTTGAAGCCATTTACTAACCAGAGATAGGAACAACATAAAAAAAAATATTAAAAAATGAACTGTTACTAAGTGAATGACATTTATTCTTCACGTTCCAACACTGTTCGTGTATTTCGCACAAACAGATCAGCACCGTATATAGCACACACATTTGCGTGTACATAAATCTACATGAGTCTGAAAAAATATGCGTATATTTGTTCAAAATTTTCTTTGGATAGGAACATGAACAAGTCTGTAAATAAAAACTTCGTTAATGCTCTACATGCAACGAAAACAATAGAATCACACCGCATGGCACAAAGGAATATTTTTCACACACGTACCTTAAATGTGGCTTCCATACATGAGTCTTATGTACTTATTATGGAGTTTACATTAACAAGTTGACTCTCTGCAGCATTGGTTCTTGAACTGCCCCAGTCTAATCCTAACCCTAACTCAGAAAGGCACACCTGAATCTGAGATGCCACTGAAGTTCAAGGTTGGAATCTTCCTGTAATCGAACCCTGAAAGAAATATAAATTGTCATTAATAACGTCGAGGTTATTAATTTTATTTATAATTTTTGTTCACGTAAGACGTTATTTTCTACAAACAATAATTTTATTGAACGAATCTTGAAACACCGTAAAAAGATTTAAAAAACCAATTATTGCATGAGACCTTATTTACGGAGAAATCTTGAAGGTTTCAAACAGTTTTAAAATGTTGTTTTTAACTTCCATTTACGTGCTGCTTGAAAATTTGATTTAAATTTTTGTAATTTCATTGAACTGGTTTAAAGCATTAACATTTCTAAGATTATGACCTAAAATATCTAACTGCCTAATCTGCTAATTATAGCAGCATAACAAGTCAACTCATTATTCTTTTGAAATTTATTAATATAAATTATGTGTACATGCGTGTGTGTGTGTGTATGTGTGTATGTATGTATGTGAATGTGTTTGTGTTTTATTGAATATTGAAAATGCACTTAACTTCTAACTTAAAAATCCATAAATTGAACATGAGCCGATAAAAAAATTCATAAATAAATTTTCTCCTTCATCTCGTTCCTGTAAAGGAGAATTGTAAATTAAAATTCTGTAGAGCGTAAAAATAAAAACGAAACTGAATGCACATTTGAAATCCACCGAAGGAAAGAAGCAAAAATTGAAAAAATTGAATATGATTGATATATATGAAATATATGAAACATTAACAAAATTTCAAGAAAAATTACATTTTTATTTTTCATATATATCTCTGCTATCTACAATCTTCTTAGTTTTCTTTAAAATAAATACACTTTTAAAATAAATACACTTGTATCGTACCTTTTTTATGACGAACGAGATAAAACGTGATATAAATAACTAAAAACAAAAAAGTCTAACTCAACTTACAAGCACATGTAGAATGTTTCCTACGTGCGAGCCTATAATACTAAAAAATACTTCTTGAATTTTAATACTTGGTGTTTGCTGACTATCGATGTAAATTTTTAAAAATCCAATTCAGATATACTATCTGTAATACTATATCTGTAATACTATATCAATAAAGCCAAAGAAAACATTTTTGTCTTTTGAAAACGAAAGAGAAAATATTGTTCTAGATAAACACATGCAACCCTAATTAAATATCTTTATAAAGCACTTAAGTAAACAAAATTCACAAAAACAAGACAAGCGGCAAAGGAAAAAAAACATAAACATTTACCAACCTAATCAAAATGACTCAAGAAGCATTAAAAGAAATAAACAAGCAGGACATAATGAAGAGACATCTCAGAGGCACAAAAGTATGAGACACAAATGCTCTCCCCGAGGTGACATAAGCGTGCAGGCGACATTTCGTCCGATCAGTTCGATGTCTCAAGTGCCTTTAACGCAACAACCATCAACCACTTAACGTTTAAGAGGTGGGACTGTGGTGATGTTTCTGCGTGTTGTTGTTTGAGGTATAGATGTTGTTTGTTGGTGTAGGTCGTGTTGTTATTTGAAGTATTGTTGTTGTCTGTTGGTGTAGGTCGTATTGTTATTTGATAGTGTCTTTGGCGTTGTTTTTGTTGCTTGGTAGTGTAATTAATTGTAGTATAATTAATATAAACGCATAACTGCATTTTTGATATTATAAATAGAATTAAACATAGAATAAAATTTACTGTGTATAAAACATAAAATGTTTACCATATTGCAGCATTTTGAAATCATCAATAGAATATTAACAAACATACAAATAAAAATGGGCAGATATCATAAAGTGCACCACAGATTTTGAGGTTGTCAATATTTTTTTTATTTGCATTGATGAGTTGATTATCAGATCTACAAAGCCACTGATTAAACATCGCGTCATGACAATTAAGATGGTGAAGCTTAATGAGTGAACGATGGTGGTTGATAACAATATGATGGTGGCAATAATGGAAGATGGTTTCGTTATAACAGTGACGGCCTATTGGAAAATATTTGAAAAACATTTTTTTTCTTAATAATTATTTATGATATGAAAACTAATCTCTGTGTTATTTAATGTGTTCATTCATCTTAATCGTGTTAACTCGAATAATGACTTGAAAGCATGCAGAACACTTGAATGTTTAGCATGCAGAATGGCAGATCGACCAGCGAATGAAAGAAGGCAATGAAGCGAAAAGACTCGAAACAACAGTTATATGTAATGTTATGTTATATATAACATTTGTTTGTAAGTTTGAATGCATGTGTAAATTTGTCTGTAAATGTATTTATGTGTGTTTGTATGTGTGAATGAATGTATGCTTAAACATGTACGTACGTGTGATTGTATTAGTGTGTATATGTAAATGTGAGTGTGTTGCGTATAAAGATATCTTCAGAATACTATTCATTATATATATATATATATATATATATATATATATATATATATATATATATATATAGGTATTATTTATGAAAATTGCAGCATGTTTCGCGTAAGTTAGCCTCCTGGTTAATTTATCAATTTTTCTAACGGTAGATCGTAAATCGTTGTCAAGTTTTTTGTGTTCAAAAAAATTATTTTCAATCTACAGATAGAAAAATAGAAAAATTAAACACGACTCTAATCTTTTCATCCATTATTGCATTTCTGACAATCTTAATCCTATATATATATATATATATATATATATATATAATATATAATAACATTCGGTAGAATTTATAGAATATTGTAAAAATTATGGTCTATTACCAACATATATATAATATATATATATATATATATATATATATATATATATAGGATTAAGATTAGCATTATATATATACATACATATGTAATTGTTATACATATTTATTCAATATAGTACACGTTATAACCTTGTATGTAATTGCTTGGGGCAGGTATCGATTGACAAATAATTAAAAAAAAAACAAATATTGTTACGTTCATCTTTTAACATATTACCACCCACCTCATTTTTTCAACATGTTCAGTCACGTTATCATCGTCGTCGTCGTCGTTGTCCTCATCGTCATAATCATCATTACATCATCGTTTGTTATAATTATATTAATGCAAATTTTTAAATTCCGAGCCGAATGTTTGCCTAAGATTTAACATTCCTGCTTAAATTGTTTGAATCTCCGAGGCATCTAGATGTGCAAATGCTATCATACAGTAGAAGCCTGGCTGCCGCATATTTTTGGACTAAATTTTTATAAATCATATAGAATTCCACTAGACAAAAGCAAACTTTTCAATTTGACAAATATGTAGTCAAAATCCGCTTAATCGAACCGCGATAGTAGCGGCGATAAAAGATATTGCTCGCCGACCGTGAGATGGGCGCTTTTGTCCTCTCCTGACTCAATTTGAAGTGATATTAGGAGATTCTTTCTTTTGTATAAATTTGAAATATAACACAGAGTTAATTAACGGAGATAATTTGTTAAAGAATTTTATATTTTCAACAAAATGTTTACGAACTTGATTAGAAAGTGTGAATAATGCTTACAAAAACGTATGTGTGCGTGAATGTGCATGCATATGAATATGCATGTATTCATGCATCCATGCATAGCATATACGTATTCATTCATTCATTTTTTCATTCATTCATTCAATCATTAATTTATTCACTCATTAATTTATTCATTCATGTATGTATATATGTATGTATGTATGCATGTATTATTATTATTATTATCAACAATTTATTAAGCGCATTATAAAATTGAAATTTCTCGAAGGCGCTCTCTATTATAAATGAAATCAGTGAAGGCCATTAAAGTACAAATCGATAAAGTATTTCTATGTCAAAATAAATATTTTTTTAAGTTCCTCTTAAAATCATCAAGCTTTAGTCCAGGCATTCTGAGCGATTGCGGAAGACTGTTCCAGCAATTGGTCCTGACACGGCATTATTTCTAGTTGCAGTTTGTAGTTGAGTTGTTGTCACTGCCAGTAGGTTGGCATAGTCTGATCTCAATTTTACATCTGTTGAAGAAGCTGGTTTTTTTTAAGATTTTATTTGCTAGATATACTGGTAACAACCCGTTCAAAGCCTTAAACATAGTCACACAAATCTTATAGTTGATTCTTTTTTTCACTGTTAGCCAATGTAGGTCTCTTAAAATGGGTGTCACATGACCATGACATACTTTCTACGTCCAACAGTTATTTTTGCATCTCTATTCTGTATCGATTGAAAAAAAGCAATAGATCTCTCTGGTAATCCATTGAACAAGTTATTACAGTAGTCTAACCGTGAATAAACAAACGCATGAATTAGTGTTTGCATGGTTGTTTGATGTAAATATTTTCGAACGCGGTATAACTGGCAAAGCTGATAAGAACATGATTTGGATATGGTTTTTATATGATCTTTAAAAGATAATCTCAAGTCAAAAATACACCCTAGGTTTGTTGCATTTTCACAGAATTGTATTTCATTATTATTAATTTTGACTGAATTAATATTAATTCTGGTAACACTATTGATTTTATTATAGCTTCATCTTTTTCTAAGCCTATTAATATCTCTGCTAGCTCTGTTCCTTACTCTGATCACCTTCTTATTGAATCTGTTTTTTCATTAGATTTTCTTCCTTCAAATTCATCTATGTCTATTTCTAAAAGATGCTGGTCTTCTCTTAATAAAGATATTTTTCTTCAATCTCTTACTGAACCTATTTTTGATACTACCTTATTTTCTGATGTTGATGATTTTGTCTGTGCTTTTAATATCTACATTACTTCTATTCTTGATAAGCTTATTCCTCTAAATCTTACTAA
>NW_008703942.1:2437597-2519023 GCF_000326865.2 Helobdella robusta
TNTTATCTTTGATTCTACTATGTCTCTCTCTTCTCAGATTAATAGTGTTGCTAGAAGCTCTTACTTTCATCTACGTAGAATAAAAAAACTTTTGCCTTTTCTTGATGATCCTACTCTTCTCCTTCTTGTTACTTCGTTAGTCTTATCTAGGATTGATTATTGTAACTCGCTCTACTATGGTCTTCCTGACTCTATACTCTATCCTTTAAGTAAAGCTTTTAACTCTGCTGCTCGTCTAGTTGCTCGTGCCCCTTTCTTTTCTCATATATCTCCATATCTTGTTCTCTTGCACTGGCTACCTATAAAATATAGAATAATTTTTAAAATTTGCACGTTCATGTATAAGTCTCAATCTAAATTATTTCCTAAGTACTTATCAGATATATTAATTGAACCTAAACGCCCCGGTTTACGATCGTCTTCTTCTTCTCGCTTTTTCTTAACTCGTGTTAAACACTCTTTTGCCAAATCTGCTTTTGCTTTTTCTGGTCCTTTTCTCTGGAACTCTCTACCTACTTCTCTAACTATTTCTCCATCACTTGCGAAGTTCAGAGCGGATCTCAAGACCCATCTGTTTTCAAAATTCATTGAGGAGCGCTGTTGAACATCGCGGAAATAGCGCTTTATAAGCTAATTGATTGATTGATTGATTGATTGATAGAAAGCTGTTGCCATGTACCGACAGGTAAAAATTGAGTTTTATCTTGATTCAATTTGAGACAATTTCTTGACATCCATGTACCTATTTTAGTCAAGCATTCGATGAGATTTTCAACTTTACTTTCAAACAGTTCTGGTTCACTGCTAACTATTATTTGGATATCATCAGCGTACGCATGATATGAAAATCCAAAGGATTCTATTACTTCATATACTTCAGCAGTGTACAGGACAAACAGAATAGGTCCCAGGACTGAGCCTTGTGGTACACCAGATGACATTGCTTCAATACCAGATAATTTGTTCCCGAAAAAAACCTGTTGAGTTCTGCCAAACAAGTACGAATTGAACCAATTAACTACAACTCCAGTAACTCCGTAATCATATTGTAGGCGATTCATCAGTATTTGATGGTCTACGCAATCCAAGGCAGCACTCATGTCCAAGAATGTAAGCAACGAAACATATTGTTTATCAATTGCATTAAACAACTCAGACATAACATACAGCAGCGCTGTTTCAGTTGAGTGATAACGTTTATATCCAGATTGAAATACTGGTATTGAGCTATTTTTGTGTAGATGACTCAGTAGCTGACTGGCAACAACTCGTTCAATAACTTTAGAAACGAAGCAAATGTTTGATATGGGTCTGTAACTTTTCATTTCATTTCTATCATCTTTCATTTCCTTCAAGACAGGTGTAATAACTGCGTGCATACATTTATTCGGAAATACTCCCTCTTGCAAACATAAGTTAACGAGTTAACGTATGTGTGTGTGTATGTATGTATGTATGTATGTATGTATGTATGTATGTATGTATGTATGTATGTATGTATGTATGTATGTATGTATGTATGTATGTATGTATGTATGTATGTATGTATGTATGTATGTATGTATGTATGTATGTATGTATGTATGTATGTATGTATGTATGTATGTATGTATGTATGTATGTATGTATGTATGTATGTATGTATGTATGTATGTATGTATGTATGTATGTATGTATGTATGTATGTATGTATGTATGTATGTATGTATGTATGTATGTATGTATGTATGTATGTATGTATGTATGTATGTATGTATGTATGTATGTATGTATGTATGTATGTATGTATGTATGTATGTATGTATGTATGTATGTATGTATGTATGTATGTATGTATGTATGTATGTATGTATGTATGTATGTATGTATGTATGTATGTATGTATGTATGTATGTATGTATGTATGTATGTATGTATGTATGTATGTATGTATGTATGTATGTATGTATGTATGTATGTATGTATGTATGTATGTATGTATGTATGTATGTATGTATGTATATACGTTTGAATGCTAGTATGCAAGCATTTTCAATTGTACGTTCTGCTTCGTTTGACGTCTTGACGTCAGCTAATAAATAATAAGTTAAGCTATTGTATTATTGGCTTTTTGAGCCTTCGGCGTTTGCAGAAAGTCAAGAAGTTAAATAAATATCTTCTGCAGCTCTTGTTGGAGTCTTACTATTCTTAGCTGCAGCAGGGTTTTTCTATTTGGTTGTAAAATACATCAACAAACTGTTATCATTTTTTCAATAACACTATAACATTGGCAACTGAACCAGCAGCGTCAACAAACTCACCGACGACAAACTGACCAGCAACAAAATGACTTACGAAGGAACACTTCTGAACACTTTTGTCAACAACAACAAAAACAACTTCCCCTTGAAAGTTGTTGTGACAACTCTACAGGAAGCCACGACAGTCCTCAACAACCATTCCATCACCAACGACACACAACTAGTCCTGCACGGTTGGACCAAGCACATCAAAGTACTTGCTATCACAGCTGGTCAGTTCATTTATTTTCATCTTTGCTATCTATTAATTCAAACTTAATTCAAAAAGTTGTGCATATTGCAATTCACATCAGCTGTTTAATGTTTTGAATCGCAGCTAGCATTCAGAAAAAGCTTCTAAAAAATTTCAAGTATAAAATTGATCTATTTTAGGCAACCCTTCAAATACGCCAACAAATGATCCCATGACCACTTTCAACTACTACGCAATCCCGCTGACTTACCAAGCGTACTTCAAAGTCAAATCCAAGTTTTATCGTGGACTTTCCAATTTGGTTTCATCTGGTTGGTGGGGTTGGACTAAAGCTGTTAGTACCGATTTGAGTGGAAGCCCTAACTTGAGAGTTGGTGATGTCGTTAGAGTGGCTGAAAACACTGAAGACAAAATGAAACGAGATTATGATGGAGGTGGTTCGATCACAATGTTGAAAAAGAATAATAATGCGACGGTTGCAAGAATTCATATTGCACGTTCATGCAGTGCTGTATTCAAAGAACTGATGGAGGAAAAAGGTGACGATCTAGAACAAAGTGGTTATGACAATCTAAATTTGAATGATGAATATACGATGAAACAACTTTCAAAATATTTAAATTTTTGCGATCTGGAAGTTCAGATATCAAAAGCAAGTCCTGACATCAACAGACCAATCACATCCACACCCTCATTCCCTTCTTCATCGCTGTCCTCAGACAATCTTCCTTTCGATCAGAACATTCTGCTGCTCAATCCCATCCAGGAACAGTCCGTACTGACAAGCATCGAACATCCAGATGCTCCGGCTTTCCGAATCCCGCTGCGTACACTCATCTACGTGAAGCTGAAACAAACCTTGGATAAAACTTCCAGTCCGTTGCAACAAAAATCATCTTCATCATCATCATCATCTTCCCTGCCGTCACAGAGTAAAAAACCAGTGTTGTCGAAGTTTGATAGATGCGTCGAGGTGTTGATAAAGGATGTTTTCATCTCGCTGCTACCTCCGCAAAGGGCTTTTGAGAGATTCGCTCATTGGTTAGCGTACTTCAAATCATATAATCATTTCGTTTTTTACTTTATTATTTCTTAATACATTATTCACGTAAAATGTAATGGAACTAAAAATAGTTTGAGTTTGAAATTTAAAGTTAATTAATTTGGTTTATGAATTTTTATAACATATGTAGGATTTTCATAAAAGAGAATTATAATTTAATATAAAAAACGTGCATTCCAGGTATTTTATCAGTAACTCGAACGATACACTCGTAAGTTTTATGTTATTGAAGCATTTCAAAACACAATTTATAAAATTTTTTAAATGAAAACCATTTTTTAAAACCTTACATAAAATAATATTATATTTTTAAATAAATTACATAAAATAATATTATATTAGCTGTCAATATTTCTTATATTGTGGTTTAAATTAATTGTAGTTCAAAGAGAATGACATTTTAGCTCTTCACCGAAGTAAAAAAAGAGTAGCCCCCTTGCCACCGACAGCAACACCATCATCGCAACAACCGTCTGAGCAGTCGCAATCGCCGCCACAGTTACAACAGCAACTATCGCAAGAGCTACAAGAGAATCTATTGCATTTGCTACAGCTACAACAACAGCCACCAGTCAAACCTCAGATGTCAGATCAACAACTTCAACTGCAGCAGCATCAACTGCAGCAGCTATTACAGCAGCTACAACTGCAATCACAGCAACCAACCCAGCTGCAACCAAACGTCAAAATTAAAACTAACACTATCAACGACTCACAGCAGGTACAAACTCAACTTGAACAGATCCAACTGCTGCAAGATCAACATAAACGACTATCAAACGAATTACAGCAACAACAATTGTTACTCATAAAAACGCAACAACAATTGCAACAACAACTGCAACAGACAAAACTGCTACAACCTCAATTGGAAATTCCACAAGAGGTTGCCGATAACAAACCGACATCATGTAAGATTATTTTATAATACTATAATATAGAAATGCATAAATTTAGTTTAATGAATAAACACTGATGAAAAACTATTTTTAACGAAGCCTCGTCAAGCAGGATTGAAACAGAGGACGATGACTCCATAGGCACAGCAACCGGTCTGCAGTCAAAAGAAGGTTGGCTCAAATAATTTCTTTTGTATTATCATTAGTAGTAGTAGTATTATTATTATATTGAATATTGTATTCTTCTGTATGTTTTATGATACTTGATTGAATAAAAGTAGTGTTCCCATTATTATTATTATTATTTATGAAATGATACCGTTTTCGATTATTATCAACATTTTATCACAATTTTTTACACCTAACCTATAATATGTATATTGGTTTTTTGGTTGTTTCATTATATTTCAATGTTATGTTAAAAATTTAATAAGTTACACCTACTTAATATATCTAACATAAAATCTTAGAAAAAGATATTTAAACAAATTTGAAACTAAAACAACAAAAAAAGTATCGCAATTGTTGAAAAATTAACAATACAAAGAACATTAAAGTTATTCCATCAATAAATTATGAACATAATTGTGAATATTGTGGAAGACTTTGTTATATTATAACTACAAAAACCTTAACAGGCGAACCCCATTTTGAAATTCCGGGAGATGGAAATCTTTACAAGTTGAACAGCCAGCAATTTTTCGAAGTTTTGAGATATATCAAGTTGAACCAGTCAACTCTGGAGAAATGTTCTAGACAGAAATTGAACGGAAAGAAGTTTGCCTCGCTAAGTCACGATGATATGTTGCATATGGGACTGCTACATCCAGTTATCATGCACTTTAAGATGTCTACGTTTAAATGTAAATAACTTGCGTTTTTGGTTTGCTCTTTAGATACAAACACATGAATAAACCCAATTGAATCATAAGTTTTGTTTTGCTTTGCACCATTCAACATTTTCTTTAACAAAAATATTGAACAAGAGGTTGCCTTGTCAGAAATTAAAAAAATCTAAATTTTGGACCATTGTTTCTGTAAAAACTAGAAACAAAGCTAAGAATTGTCAAATCAATGTTTTATAAAATTAATGATTTTTCAATGGATTATCGTTCATTAAATAAACAGAATCGGCAAACCTTTTTAAAAAAAATTTACATCCGTGAAACTAAAATATGTGATTGCTTATTGCAAGGTTTTCCATCTTTTCTTGTCAACAACTTCTTTTGTTTGATTCGATTTTGTCATTCTCTATTTTTGGACAAAATTTTTTTCGATAAAAGTTTCCATATTCCGAAGGCTATCCTCCACCGTTTTTTTAATACTACTTTGTTTGTTGTTACAGTTTTTATTCGCTGCTTCCAGATTGTTCACTTTTCCCTCCAAGTTTCAAGGGGTAGCTAATTTAGTTTCCATCTCCCTTTTAATTATTCCAAATTTTCCTTTTATTCAGCGTTGTACTTAACCGTCCAAATTTGTTTTTTCATTTCTCTTTATTTTTTATCTTCATCATTTCATTGAACAAAACAAGTCATTGATTTAATCTTATATATCTGCTCTTGGAAAAGCTCTGCACTGTGAGACAGTTATTAACCATTTTTTATGTGCTATAAACATAAACACCAAATCATGTTCATGCTCATACTTTTTCAAACTGGTGATCAAAACCCGTGTCCATATATATAGAATATATACGATGTTATATGTGATAATAATAATATAATAATATAAATATAATAATATATAATAATGTTATATTTTATATATATGCCCATGCCCAATTTTGCTTTTTGGTTTTTGTGTGTTTGTTAAATATATTTTTATATTCTTGCGAATTCTAGTGGTTTTTAAACTTTCTCATTCATTTTTTCTAGCTAGACAATTTCTCCATAACGAATTCCAGTTCAATGTTGTTATTA
The DNA here is from genome assembly GCF_000326865.2 of Helobdella robusta. Lineage (NCBI taxonomy): Eukaryota > Metazoa > Annelida > Clitellata > Rhynchobdellida > Glossiphoniidae > Helobdella > Helobdella robusta. Next base: position 2,443,972 of record NW_008703942.1, read on the forward strand.
TAATTTTTACTGTATTTCATTTTATTATTCCCGTGTTAAACATTATTAATATTTTATTTATATATAAATTTTATTATTTTTATAATACAATATTTATTAAGATTTATATATATATATTCAACCTAAATTATACAGCTTCAGTTCTTAACAATATTTGGGTTTTTCTTCTTGTTTACGTAATGTGAAAGATCTAAACTTCCTTTTTGATCTTTGTTAGTCAATAAAAGACGTAAGACTGTTGGCGTTCGATCATTTGAGGCGTTCTCTTTTGAAATAATCTAAAATGGTTAATGTGAACGAGTTAGCTTGTGCATATTCGGCACTCATCCTGGCCGATGGCGGAGTTGATGTTTCGGTGAGTTTTTTTATTTGCAATCCTAACACGTGCTGCTGTGTTGTCTGAAATCAAACCTTTTCCTTTTTTAGTCAAGTCAAATCGGCCATTATCGTTTAATTAAAACTTTTTGAGTAGCGAGTACGTTGAACAAATAAAAATATTAAAAATTGCGGGAGTTCATGGTTTTCTCTTTAAGGTTTCATATTTTCTTAAATTTAATACACAAATATAAATAAATAAATTTAATAAAAATAGATAGATAAACCTAAATTTACAAAAATTTTAAGCTAAAGTTATGGACTGCAGTTGTCCATTTTGGTATTTCATCAAATTAGATTAGTAGATTCACTTATCTCAGAACCACAAAAAACAGATAGTAACAACATGATAATCATAATTATAATATTTAATTTTTGGTAAAAATATGAGATTAAAATAAAAGTAGGAAAATCTGGTACTGATCCCATGATGAACAGAGTTTTTTTTTCAGAAGTTGTAGATAAATGACAGATAGCTTACCTTCATTTATCTTTACATTTTCAAAACTGTAGTCCTTTCCTTCAAAATATTATCCCTGAAATTCCCAGGTTACCTTTATGATATCGTTTCTATCCACGAACAGGTCAGATCGTTCTGCTCTAAGAAGAGTTCCTTAAACACTCCTATTGCCAAATCCTATCGGGATAACCGTAATTTTCGTCCTGAGCTCCATATACCCAGAATTGAGTCACCTCTCAAGTTGAGATTATGTTCCTTGTTGAGTGTTTTTAAAAACATCTAATTCTGAAGTCTTATCTTTTCAACACCGATTCTAGGCACCTCTGAAGCAGCTGTGCGAATTGGCGCCATATAATGTTCATACTATTATTATTGTTGATACATTAGTCCTATTTCATTTAATTAATTCTTTATTGCAATACAAAATGAAATGCCTAATTAACTGAATCAAACATAATGACCTTAGTATTGACTGGAACCTTATAAAAATTTGTCAGACTTTCTACTTGATCTTAGTTAAAAGTTCTCCAAATTCTTTGAAACATTTTCCATCTCTTGGTATTGTCTTCTATATGTCCTACCTCGGGGAACTGGATCTCTGGAAGCTAAACGAAGATTAATTGATTGATTGTCTTCTATAACAATTTTTCAACCTTTTTATATTATTCTTTCTTTAGCTTTCCATTTCTCATTCTACTTTTACATTTTTATTAATTTATTCTGTGTTAATGTTAACAAATGTGTGTAACAAATTTTTTTTTTTTTTTTTAAATTTTTTTTTAATTCTTTTCAATTTTTCTATGGCTACAATTCATTTGTCTCTGGTGCCCATTTACTTCAGACTTGAGATACCTGAAGCCTATTTAATAAAATGTTTTTGGTTTTGTTGATGGATGTGTTTTGCCTCTCATCATGTCTAAACTTTTATAAATTTCCTGAATAATTTTGTGTGCAGTTCTCGATCTTATCAATCCAGCTGTAGGATCTTATCTTATTCTTTAAATATTGTGAAATTTATTTATATATGTTAACTATATTTTTATATAAAACTTTTGTTTTTATATTTGCAACTTGCCAAATTATTTTTTTCGCTCATAAATCATTAATTTAAAAATAATTATAATTTTTATTATAAAGCCTGATCATATTACGAAACTACTCAAAGCTGCCAATGTCACAGTCGACTCTCTTTGGCCAAGTTAGATATTTTTTTAAATCGATGAATGATTTCTATTTGTTTGCTGCTAATCATTTTATTTTGTCCATCCAAAGCACAGCATTTGACCATGATAGCCATGTTCAAATGTTTACAGCTAAATATTTTTTATGAGTTTTGAAATTTTTTTGGATTTCTTACCTTTGTTACATTTTTGCAAAGTTACTTTACTCACATGATCTCATATATGCACCAATTATATATGTTGAAGTTACATCTATTCATAACTTTATAGAGTACAAAAGAAATTTGATAAGAAATTACATTTATTATAACTGCCTCCACATCGTTTAGCACTATTTGCCAGTGCTCTGAAAACTGTTAACATCAAGGATCTTGTGAAATCAGCTGGTAGTGCTGCACCTGCTGCCCCATCAGTGGCTGCCACAACTGCTGCTACTACTGCTGCTGCACCTGTTGAGAAGAAGGAAGAGAAGGAGGAGAAGAAGGAAGAATCAGATGAAGATGATGGAGACATGGGATTTGGTTGGTTCTGATATTTTTTTTCTAACTTAATAATAATAATAGTAATAACAATATGTCATGATGCACTTTTGTGCGTTGAGTAAGGTTACAGTAGTTACATGACTTTGGACGGCTTTAAATTATTTAATTACTGGGTTCATAGTTTTTTTCATCAATTGCTCTCTGAGTTCGATTAATACTTTTTCTGCAGTTTTCAATTATTATTCAACCGAGCATCTTCTTTTTACTAGGTTTTTATGTTTTACTTTTTAATAAAATGTGTTTCTATGTTTTATTTTTGATAACATAATTTAAACGAAGATATAGATGTGTAAATCTAGCAGCACAATCTCTTTACCCTGCACATTTAAACTGGTTATTAAAACATTTATGAAACACTTTGACAAATGGTAGAGATTCACATCATTCTTTGGTAGGAGCTTAGTAAATGGCTGATGACAATTTTGAACATTAAAGGAAATTTAATTAAATCAATATTCCAAAATAAGTACTTAATAATATTTAAAATGTGCAAGTTAAGTACTTATCTGACAGGTCCTTTTGGGCAAGCTCCAATTATTATCTAAATGAGTGAGAATTGTTGTGATAGAAAGAATTTTAATACAAACAAAAGTGGCAGGTCCTAAGGGTCGTTTATAAGTGTCTTATTGAACTTGTTTTGAAATATTCATCTATTTAACAAATTGTTTCATTATACCTACAGGATTGTTTGACTAAATGGATCTACAGCTATCAGCAGAACATTATCAACAATTCAAATTATTTATTTGATAATAAATTATTTTAATAATTTTCACGTGTTTTATGTTTTGCGATTCAGATAAACTGAATTTCTTGGTTCTATGTAAATTTAAATTGTACACTATGGCTAGGTGTAGTGTATCATTTATTACTCCATGTCTCATAATTGGTGACTCAAAATTGGTTTTGCGAAGGCAGGGCTTGACAGAGCTTCTTGATGAGGCCAATTGGTTTCTAGCTGCTACAGTCACACGATTGCTCATATCGGCTTTGCCGTGTTCGACAATTCGAAGAAAGGGCCGTTTCCGTCACGTCACACTAAGCAGCATGCGATAGATAGTTGATCTGTACCGAGTGTGTCAATTGTTAATGTCTGTGGCCCGACAAAACGATTGTTTGACGAATGATAGGTGTGTGGCATAATGCTGCTTCAGGAAAAGCTTATAAAGGGAAGACTACTATAGGTATCAGTATAAAATACTATGCTTTCAAATGATTGTATCAAGTTCTAGTTTACTCGATAGCATTATGCAAAAGTGTTGGATACCCTATTCTGCAAATTGATAATTTATTAAATAACACGTGAAATAACTGCATTTTCCTGATCGACTGTTCCTGTGTAAGGTTTTTTAACCAATTTTAAAATGTAATGCGTGCGTTTACCGGGAAATTGCCTTATTCAGCCTGCCCGCAAATATGAGACTGAAGCTCATCCCGCAAACACCTAGGCAGCTTTTTTTGTTTCTTTGCTTTTCTCGGCCGGGAGGAGGCAGAAAACAAAGTTTAGATTTTTTTAGTTGGAATGCTGGAATAAATAGAGGTGCAAGATCACAGTTGACATCGACCGCATTTTAAAGCGGAGACCTCAAACTGACAGGTGAACATTGATCATAGGGTAGCTCGTATAATAACGCAAACACTTTAGACTGAACAACATTGAATCATATATAGGAATTGAATAATACCGCTTGCTCTAAACATTGACGTGGAAATGTTTGTGTCATGATATTTTTAAGCTGTTGAGGATCTTAGTAGCTTGAAATTTCCTGCTTCAGTTATGAAGGATGTATGACGTCAACCCCGCTCTTGCTTCAAGGTAAAGTTTAGATTAGGAAGAATACGATAGGATAATATCAGTATAAAATTATAATAACAATTATGTGAATCTAAGTATCACTCCACTATCAAAACATTAATTTTGATTTGTTTTGTTTAAATCACGTTATAAATGAACAGTAGCATTGTCAGAAGTTCGTTGTGCTCTTCTTGCTCTTAGATTAACAAAACGATTTTTTGGATATTTTCAGTCATTCATCGTTCTTATGACATCGAAGTGACTGATATGACAAATTATATGACAAAATAGCAAAACCATATGGTGGCAAATCATACATTACCTATGTGTAGTGTTTGGGTCTGGACAAACAAACAGTCAAACAGGGTTTGCTCTTAAAAGAAACGCCGCAAAATAAATCGAAATAAGCAAGAGTAGCTTTTAACAGATAAATTAAGTTTGAATGTATGTTTGAATGATCTCACCCATCTCAATGGTTTTCACTTTGCATCTCTTCTCGTTAATTCTAGTTCATTTAACATGGGCTGTCACTTCACTTCAAAAACATAACTTTTGTTTACTTTAAGGATGTTCGCTGTTCACAATTTAAATTTAAATTTTATTAAACAGAACTAAATTGTTTTTATAGCTGTAATCTAAAAAGTTTGACATTAAATTTTCTTATTTGCTTTACCTCTTTCATATTAACCTTTTAAAATTCGAACTAAAATTTTCACTATAATTTATCTTAAGTTTTGATTGTTATGTAAGTTTGATTACCTAATCTAAAAATTTTTTAAAGTGTTTCTGAAATGTGTTGTGGCTTGTTATTTTCTGTAAGTCGCAGACGTTTAAAGTTCGTTGAATTGTTTAACTCAAGAATTTATGATTAGCCTAATTGATTCAATAAATATCATTGCCTGAATTTCACATAACAATTTGAACATGAGTCTGTCTTATGTACTTGTGATTTACCCATAACTTCAAAAAATGTTTTGATTTTTTTTACATAAAGAACTTTTTACACAATTTTAAAAATATAAAAATGTAAACTACTTATTACATTTATGAAAAAAGTGTGTAAATTAGTAAATTAAAAATGCATATTACATCATTCTTTAGCAGTTGTCACTTCAACCATACAAGTCCATTATGACGAAATGGCGAGGAATTTAATAAAGTTTACTGCCTTCAATTCACATTCGAAATTTTATTATCAACGAGCGATTAGTAATACATGCCTGATAGTGTTACTCAGTGCTGCTGTATGCAGTCCGCACTACACACACACACACACACACAATACAACAAGCACACATACACACACACACAATACAACAAGCACACATACACACACACACACACAATACAACAAGCACACATACACACACACTGTGAATAAACAATGTAGTTACGAAGCATTTTAATGTTCGTGGCCTAACAAAACGATGACGACTTGCATGAGCGCGAATAGTTTTCATAATTTTAGAGAAACAATCGAATGATTCAGTACCTGTCTCACAGGTATGCATTCATTCATTCATTTGAAAGAGCGATCAGATCGACAGAGGTAAACACGAGCGGCGTGCTATTGAGCAAACCTGATCGCTCCAATCGTGAATTCTGACTGCCTATCTGCCTCGATGCATGCATGCTATCGTCTTACTAATTATAGCTGCATGTCTGCACGATCTTTTACCTATATCAATTAATCTTCTCATTTGTTAGTGATATTTTTACATTTGTAAAAACTTTCTATCTAGTGGTTTTGCAGAGCGATAATAATATTTTAAAACATTCTAAAATAGATTCAGAATCATCAATAAACAATAATACGCTCATGTTCTAGAACAACTAGGATGCTTATAATTTCTCACAAATTTGTTGTGCATTATTATTAATCACATGATCTCAACACAATCTCACCGCAAGAAACTCTCATGATGATAAACCGCACCATCGAAAGATGCTCCTGATAGTTTATGGTAGATTTACAAGAAATACACACACACATACACTTGTGTATTTGTTTAATACTAGCATGCAGCAGATAAATGCTTTATTATTATTATTATTATTATTATTATTGTTGTTGTTGTTGTTGTTGTTGTTGTTATTATTATTATTATTATTTCACCTACGCACCCATGCATTTAATTGCATTGCATTACTCACGTGTTCTATGTTATGTACGTACGTAGGCATGATGAGGATTAGTTAACTAAGAGCAAATAACAATAATAATAACAATAATAATAACAATAATAATAACAATAATAATTATTGTCTAATAGTGGTATCGCCTGTCTACATCACGAACAATAAGAATTGTACATTCACAAGTTCAGTAATTATGATACTGTTGTTGTGCATTAGAATGCGAATGCCTGCAAGTTACGATGACACAGAAGTTGTGAAATTTTGCTGCTGATTAATATAATTGCCATGCTGAATAATAATTGCTATCATAACATATACAAAAACATATAAACATATACGTACATACCCACACACATATGCATGCATGCATGCATACAACTTGATTGCACGTGTTGTCTAGAGATAATTTTGCGAGTTTAAAATTAGGTTTCTCTAGAATAAACCATACAAAAACATTAGCAGAAAGGCTAATTGGTTTTTTCATATTTATAATACAGTGCCTATCTATATCTATACTACAACCAACAACCGCAACAGCAACAACATTGATAACAATCTATGTAGAAGTGGTTGAATCAGTTAGATAAACATGGTAAGAACTAAAAATGATTGAATGGTGGTACATTGAGTTATGCGTCGCAAAATTTTATTATGCATCATCATTCTATTCTATTGATTTTTTTTTTCTGTTGATGGTCAGACTGTTCAACTTACTATATATATATAAATATAAATATATAGTATATATATAGTATGTAGTATATATATATACATAATTCCTATGTTTAGTTATATGTATGTTTCTTTGTTTGGTTTATTTATAAAAACTCACGAGTCATCATTTATTCATTTTTAACGTTCATTTTTATCGATATTATTGTCATTTATTACTAATATTTTTTTTATTTATTCATTATTATTCATTTATTTTATTATTTATTTATATGAACTGATTTATCAGAAATTGCCGAGCCGAAATGGCGCTGAATGTGAATAAAATGAAATAGGTAATGGGTACTTGGATGTATGTTTGCATTCATTTCTTAGCAGTTGATGTAAACTTTTTGAATAAACAGAAAACTCTTTCGAAATGTGAAAAAATGTTATGAATGAATCATTGTTCTTTGGCAGTGTGTTGGTTATATTACGAGCGAAACCAGTATTTCGACGCCAAATCTCAATCTTCGTGTGCATGAATTTAAAAATTTAAATATTTCGTTATATTTTTTAATCTTTTCGAAAATTCAATACATCAGAAAGTAAAAATTCATTAAATCAAACATTTCTCTCTTAATCATGTTTGCATATTTGTGAGCTGAGCTATGTGTGTTTTTTTGCGTGTGTGCGTGCGTGTGTGTGAGCAGAGTATTCGATAAAGAAGATTTCAAGTGCGTTTAATCCGTACACAAAGTTTCGTTATGTCTGAAATCGTTTCATGTATATGCGTGAACGATTTCCAATGTATGTTACATTCATCATAATAATAATTTCTACTTTTCAATTTTCTCAAATCATCCAAATTTGAAAAATTGGGATGATTTGAGAATGGGATCCCATCCCAATCCCATCCCAATTTTCTCAAATCATCAAATTTAGGCAATATAAATTCCATTTGAATATTGTTCATTCGAAAGTTCAGCGGTTAAAAATGAGAATCTTATTGCATTGTTTATATGAACATTAGCGAATTAACGAAATCTAATGTTGTTGTTAAAATTCATCGCGCCATTCAAACAATCATTCTTGCGGCAAATGAACTCGTTCGTTAAGCAGGCAGACTGGCTGATCAACCAAACCGAATTAAACTGTGAAAGGTTTTTTATCTAGGTGAATATCGAAAAAAAAGTGCCATCAACATCGTTGCAAGTACAAAAAATTTAGTTTGGTGGTTGGTTTCTAAATGTCAGACGTTACAACACAAGAGAGTAAGAGGATAAGTAAGAATGAAAAATCGGTCGAAGTTGATATGTAAAGGATTGTTGAGCTTCTGAAACGTAATTAACGTCATCTACTACGTACCTATACTACGTACTGATTATGTTAAATAATTATTATTAATAACATCTATCAAATTGACTAATTGTATCAAATTGTATCAAATTTGATGTGTAGCCACAATGTATAACAAGTGACAATGAACAAGTGGCAATCATCTGAATGTCCGCCGTACGTACATATACTTGACATTTTTTCCCTCTTTAAAATTACTCTCAGTTTTCATCAGAGCATTGAATTCTAGTTCAGAATCTTTTTTAGGCGATCTGCTAAATGTGATTTTTCTCTTCTGTATTTCGTGAATTAATTATTTATTATTATAAGATAATTATTTAACTAAAATAAGATAATTATTTATAATCAATCGTCTACTTAATTTTATGCTTTCGGTTTCGTGGGTTTAGAAAAAATTGTTTACTCTGCATTCAGTATTAGTCATCCGTTTGTTCATCCGATTATATTCATTCAATCGTTTATTCATTCATTCGTTCGTTCGTTCGTTCATTCATTCATTCATTCTTTTTCTTATTTATTTATTTAATTGAACATTGCTATGAGAAGAACATATAAATCTCATTGATAAATTATTATATAACTCTAATTATTTAGAAGTACTTAAAAACTTCTTTGCATATTTCAACGAGTCGATGACATTTCAGACCCAATGCTGATTTTTGGCTACAACACTAATTTCTAATAGTCCGTTAAGTTAACTAAATCAGCACTTGCACCGTTTCGTGCTTCATATTCTACATCAAATTGAAATGTTCGCAATCAAGCTGTGTCTTCATAAGTAGCTGCAGTAGATGCTAATAAATTTATCTTAAGTTCTTACGTAATAATAAGTACCTACTCTTATTATTTATATACTATGCTGGCAGTCAAATTGTCAACAGAAGCTTCATTGGTGAAAATGAAAGTTTTTGAGTAAAATTTTTACATAGTTTTTGCAAAATATTTAATATTGGTGGATGAAATCATTATTGACAGTATTAGTATTTTTTTTATCAACATTTTAAGTTTGCGTAGCGATTTTTTATTTCACTAGAACTCGTCTTAGGTTTTTAACTTTCAATATTCAAGCACTTTTTAAGTTAAGCTTTTAATCTATTCAACATCACAGTTGAAGAGACTGCTTATATCACGGTCCCACTAAATAACAATACTTATATAATCAACGTGATTAACACTGCTGCTACAACGCTAATAAAACGTTATCGTTGTACGAGCTAGGCTCTTTTACTTTCACTTTACTGTAATTGTTATAATATAATAATTACTATATAGTGCATAAAATAAATGAAAATTGTCGCAGGCTCTCTCTTGATGTTGCAGTACTGTACACACATTCATACACACTCATCACTCGTTCTCACGCACACGCACACACACGCAAACACACACACACGCAGACATATATTCATCTCACACACAAACACATACCTACACACATGCACAGCACATGCACATAACGGCACATGCACATGTTAAAACACATAACAATTAATTGCTGGGGTACTTAGTTAGTTGTACACACTCGATGATATCTTTCAAGATATTATCAAAGTGTAAGGATTCAAACATTGACACATACATATGTACATACATATACATCCATACATACATTTATTACATATATAAATACATACATACATACATACATACATACATACATACATACATACATACATACATAAAAGCTTTAAATAAGAAAGACGGAGGGGTCAGAACAATTGCGGTAAGGAATGTTTGGAGGAGGTTGGCCGGCAAATGCACCTTGGCCCTGGTCGTGGTCGAACTCAAGACCAAATTCTACCTAACTCAGTTGGGTGTCGGGATTAGTTTATTTCAGGTACCACATGCGCTAGCTGGAATACCCAGAGTTTTGAATGCGGTTGCCGCTGCCAGGGCAGCGGGCAAAACCGCATCCAAAATGAAAAAATATGGGAACGCCCTCCCCTCGATGGAATTCTTCTCAATATGTATCGAGGTTCTCGGCCCGATGGACCCCAACACCCTTAAATTTCTTGAAGCAATATGCAAAATGATCAGCGTCAGATCAGGCGACAGCAGGGAACTGTTTTTCGCAACTAACCACATTTCGTGCTTGTTGCAGCGGTTCCTGCGTGTCTGACATGTGCAATTAACGACAAATCAAAGTGTTAATCCATTTGTTACTTGATGTTTGACGGTTCAGTATCACTCATCATGTTTTGTTTTAACATACATACATACATACATACATACATACATACATACATACATACATACATACATACATACATACATACATACATACATACATACATACATACATACATACATACATACATACATACATACATACATACATACATACATACATACATACATACATGCATGCATGCATGCATGCATACATGCATGGACACATACATACATACATGCATTTGCGTATTTACCATTCACCAAACCAGTCTATTTTTCTATTGGGGAGACCCAAGTAAGACTATTGATTACTCATCGTTATGCGTTACTAACGAAGGAACTATTTTTAAATAATAATAATTATTATTATTATTAATGTTATTAAATTATTATTATTACATATAATAATAGATATTATAACGAAAGCGCCGATGACCGTATATGAAATGTAAATTAATTAATTTCAACTGATGGTATTTGTATCTTCAACCTAACTATATAACTTAATTCGTTAAAACAATGTAATTAAATTCTTAAACACACAAGCGCGCGCGCGCACACACACATACACACACAAACATACAAACACACACACATATATATACACACACATCTACACACACATTTATATATAAATACACATACACATATATATTTATACATGGGATGAGTGTGTTGTGTGTGTGTGTATATTTTTTTATAAATATACAGCTAAGCCATGCATCAGACACTAATAATAATAATTAACTGTAATAACATAAATTGTGATCAACAAAGCAGCACATTCACTCGTTTACATTAAAATGTTATGTGTCATCACTGACTAAATTAACCAATTCTTAACATTTCGATTTCTTTGGCATAAAGAATTTTTAATGATTTTATGTATATTTGTTGGTATTTTTGGGTATTTGTTGGTATTTCTCTGAATGCATAACTCACGTGTCTTTGTGTATTGAGTGTGTATGAATGAGTTACGAGGTCTTTACTTTATATTTATCAAATGTATTGAAGATCAATTTAAGATTAATCTGTTATCGTTACTTCAATTGCATACTTGACATCATTACGGACTGAGAGTTGTATGAAGAGTTGTTGTAATTGTTTGTAAAGGTGACGATGGCTTTCATAAAGTATTATTGATAATCCGCAACCATTTTATCGAACATTATGACAGAATAAACATCATTATATTACACAATACACACAATTATATGACACAACACAACAACACACAACATAGCAAAACACAATATAACACAACACAACACACAACATTATATGACACTCAACACAGCCTAACATGAGAAAGTGTAACACTAACAAAGAAGACAAAGAGAGGCAAACAGAAGACAGAAAGAAGCACCCACCCAACCACCAACAAAACAAAAGAAACAACTCAGTTTAAATTTAAACGATATCTCAATCTCTGTCAACTCAACGAAATCATTTTCTAAATTTAGTTCACTACTCACCGGCAACGATAATTTTCAAAAATAACTTCAACGCCGCCATCATCATCCTCATCTTCATCATCGTCGACATTATAACGAATCCATTAGCGATGATTAACAATCGTGACAATGTTGTTGAGTGTTCGGAGTCACGTGATTATCAGGAAACTTATGAAACGATCGTTAAGTTGGTTTACAAGAAAATGTTTATTTTAGCGGATTACTTTAGCGCATTTCTTTTGTAAGTGTAGATTGTCTAAATGTCCATTGTCATTTAAGATCTGCTGGCTTTCAAGCGAATGATCGAAATCACGATATATGTATTGGAACTATACAATTTGGTAATTAAATTGGTTCAGTGACATTCTAATTTCGTTAACAAAGTTATGATATTTTTTAATAATTTCACAATAACTCATTTAACAAACTCCATCACCTCAAATCAATGAAACTCAAAAGCGAGAACGTTGAAACCCAAGTTGGAAAATGCAGATCCAAATAAACTCATTTCATATAAAAATTGGTCAGCTCTTTCTTCTTCATACAGGTGCAATTAATATATATGGATATTATGATTAAAAACATAAGATTTTAGTTAAACCATAACAGTAGTCTGTCAGTCCACGTTTTTAATGGCTATTTTAGAAATTATATTGACTCCATATAATCCGTTGATACCGGGCATCTTGCAGTTGCAGGCGAGCAGTTGTTAATTAACATTAGTATGGCAAACATTTTTATATCACCCTACTAAATTGGTCTAAACACAGCTGCATGAGTTGCTAAAGCTTGAAACAGCTAGTGTGGTGGAACGTATCACCATTATGCTATGTTATGAAACATTACAGTACAATGGCTGGCAAAATGAAACAAGTAAAATTGACAGAGTGCTAGAAATGTTATGTGATTCTTTCTGTTTGCTTATTTGTTGCCAATAAGTTCATATCTCGTATCTTTAAAACTGCTTAAAATTTTCAGGTTCATGAGTTAATTTATGTAATAGTTTATGTGTTGTGTGATTGAATTTGTTTAATATGCACGAATTCAGTGAAATTATTTTGTTTGAGAGCTTTTGATAACAAATCAAGACGTATTAGATGGTGTGCATGTGCTAGTACGACAGATATAAATAAACAGAAAATTGATTGAAGTTGAAAACTTTTCAAGAATAATTACAACCATAAAAAAACACTCTTGCTTAATATAGTTTCATATGATAACATCAGTGAAAAGATGTTTGATAACGGCGTTGTTCATCATTAACTATCAGATCAGACTCTCTAATTTCCTTCCATTCTAACCACGGACAACTGGAAACTGGAAACACCAGCCCAGTCTTGTGTCTGGCCTGTCTATTAATGCAAACGCCTGCACGCACGGTACGCTAGAGATGCACGTGCGTGTTCATTCACCGATGTTTGAGAAGTGTTTTTTTGCAGAAGATAACTCATTGACGCCTTGAATGTGGATGAGATGGATGCGAAAGAATCATAAAAATTAAATAAATTGATTTATTGGTTATATTTTTGACTATGAACTTGCTTGAAAAATTTAAGAAATTTACTACGAAAACATGAAGATTGTATTAAAACACTGAGTGGTGTGCACATTAAGTCAAGTTTTTGAAGTTAAGTGAGTTTTGAATCGTCGAACGCTTCACAGTTTCATCAAAAAGTTATGTTAAATATGTTTGTTAGATATGTTTAGATGCAAATACAAATCTCGCGTTGATGAATGTGCTCCGTTTGTGGGGCGAAAAATTCTGCAAATTTTTGTATGAAAAATTCTACACTTAGAATTGTAAACGCAAGTTTGACTCAAGGTTTCGTAATAATTGATAGCATATTTTCTGGATTGGAATTTGAACGATGGAGTTTATCAACATCGGCAAGATATGAACAGAAACATCAACATCATCGGCAAGATATAAACAGAAACATCAACATCATTGGCAGGATGTAGACAGAAACCTCAACTAAACTAAATTACATCGACCCGAAAGCAGCATCACGGAACCAATCCATCAAGATATTATATATAACAAAGCGTTGTTATCAAAAAGTAACAACAAATTATATAACCAAAACAATAACGAAACAACAACACATACACAAACATATGAACGTAAACACAAGTATGCGTACATACATAGATATATACACATAAACACATACATCTAGACGTACATATAGATCTCATGCATGCATGCATACAGCCAATCAGGAAGATGTTTACTTACTGAATAGCAATGACCACCCAACAATCTGGGTTGCTGAGTAAGCTTTCACGGGCTCTTGTTCACACAGTTAACGTGTTGTTGTGCCTCAGATAAAAGAATAAATAAAAGTTAATTGAATCACTCCCTTTTGTAAAAACAAAGAGGGCTTATAAAGTTTTCAATGTAAATATTAGACATATTTCTATAAGCGACCCACCATTGAATTTGGAATCCAACCAGTTGCATATATTCTGTGATGCTATTATTGTTACGGCGATGACTTATCTTCTTACTAGCGTTTACACATCAAATGAGACTATTTGTAATCAGCGACGTACGTAATCGAATAGGTTATATGTAGTAATACAACTCATCATCAAATGTATAAAATAAATGCAAATACATCGCTGCTTCATGATCCGTCATTTATTGTAACTTGCAATTTGGAAAAACAATGATGAAACTGAGTTTTCAGTTGTGGATATGTCTATTTCTTAGAATTTGGTACGCAACGTTTCAAGCTAAATGCTGGCAACCATGCGTATGCAAATACATCCGGGCGGCTTGATATTTGTTATGAAAATTTATATTACATTATGGCCTTCCATTGTCCATAGAAAATTGAAGTTAATTGGGATGTTTGCATGTTTGCAACGATTGGTTATTGATTAACAATAAAAGGGCTTATCTCGCCAAATAGCGAAAATAAAATTTATAAAATAAAATTTTTTGATGGAACAAACAATCGAAATGAGAACTAATTTGCTGATCTACGTTCAACTGCAAATCTTTACAAACACGCTCACACTTAAACCTTAAATTATTAACGAATGTTCACAAATTTGATGCAAATGCCAGCTCTAACACATTTTTTATTATTTATACATTCATGAGAGTTTCGGGTAAAAGTTTGTTTATGTGCGTCTTGCTTGACTTGGTGTTCTACACATGCGAAATATTTGCTCAAACTTACAAGCCGGCTCTTACTCGTACATACGCACACATGAATACAAATGTTCAAAAACTAATATACACACACGCACGCACACACATACAGAGACAGAGATACACAGGAGGATATTTAATATGCAAACACACACCGACACACGTACATGCACATATAATATATTTTGTGGTGTTATAGAGATAAACTGGCACCCACACTTCCTAATACATTATCACTAATATTTTGCAATACACGACTAACAACTGATTCTTGAATTCCTGAAATAGCTCCGTAAAATGTTGCTCCACAAAACGGCAAATACGTTCGCAAGTGAAAAATGAATGTTTGTAAGTTGCGCGTACAACCAATAAACTGCAAGATACCACGCAACGTAGATAGATACCTAAGAAAAAATAACATGCTCTTTTTTGTGCGTATGTATGTGTGTTTATGCATGCGTGTGTGTGTTTGTGTGCGTACGTGCGTGCATAAATGTACCAAGTACGTGAGTGATTTAGTTTCACATGCATATGAATTATATATAATATAATTACATAATCTGTGTACATCTGTATACACACGTGAATGAATATATTTTTATTTTTTTCAATTATGTATTTATGTAATAAATATATGCATATTATTATTATTCAATATGTACAAGTACACGTGTTGGTTTGGTTTGTATGCTATGTTTGTGTATAAGCATTGCATACAACGTACACATTCACATGTATGCAATTACGTCGGTGTAGTATGCAACGTACATGCTCTTCCATTTGTTATCCCTTCTTTTACTCTGTTTATTTTTAGCTCCAATCTTCAACCATATCTCCAGCGAGATTTTCCAAAATTATATCTATAAATAATTTCCTGATTAAAAAAAATTGAATGCTTTTTTGTTGTTGCTTCGAAACAAGATGCAGTCAGTCATTATATTTTTAGCAATGAAACGTTATGATAACATAAATTACCATTAGTAGAGGGAGGATCGAAATAGTAGCGCTGCTCTTCTTACATGTGCGTGCCAACTGGTGTAGAAGCTCGTTATTTGTTGATTGAATTTTTCATCAATTTTCGTTTTTGTTCGTAACGTAATAATTAAAAAACCTTATCACATCTTTTATCAAAACTTCTGAGAAAAAAAAACCATTTGATATTAATGTATTTGGAAGTGGATAAGGAGGTTGATTTGAAATTATCAAACACTTAACTTGTATTTTTTATTTAACAACGTTGGTGCGGATGGGTAGGTTGAAAAGAAGTTTTGAGTGAACATTTCAAGTACCGACACCTCTTAGCCACTTTTTTAGCACAAGTAGCCTGCATGTCGGTGAGCTTGTCAAATAAGTCAGATAGAAATTTTGAAATTTATTTTTTGCAGAATCCAATGTAATTTTTAGACGAAGTTTGGCGTGAGGCTGCAAAATTATTGAACAATTTTGCTTATAAAACCAAATTTCTGAAAAACCTGAAACAAAATTTCATTTTTCCAGTTCGTACAATTGCATGGTCAACTTTTATATAGAATAAGTTGTTGTTGTTGTTTAATATTAAAAAAAGAACATTTTTAAATAAAAATAGTGTTGAATTTTGAACTATAAACCTTGTTTACTGCGGTGCGAATATAGTTGATGTGAATGAGAAGTTTCATCAGACCGTTTTGCACGTACTCGGATGTGATTGGCTTCGTCAGACCAGATAGTCAGAGATGAACAAACATGTGTGCAGTATTATTTATTCTGGTTAAAAGACGAGTTTAAATTTTGAGGATTTCATTGCGTTATCAAGAGTGCGCTGTGCTACTTAACAAATTACTGCAGCCGACTACATCATCACCAATTACAACTTTGCTAAGAATTAAGTTGAAAGTAACTCGCGACATCTAGGTAAATAATCTTACATAGAAACAACACAACAACAAACAACAACAATGCAACAACAACAACGCAACAGCACAACAACAACACAACAACAACACAACAACAACACAACAACAACACAACAACAACAACACAACAAAAACAACAACACAACAAAAACAATGTAACAACAACAAAAAAACAACAACAAAACAACAACAACGCAACAACAACGCAACAACAACGCAACAACAACGCATCAAAGCAACGACGACGACAACAGATCGATCAGAAAAACAGGCGAACAAAACGAAAAAACAATAGTTATGCGTGCAATATATGATGTTGAGATGTTACTGCATAATGACTAACATTTTAAAAACAGCTGTGACCTGCATTCGACCAATCAGAAATTACTCTTCTGACGTCATAACCTACTTGCATCTTGATGCACCAATGGCGTAAAGCCGATTACGTCACTGTATACATCGACGTAGTTTTTGTAACTGTTTACGTGGTGCTGATGTTATTCGTTCGCAAATAAATTTATTAGTCCTCCATACACACACGGAATAATGTGCGTGAGTACGTGCGTGCGTGCGGGCACTCTAAGCATACTTTTTTATGATAATATAATAAGTAGCATTAATAAGCGCATTAACACTCGCTATATAAACGCATGATACATGCACGTACACACTCCCATGAAAATGGTCCTGTGAAAGTTATGTCCTGACGTTCATCTTTTTCCTTACTTATTCACGTAAAATTACGGACTAATCTGGTTAACACTCTGCATGCACATATCACACACACACAACTAAACAAACACACAAACAAATATACATATATCGGTGTCAGAGCATCATTCACAAGCAAACATGAACAGAAGTACACACACATGCACACAAAGAAAGAACCGAACCGAGCAAATACCAGCTCATCACATCAGTAATGCAAATGATGGCTTACAGTTCAGTGGTTAAATTAATGGTAAACGCTGATGATTCGAACGTTGAAAACCGTAATGATAAACTGTTTTATTGCACATAAGGACAAGCATCAATACACACACACACACATTACACTACATAAACACACACATACAGACAAATATATATATATATATATATATATATATATATATATATACTTACGTATGTGTTTTATATATAAGTGTGTGTGATACTTGATTTTCATCTACTCAACTCTTATAATCATAAACTGATGATAGGTTTTTACATGACAAATCACTAACATTTATTACACACACACACACGCACAAACACACACACACATATATATATATAATATATATATATATTAATTCAATATATATATATATATATATATATATATATTCATAATTGTATATGTATATACACCCACTATGTAATGCATATTATATACACATAAATATATACAAATACAAGTATTAATGGATGACTGTGCGAATTTATTATTGAAGAGTAGTGTTTCCCCATACATTTGAAGTAGAGAGACTGAGATATGTGAGTCATTTTATTTCTGCTCGTGTCTCGGCGAAACGTCCGCGTTTTTTTGCCTTGTAACTTTAAATAAAGTGCATCTAAATGTTGAACTTTAAATCTGTACTCAAATTCTTCACCAACGTTTCGCAGTTACGTTCATAAATTTGTTAACTTGTTTAATCCTATTATATTGTCGCATATTCTTGCCGACTTGTAACGAGAATAAAAAAAAAGGCTATGACCACTTATTAGTTTGTCAAAGTTTTGAAAACGTGTTAAATAATAAT
The DNA here is from genome assembly GCF_000326865.2 of Helobdella robusta. Taxonomy (NCBI): domain Eukaryota; kingdom Metazoa; phylum Annelida; class Clitellata; order Rhynchobdellida; family Glossiphoniidae; genus Helobdella; species Helobdella robusta. The sequence continues at coordinate 2,462,903 of NW_008703942.1, forward strand.
CGACTGATAAATTAACATTTTGATCATCATACTTATTAATAACGTTTTGAATATTTAAAATTAATATAAAAATGGATCGAAAGAAACTGAGTCTGGACTTCAGTCAGTCTAGGAAGGTTCCTCGAGTTGGCTTCAAGGAGCACATTCTCAAGGATATCGAATGTTCAGGGTTGGTTTCGAACTCATCAATCGTCAGCACGACCAACATTTTACCGTCTCCAGAATTTACTGGTAATTTAATCAAACTTGCCTCACCCGAGTATGATCGCATATTTGTCCCATTAACACCGATTCCAACTCCAGTTTATCTACCGAACTCCAACTCAAATTATTGTGATCAAGAAGCTTACGCAAAAGGTTTTGTTGATGCGTTAATTGAATTGCAAAGACGCAAAATGGCAAACCTCTGGCCAACAGCAACCCCGATTCCATCCATCGTGACTCTAACTCCAGTTTCACCGTACACAGAGACTGGTGACGTTCAATGTTCAGCTCCTATTAATCTTTCAACCTCATTTAGGAACACTAGCTGCGAAAATATTAAATTGAAAAAACAGACACTTGAATCAACCCTACCTCATCGTTATACAAATCAGCTCTCCTCTGAGGAAAGCAACAAGAATGTACTGCCTCAACAGATCGCATCTCCGCCATCATTTTCAACACCCTCACCCATCATTTCACCAACAAACACAAAAAAATTGCTACCGACTCATTTACACAGCATCAACAGTAAAATATCGACATCGGTTAGTAATCCAATACCTGAGTTAGCCTCACCTAGTAACTCACTTTCTGATAAGTCGGAGAAAGAGCTTGCCCGTTTAGCGAGAAGACGAGAAAAAAACAGGAATGCGGCCAGGAAATGCAGAACAAAAAAACTTGAAAGGATAGCGAATTTAGAAGATAAAGTAAAATTGTTGAAAGATGAAAATTCAGATCTCCAATCTGTCATTGATAGGTATAAAATAGAAATTTTTAATTTGCAAAGGGATTTATCAGATCACATAAACAACAAAACTTGTAAACTATTTCCCAATGGTAAGACGAGACATTCAAATGGTTAAATGAAGTTTATTTTTTTAGCATATTTTTTGTTTAATTGTAAATTTATTTCAATTTGTTTTAGATTCAATAATTTTTTGATGCACTCGTTAATGTTGAAATTGTGAAATATTAATGAAAGGTTAAGATTAAATCTATTAATTGGGCAGCATTAGATTTATGTCTTAATTAACATGCAATTTCATGTCTTCTCATATCATTATGAATGCTGTTAAGCTGGCCAATGGTGAATTAATAAGCAGATTCACGTTCTGATCCTTTCGAAAAATTAAAAATAGAAATTGATAACGGATGTGAGTGTGTGTGCACCTATGAACTAAACTTTGTCTGAGCATATTTTTCATTTAAAGTGCCTCTTAACATTTTTATCAAACGTTTAACAGTAAATAATAACATTTTCGAGAATCAGTGATCAAAATACTGCAATCATTTTGTGCAGCACGGCGATGTTTTATAGACAAATGTTGCTACAAACTTTGCTTAAAATACTTTTTGTAATCAATCTATAGAGTACTTTCAATAAGCCATATCATCAGCGCACAGTATTTAAACATTTAACCAATCGAGCGCTGTGTCTGTCTATAATTTCAACATTATTTCAATTTGTTTGATTATTTTCTTCTCTGGTTTTGAATAATTCAGGATAATCATCTGCATATTTGTGCAGTGCATTCAAAAGTAGCACGTGAATGCTTTGTACATTTAATTGTATAACGTACGATGACAATGCACACACACACACACACACACGCACGCACGCACGCACGCACGCATACACCAAACAAACAAATACACACACACCGCATACACACTTAGCATATTCATCATTTCGATATATAACTAGTGTATGTGCGTCATTAAAATAATTTATTTCAGTGTGTTTTTAGATGTATGTGTGCAAGGTGACTCATTTATCAATTCAACAGCTCTGTGAGTAAAAATTTAAAAATTATTTACACAAATGTAATGCACATGTAATGTAAAGCGTATGCTTAAAACAGACCACAGAAAGATGTACATTTTGCAATGTATGTGGTTCTATATAGATACATTTAATAATAAAATTTTCAATAAGGTTTTTAATTGCTTGCATTTACAATTATGTATATATATATAATAATTAGAGAGAGCAGGATTAATTTTATCATTCTTAAACAATGATGCACATATAGTAGGAACTTCTGCAATTGATTTATTTAGGAATTGCAGTTTTGTAGCAGCAGTAGCAGCAGCAGCAGCAGTAGCAGAAGCAGGAGCAGACTGAATGTGATCGTAGTTTGTCTCCAGGGTGGTGCATGTCTCATCAAATAGAAAGTGCATCACCTTTGGAATTTTCATAATTTTTCATCCTTCATTATTTTAAGCCAATGTGTGTCATGTTGCTGTCGTCCTATTTGAGGACAAACAAACGCGTGTATGTATAATTGCATACACTTGATGTGACAGTACCGAGTATACATCGTAGTAATGTGATGCAGCACTTGGGAGCCATGTTTTTTCTGTTATATGACACATGCAAAGTCTGTTAATTCTAGTACTATACTACTAAGTAAATAATGTATGGGCACGTTTCTGAATGACGAGATTTATTATTTTGCTAAACATTTGAAAAAGATGATGCATGCGTAACTTATGAAAAACCTGGATTCAGTTAGCTGCTGGATTTCTTTTCCAGAGCATATTTCTATTTTTTATTTTACTATAATCTTGGAAGCATGTACGTATTGTAATATATTTTATTCACCTATAAACGCTCTTCTCGATTTTTTGCACGAATATTTATTTCAAAATGTTTGTAAACGAACAAGTATTCATATACAAAAATTAGCAAAGATTTTTATTACACTGACTATATGTTCATGTAAATAATTGCATTGGGGTCCGTATGAGCAAACGGATAGCCATCATTTTTCAAATTAACGATTTACCAATAATTTTCTTTCACTTTTTAAATGAGCACTTCTTAAGTTGTTTAGTGGGCTGTCAACTGCAGACACCAATTGATATAAATTTTGTTTTGTTTTCAGGGCCATAAAACATGTTTCTAATTTATTTATTCAAACGTTTGTACATATAATACTTTTATAATTTATGGCCTATGGAGTTGTACATTTGACGAAACGGTGAAAATTTAAAAAATAAACTTGAATATCACTGCAGAATTATCGTCCGGCGGCCGCCGTATCACTTTATTGAAAATTTTCATTTGTTTTAGCACGTTGTGTGTTGTTTGATATTTGCAGTTGAAGCTTTCGAATTGACGACATTTCTTTGAAATTGAATGTTCCATGTTTGGTTTGGATGACGATAAGAACTGTTACGCAATAAGAACATGATTAATTTAATCAATGAATGCACAATCTCTCATTAACATAGGTGGTTTTTACTTGAGTTGTTGATAATTAATTTGACTGCTCTATATTTATTTCCTAACATTATCTCATGAAATGGGGTTTATTTTGTTGCAAATGCTATTAAATAAATATCATAACTTTAATGTGTTTTTTTTAAATAAAAATGAAAATAAAATGAAGCACAAAAAAAATTAGAATACTAATGAATAAAAATCATCATCCGCCATGTAGCGTAGATATAAAAACTATTTGATCATTGTCTTGAATTTCATAATCTAATTGTCCACAAAGTTCCCAGTCTTCGTCATTGATGAGCACCAAGATGCCAGGTTTGATGGTTCCTGCCTGTATGAAGAGGTCGGCATTTTCCCTGATCATGTTCAGTTTTATCCAGTCAAGCAGCAGCTTCATGGTCCATGGGGGTTGTTCCTCATCTGGCAGTGGCAAAGTGATGTTGTGCAGTTTCATGTGGTCGAACATCAGCTCGGCTCCTCCGCGAAATTCAATTAAGATGTTCATCTATTCTTTTCTTCAAAATGCACTAAATAATTTAAAATTACTGAGTGAGAAATACATGTAAACATTTTTATATAACAATAATAACTTAACAGTTATAAAAAGTTTGAAATAAATTTAAGACACACATACATGTACACACACACAGACACAAACATGTGTACGTATATGTGTAGATATTTTATATAACTACATAAAAAATGTATAAGCTGCATTTTCCAAATGATTCATTGACAAAACTAATATAAAAACAATATACTTCTGCTTGCAAACCTAATTAACTATATGAAGCCTGGCTGGCACTGCAGGTTTTTTTAAATGTATTAGTCACTATTTTTAAAAGTCATGTCACTATCCCCAATTTCTCAAGTTTTGTGCAATGAAGTATATATTATAAAGAAGATTGTGCTACATTAAATACCAAACATCATTCCATTGATATAACGATCAACAAATAAATAAAATTAATGTTGCATTTTCCTTTGATTGTTGAACAATACTTATAAACATACATAATAATATACATACATAATAATAATAATACCCACCTTACGCATAAATTAAGTGACTAAACAGATACATATTGAATGGTAGTAGATAGATAGTTGAAATATTGAAATTACCAAGTTAATAAATAACATTCTTTTCTTTCTATTTGAAAAACCCGGCCAGTCCTAAAGATTAAGACTTTAAGTTGGAGCTCTTTTGCAGTGATGCAATTCAGTTAATGTATAACTGACAACTGAGACACCACAATAGCACAGTATGATATTTGATACTCATTTAATATTAATTTAATGATCAAGACAAAGTTTAGCATGCATCATGCATGATCATAAAAAAAAGCCATAGGATGAGATGAGCATGATCCGCCCCATGCACCCCACATGGAGTGGAATGCCAGATGACAGGATAAGTGAATTGAATGGGAATGCCCAATATTACATGAAAGTTTCATGTTTCATGATGAAACACAAGCACAAGTTAATTAATTGTTAATCCGAATCAATCAGCAGGCGGTAAAAGTACCTAGAAGCTGCTACACCAACATCGTACACATCAACTAATCTAATAAATTTAACCATTACCTAACCTGAATTTTTCAGTTCCTTAAACACTTTCTTCGTTGAATACTCGAAATTCGACGAGCAAAACTTCCTTAGGCAGATTAAAAGTAAACGAAAGTTGAAAATTGTGGCACTCAAGTGTATGGAAAGTTTAAATAACATTGACAAAATTAATGTATGAATTCCGAATTCCATGATGAATTCTAAATATATATGCATAAAATAATACAATAGGAACTGAACTATAACATTAGTTATAACTTAAAAGTTTTGCGTCATTATAAAATCAGAACTAGTTATTCTTTATTTGTAACTTATTGAATTTTTGTTTAAAATAAGAAAAATAGTGTTACCTCGATGTTGTACTTCTTGCTTCAAAATCAATTTTATTTTGTAACAGTATTTAAAAAGATTATGATAGGTCAATTTTATAGAACATGATAATTAAGGTAAGGGCTGTTATATGTAGAGCATATACATATTCTATATATATATGGGTAAGTGCAATGCCAAGTTGCAATTAAAAAATCTCTTTTATTGCGGAGAAACATTAAATTCAAGAAATTTCAATAAAAAAATTAAAAATTAGTAGAGTATAAAAATATAGCATAATATTATGCATCATAAAATATAGAAAATTCAATATAGAATTTATTATAGAATATAGAAGTATGTGTACTACGATGAAGCATTTGTTTTTTACCTATGGCGTTTTAGTTTGTAATATCGTTCATCAAAGATCGTCGCGAGGTGGTGACAAAAGTTTCTTTTGACCTAACTGGCCCCGTCTGAGAAATGAATAATTCGGAATCGCAGGAGATTGTGCCAAGTGTGTTCAGTATATTTTTCTAATTGTTTCTTCTATCTTTTATAATTGTTATTTATCCTTAAAATTCAATTTCAATTCACATTCACACTTCAAACAAACAGATGCAATTTTATTTATTTATATTTTTATAATAATAATATTTTTATTCAATACTAGTTGACTCGGTGAATTCTATATCAAAAATGAATATCAATATAAATCACTAAGTTCAATATTCTAAATTTTTCAAACTGCAAATGTTTATTAAAAAAGTTAATATTTTATTAACAGAGCTGGCATTGTCTAAAATCTACAAAAATTCATCAAATATAAATTATAAATTCTATTCATGATGATGTAGTGTTAGAGAAAATTTAAATTTATCTCTTGTTTGAGCTATTATTTCTTGCTCTATTTTGTTGCTTAATTACCCTAGAATGAATTTTTTTAACTTGGTTTATAATATTATATTATATTATATTAACTAAATAACTGTACTAAAACTAAATCAATGGAAATTAGTAACATAATGTTATAATTCAATATCAATATGTCATAGGCGTTCCATATACACTTGTGAATATGTATATATAACCATTAGTTGTTTATATATATATATATATATATATATATATATATATATATATATTTATTTATTCAATTTTTAAATTACATTTAAAATTTCACTGTCATTGGGCATCGCATGTTAGTATGCAACAATCAACAAAAATATTTTCAGCTAACTGCAACTTGATAAGCTAGCTTGCTTGCATATTTTAATTTTAATGTTTTGTTTATTAGGCGTAAATAACATTTTTTAAATTATATTTTTATATTATATTTGTGGTGAACTTTAGATGTTACATGCAAATCACAGTTATCTAATCTTTTAATAATACATTATTGCAAATTATTACTTAAACCTTCCCTGTTTAAAACATTTATAGGTGCTCAAAATGATCTAGCTGTTAAAATTTTGAAAGACAAATCGTTCAATGTTTTGGAAGGGCACATTTCAGATGAATGCTTGAAAGCAATTAAAGGGATGGGATTTAAAGAGATGACTCCCATCCAGGCTCAATGCATACCTTCCCTTCTTGAGGGCAGGTCAGTTTGGATTTATTCCTTATTACGTTTGAAGGAAACTGTTCAGATAATTTTAAAGATAAATGCATGTTGAGTTACTAGTTAAAGAGAATGTGGTGGGATGCACGTAAGATGATTTAAGAATGCTGCATTGACATTAAATAAAATAACATGAGCATGTAAATTAATGACCTGCTGTGAAATTGCACAGAACCGTGAACCTGACAGGATGTTGTAAAACTAGCATTTATCAAGGATTACTGGAGCTATATTTTGGCTGATTTTTTTTCTGTATGTTTTATTTTTTTGTATATATTGTAAGAGCAAATATTTTCAATTTTTTATATAGGGATTTGATGGGTGCTGCAAAGACTGGCAGTGGAAAAACGTTGGCTTTTCTTATTCCAGTTGTTGAACTTATCCACAACCTTGCTTTCAAGACTAGAAATGGTAAATGTAAATTACTTTTTTATGATTTAGTTTGAAAAACTTTTTACAAAATCAGCTCAAGGAATTGTCTCGAAATAGTGTTATAACTCAAAGATTAAATTTTTGCATGCTTAGGTACAGGTGCAATAATTATTTCCCCAACAAGAGAACTGTCCATGCAGACGTATGGAGTTTTGAAGGAGCTTCTCCAGTTCCACAAGCACACATTTGGACTGGTGATGGGGGGTGCCAACAGGCAGCAAGAAGCCAAAAAATTGGGAAAAGGTGTCAACATACTTGTAGCCACGCCAGGAAGACTCTTGGACCATCTGCAAGTTTGTCCCTTAATTTCATTTAAAATGTTCCGAATTGTTTGGTTTTGTTTTGATTTGACAGTTTATTTGAATTTACTTGTACTATTTCTTGAAGTTTCATTGTTTAATTTAGCATCTAAATAAACTTACAGAACACCTCAGATTTTGTGTACAAGAACCTTCAAATACTTGTCATTGATGAGGCTGACAGAATTTTGCAGGATGGATTTGAGGAGGATATGAAGCAGATCATAAGAATCTTACCAAGTCTGTAACCACTTAAGAAGTTTCAGTAAATTTTTTCGCATAAACATGTTGGTAACCTTTTTATTTTTATCTTACAAATTTAGAAAATCGCCAGACTATGATGTTCTCAGCTACCCAGACTAAAAATATAGAAGATTTGTCTAAAATATCTCTAAAGAAAGAGCCCATGTATGTAGGTGTGGATGACCAGAAAGTTGCAGCCACAGTTGAAGGATTGAAACAGGTATCAACACGACAAATGAACATTTTCTAATTATTATATCATTGAGTTTTTTTATATTCTGCAGGGTTACATCATCTGCCCACCTGAAAAACGGTTTTTAGTCTTGTACACATTCATGAAAAAAATCAAAGACAAAAAGATCATGATATTTTTTAGTACCTGCAATGCCGTTAAATATTTCAATGATCTCCTGAACTACATTGATTTGCCAGTTATGTGCATACATGTAAGTTTTTTATGTTTATCTGATATTTCAGATTTAAAAAATTTTGTCAGTGGCATTTAGTTATAGAGTTTTGTTTTCTATTTTCTACTGATTATTACTAATAGCTGAGACAAAGTAGTATTTTTAAACACAAGTCAACGACTTTGAGATATAACAATTGTGATACATTTTTATTAGACAGTTTCTATCATGGTTTTCTTTAAGATTAGTCAGTAAAAGAGCAAGACAGATATTGTTTTAAAATAAGACAAGAAAGTTTAGTATAAAATGTTGATATATTAGTCAAGGACAAGACAATTTGAAGCTATGATGTCTCCGAATGTTGCAGCCATGATAATTATATTCTTACATTTTGTTAAGGTGTATAATTGTTCTTACAAGCAAAATTAAGTTTCTTAACAGTCAAATAATTGAACTCTAATAAATATAAATCAACTGATAAATATTTAATAAACTCATACAACGATGGTTTAAAAATTTTCTTTTTCGAACATCACAGGGAAAACAAAAGCAAGCCACAAGGACGCAAACTTTTTTTCAATTCTGTAAAAGCAAAAAATCCATATTGTTGTGTACGGATGTGGCTGCTAGGGGATTGGACATTCCAGAGGTTGACTGGATTGTTCAGTTCGACCCTCCAGATGATCCTAACGTATGTGTTCTATTTTTATATGGTTATTAAATAACTTCAGTTGTTTTATCTTGCAAATGTTTTTGAAATATTTTTTGGATAAAAATTGTTTGTAAAACGAAACCAAAGTGTGCATATCTGCCCATCTTTGACAGGAATATATACATAGGGTCGGGAGGACAGCCAGAGGTATGGGTGCATCTGGAAATGCAATGTTGATTTTAATGCCAGATGAAATAGGCTTCTTGCAGTTTTTGAAAAAGGCAAAAATTCCACTGAATGAATACGAGATGAATTGGAAAAAAGTCTATAATATTCAGTCCCAGGTAATTATTATCTTATTATAACCTAAAAAATCTTTCTTAATTTTTTTAAATAAATGATTGCATAGCTGGAACAGCTTGTGTCACGAAATTACTATCTAAACAAAGTGGCAAAAGAAGGATATAAATCTTACATTCGGTCATATGCAGCACATTCACAGAAAGCAATATTTGATGTTCATAATTTAGACTTGCAAAAAGTTGCATTGTCGTTTGGATTTTCTACACCGCCTTTTGTCGACCTAAGTAAAAATATTTTCGTGATCCTTGAATAAATTTATTTTAATATTTTGCCTCTAAAATTTTTAAGCTGTCATCAGTTTAGTTGTAAAACTCATATCATTGTAGTTCAAACATTTGAATTATCTTTTTTTCAGATGTAGGTGCACTGTCCAACGCGAAAAAGCGTAAAAAGTTTAGTTCACAAGATGGTAAATTTAAGAAAAGGAAACTGGAGAGCTAAATTAAAATATCTAGTTTTGTAAATAAAATATTTTTGATGCGTGAATAAATTATTGTTGATAATTTTATTCGCTTGTTCATTTGTTATAACTTTTAATAGCCTTATTTGAATTTTTTGTAGTTTTCGTTGGTTTACAGGAAGTTTACACATACAAGGTTATGGAGAATTCTGAAATGAATCGGTCAAAACCGTTGATAATTTTCAATTTCGATTAACATCTTTATTCTTGTTGGATACGTAAAACGTAAAAATGGATACGTAAAACAATAGTTAAGTAGATGTACGAAATGAACAAGACCAAATTTTAATAAATTTCAATCAAAAAACGCACATTCAAGTGACTTATTTATGAGCGTCCAATGGACTGGAATATTCGTTTGAACTTTTTTGAAAAGTATTTTAACTTACATTGCTCTTCGATAGTTAACTACCATAACGGGCAAAGAATGAATGTTTGGAAAATGACTGACGTTTGTTAATTTGATGTATCGAAGCCGATTTTGACATTATTTTTGTGGGCGTCACTTTTTCAGTGGCGGATCTAAACAACTTTATTGAAAATTTTTTTCAAGACCGGGAAGATTTTTGAAAATGTTCTTATGTTTACATTTTAACTCAAAACTATTTCGACATTCCATACTTATATGTTGGATTATATATATATATGTATCCACGGTTGGAGCATGTAAATTTAACAAACGCGGTTTATTACTAAATGTTAACAGCAAAGGTGTGCAAATGAAAGTTCTGTTTAATTAAACTTTAAATCATGAACATTGTAAATCCTAATTCAGTATTGTTAAGTAATTTAGAAGTCATATCGTTCCTAAAAGATGTGAAAGAAGGCAAAAACGGTCAGTTCAAACCTGGAGTTGATCAGAATAATTTGGCCACAATAACTTACGAAGTTTTGAAATATTTTGAGAATGAACCATGTTGTTTGCAGACCTCAGAAACTGTTCACGCTCTCATGAACGACTTTAAAAAATTTAAATTGACAAAAGCTGAAAAGCTGCAGGTTGGCCTTCTTTTATTAATGCTAATTTTTTTTAATTTTTAAGCAGTTGAAAGTTATCACTGTACACACCTTTCATTTATTTATTAATATTTCTTTTTTCTTATTTTTTTATCTCTTATCTTAATCATAATTAATTTGTCTTATCTATGTCTGTTTATGCACAACTTTTTAGCTGGTGAATACTTTGCCAAGAACAGCAGTTGAAATTCAGTTATTAGTTGAAGAAAGTGAAGAAAGATTAACAGTTGAAGAGATTGATCAGTTGATAAAGATCATTGCTGAGCATTGTAAATATCAATCTTGATGATTTTTCATGTTGTAGATTTTTTTAAAATTCACATATATTGACAGTTTCTTTTTTTTCATTTGTTGGACTTTGAAACTCATACTTAAAGTTTAAAAAGCAATTTTTTTAATAGTTCAACTTAGTTCTTAATGTAATAGCATCTAACTAATTTATGTTCATGTTTTTGTTGGTTTTGTGTATTTTAGCACATAATATAATTTAAGTATCTTGGGCAGTTGTAGGTGTGTGTTATGGCTTGGTAGCAAGACTTTTGGCACATGAAATATAAGAACATATAGATAAGATATAGCACTAAATGTATAAACAAATAAATAAATTTATTTGTTTATAATAAATATCAAAAAATTATTACATTTTATGACAAAAATAGAAAAAATTTTATTAAATTTATATCATCATTATGTTTGGAACAATTTTTTATTGTTTGAATTTCAATGTTTATAAAAGGCTATTAAGAAGTATTAAGTTTTTAGTCTGAAAAGATAAAGGTTTCAGCTGCTAATTGTTTCAGTTATAAAATTGATATAATAAAATACACTTGTGTCAACACTCGCTTGGCACAACTCTGAAACAACATACTTGTCAGTTGTAACTCTGTGACCTGAACGATGGAAAATAAATGTCTACATTTAAATGCTGCTGCTAAAGGAATTTAGCTGCAAACTATCAACTAGTTTATGGGTGGGCAAACTTTTTTTGACCGTTGTAACAAGTTCTTTCTTTTTTTGCTCATATTATCTGGCTGATGACCTTTTTTGGTTAATTTTATTTTTAAATTTTTTGAAATTGTGGGAAAGGCCTTGCAGGCTACATAAAATGGCTTCACGGACCATAGTTTGCCCACCCCCAATCTAGTTTATAACCTGCTACAAAGCTGTGTATTCCAAATATTGTCCATTTGTCTTTTGCCAAGGATTTGCACATGAAGGGTCCGCCACTGTCACCCTTTCATGTTATAAAAATGTTTTGAAATGTGTAAAATAATTTTTCCTACAAATAAAATGAAAGATTTGTGAAAAAATAGTTTCAGGTACTATAAAATGGTGTTATCTGTTATAAATATTGATTAAACAAGTGAAAATACCTACCGTACTTTCTAACATTTACTTTATATTATTTTGAAATTTCAATAATTATCTGTTATAAATATTGATTAAACAAGTGAAAATACCTACCGTACTTTCTAACATTTACTTTATATTATTTTGAAATTTCAATAATTAATACATGAATTTGTTACCACGCAAATGTTACTGTGGCCATGGCCTCGATGTGTGCCGATGCAAATGTTGGATGAGGCACTGTAGCCTGCTATTCGCTCACAATCTTTCATTAAAACTGCCATGTTTGCTTGCATTAGAACAGAGGATGTTTCGTCTGGTATAATTAAATTCATTTCTTTGACTGAAAATATTTAATTTTTGACAAGCGCATGTAATAACCTGTGCCGGAGCCGGACGAAAAATATCCGACTCCGGCCCCTCAAAAATTCCGGGTTCCCACTTCCAGAAAAATGAATTTTCAACTTTTGTATCATAATTTCACCTTTACCACTAATAAAAAAAATTCAAAAGATTTTATTTTGCAAACAACCAGGGAGACGCGGAAACCCCAGGAGCTTGTATGGCCACCAAGAACAATAAAAATCGATATTAATCAAAATCCGTTAAATGAAAAAATGTAAATGCCTAAAAAGAAATGAACCATAATATAATTTAAATTTAACTAAACAAAAACATTACATTACGTGAAACATATGTAACTATGTAACATAAGAAAGTAATCATATAATAGTCAGCCTCTAACATGATTTTTAAATATACCAATGGATGAAGATTTTTTAACATACACTGGCAAAAATCTCAAAGACGAACGAAACTAAGAAAACAGCTATGGAAAAAATTTGTACGAAGTGTGGGCAAATAACATCAGAATTTTTTAGAACATTTGAACGATTATCATTGAAACGACTAGTTTGATGAAAAAGAAGTGGACAATAACTTAACTTAAATAATTTATAAATAAATAATAAATGTGCAATTGGTTAAGCATTAATAACTTATTTACATGGCAATATTGACTCACATGTGCAAATTTACTATGACCAAAAGCAATTCTTATATAATTTTTACAAACATTAAGAACATTTAGATTAGATATAGCACTGAACAGAGCTGAACTAACTAATTTGAATTTCAAATATGAATAATCAGATAATTACATTATGTTTTCGGACATGGTTTCAAAAAAATCAATCAATCCTCGTTTATAATCTCCATGCGTTATGGGTCGGACTTATGGTTTCAAAAAAGACAGCGATAGAAACTTCACGGCAATGTGCTCCACATTTTACATATATTAAAATAATTTCGGTTTTCTCTAGTTCTTATTTTTTCAACTTTTAAAACATGTAAAATTAAGTAAATAATAATTGTCTAAATAATTTTTCTGAATACTTTTTCCTTCGTTGGCAGTACAGTTTTTACACTAACATGTTTTAAAATTAATTTGTACAGGTTGCATCTTACTCATACACACTCTGACACTGTGTAGAAGTTATTAGTGCAGTGCAGCAAATTTCTGAATTGAATTTGAAATTGTAGAAAAAAATCTTACAGTAATTATTGTAACAGTTTAAATTCATTTATGTACTTGTACATATACGTATATTGAATAAAAATGTTGAAGTAAAAACAAAAATTTTAGCTCTTTATTATACATAAGAACAGCATCCCCCAGTTTACTAAGCTTATAAGTTAAAGCACAGAATTCGGCAAAAAAGGAAGAGTAGTAGAGACTGCTGCAACAAAAACATCTGCATCCATATCTATTTCACAAAAAAAATCAAAAAAAGTGACAGAAATGGTTGCGGGTCCACTCAAGTCATTGACGATAGTAACAATTTGTACAATTACACAGAGTAATTTAAATTCTTCAAATCGTATGTTTGCAAGTCAACTCAATAATTTATTTGACTATCCGTGTAGGAATATTTAAAGTTTGTTATTGTATCCAGGCGTGTGTGCAACATTCATAAAATTGAACTAAACATTATCTAGTCTAAAACGAACTGAAAAAATTATATGATTGTATTACTTTACTAGCGTGCCTATATATTCAGTATTATAGATGATTGCATAGCGCTACACATATTTATTTTCCATAAAATAACATCTTAAAGAAATCTTAGAAAATATAATTTTTTTAAAATTAATAAAATTTGCCGGAGTCGGATGAAAAAATCCGCCTCTGCCTCTCAAAAATTTCAACTTCGGCAAGAATCTCCGACTCCTGACTGCGATTTGTCTGGTAATAACTGCAAATCTTGCAGTGTTAATTAATATCATACCTTGGTGGCAGAACTGAAGGAACGCATGATAGTTTGCACTTGTACGCTGATACATATTCATACACTTTGGCACATACATACTCGCGCATATAAGAATTGCGTGTGTCTTTATTGCGTGTTTGCAATTGAATGTGAGGCAATGTGAGATTTAATAGAGTTGTTGCAATATGTTTGTAGGTGTGTGTGCCAGTGTGGTAATATTTTATTTTGCTCAAATCGATTGTGTTGAATATTAAAATTGAAAACAAATGCAAAGACTTGAGAAGGAAGCTTCTAAAAACAGACACGAACTTTTTTAAATTTTTAGTAGTAGCAGTAGCAGTATTAGTAGTAATAATTACAAATGCATTTTACTAAACATCAAGAAAACCTCGGATAGTTTTCCCGAGACCTATGGCCACACAAATAGGAAAATCTGATACAGTGTATTTTTGTCTCGGCAAGCAGACTGGTCGCACGAAAGCTGAGAATGTCAATTTTCGGTTCAACTTTATCAAAGCAATGTCGTTTCCTTTGTTACTGTACTTATCATGAACAATAAATTTTTCTATTCTGTATATGTTCCAGTTTCTATCGTTTTTGAAAACGGCTCCCACTGATACGCTACACTGACTAGGACTAAATCTAACAATAAATTTATTCTTTGCTAGAGTCAAATGAAAAAATAAACTATTAAAATTAAAATATTAACCTACGTCCATCTAGTTGAACTATGCAATGACCAGCAGTGACCAACCATTGTTGCTTGATGATGCTTGCACCACACAATATTGTTTCACATGTTAATCTGGCATACCACGGAAATTCGCCCCTCTCAACCTTCTTGCCATGGACAATGTAATTATTTTGAAACCTTGAGGAATTCAGCAATCTTGTGCCACAAACTGATCAACAAAAAGTTTGTGACTTGAATACCATCAATTAAACATATTAAATATATCTTAAATATCATCAGAAAAAGTTGGTGGTTTACAAATTACGTTATGAACGAACTTTCTTTCAAACACTGTAGAGTAATAACGAGATTATTTTGACATGATCTCACGAAAGTTCTGTTAGCGATATTAATAAAATTAATTATATATATATAGATTTATTTTTTTGGAAAAAATTTAATTAATCAGTATAACTAATTAATATCAGCATTACTGTTAAATAATATCGGTATTACAAACTACTATTTACAACCCAATCTTAGTACTTCACGGCCAGTCAGTCACTACCCGATATCAACCACATTGAAACCATTCAATTGATTCTACCGCATTTATTGGCTAAATTCTTATTAGTATTCTAACTAAACTTCAAAAAACTGACCGAATGAATTAACTATAAAAGTAAATATTTAAACATTAAAGATATAACTATTAATTTTGTTTCCAGACATTAATATTAAACAATGAAGGATATGGTAACATGTTGGTGATCTTCATATTTTCCTCCTCTAGGATATCTACGTCGAATGTAGTTGCATTGTACGAAATCACTTTGCGCATGATTTTGTTGCCGATAGCTGTGCTGGTCATTAATCAAATATTTCTAAGTTTTAAACAAGAAACAAGTCAAAGTTCATAAGAGAGAGAGAGAGAGAGAGAGAGAGAGAGAGAGAGAGAGAGAGAGAGAGAGAGAGAGAGAGAGAGAGGGAGAGAGAGAGAGAGAGAGAGAGAGAAAAAAGAGAATAAAAGAGTACGAGACGTATTTTTTTCACAAAGCTTGAATAATTTGCTTGCTTGCTTAAATAAGAAAAAGGTAAAATAAAAGTAAGTGAGAATATGTGTTAGATTTTTGATATTAATTTCAAATAACTTTACTACAAAAGAAATTATTAAATGTAAATAATAATCGGTTTGAATTGATCAACAACAAAATAAATTACATGTGGGAAATTTCGCCTTTTTGCAAAAAATGTCGTTCCACTGAGGTTGCCAGAACTTTGCACAAACATTCAAATATGTTTTCCCTTTCAGGGTTAGTTTCAGTTCTCCTTTGCCAGATATGTGAACTGTTTGGATTTTTAACTTTTGAATTCATTACAACTATCGTTAAAATACCATTGCACCATTTGATTATATATACATATAAATTCGATTATTCAAAGTAGCAGAACTGACTGCAGATTGGAGAGAGTTGACATCAAAACCGATTTCGTTAACAGGGAATTTTAAACTTAATATAGACTAAGTTTTAAAACGACGTTAAAGTGCGTTTCGATATATTTGTTTAAAGTTTGAAAGCAGCCAGGTGATGCTGTCAAAAGTGCGCACGGGTAAACATATGAAGACGACACGCACAAAACAGTGTTTGATCGCTTGCTGTGCAAAACTTTCACAACTCTCTCATGAGTAACCACAAGCAAGTACCGACGTAAAATTGTTTTAGAGGTCAACAGAAAAATAAATGTAAACCTATTTCATATTTCTCAGCTTCACGGGTTTTATTACCCTGCTTGTTGATTGAAATCATTGTTCATTTATGATGACATTTTACAGTTTTTGATCAAAAGTTCGGCTCTATTACAGCAATAATAAATAATTTACCGCACTGTTGTTCGTCATCGCCCTGTTCACAATCTGGCGTGTAGTCGCAGACTTTTACGTTCGGTATGCAGCGTAGTCTCCTGCCACGGCATCGATATTCGTCATAATGGCACTTGCCTGTCACAAAATGAAAACCTTCTATTGGAGTATGTAAATGGAAATGACCTTACTTTGTTGGACAACGTGAAGTAGTTACTACAGTTACCATTAAATTGCGGTTCCTACCACGTGATTATGTTTTTAGAATTTTGATAGTACTGTTTAATTAGTAAGTTAATAGTAAGTAATGTTCATATTATATTGATGTTTCATGGGTGGCTTAGGGTGAAAATTCGCTAAATTCATGTTTAGTATGGTACAGATGTTTTGGTACAGATATTTGCTGTTATATTCTTCAAAACCTCCAAAATTTAAATGAAAAACATTTTTGGAGTTTAGTTTCTAAGTACAATTTAAATATTTTTCAAGATTTTTAAAAATCTTAAAATGCTGTGGAGTTTTCTAGAAGAATGTCCTCAGGTTAATTAAACAAAATAATTAAATACCGTATTTGCCATATATATGTTATTGTTAGAACAAACAGCACCAAGTTGAAACACGTTAATTTTAATTCTAAAAAGACAGACAAAACAGGATGTAAACGTGTGAAATACCGCACACTCTCTCGCCCTCATCATCTCTCTGGGGACAGTCGTTGACTTTGTCGCAAAGGAACAACGTGGAAACACACCTTCCTCGCTTGCACGCATACTCCTTATCCAAGCATGCTGTTTCCAAGTGGGTTGGTTTGCATTTTATTTTTAGACTTGTTCAATAACATTGTTATCTAAAGTTTTTAAACATTTTGTTTTGTTGATTTTGTTGATTTAAATTATTAAGTCAAGACATAAAATTGTATTTCTTGAAAATTTCAAATATTTGCCTTGTTATTTGATTTTTTTAATCATAATTATTTAAAATAGCCAAAACTTGAAAAATATGCAAACTGCAGTTGGTCTCGTCACTATCATCTGGACAATCCTGAAAACGATCACAGATCAGACTATTTTTCAGACACTGTCTTGTTTCTTTGCAGTAAATTACCGTTCCGTGAGGACAATCTTTCGGAATATATCGCAACAAATTAAAATATTTTTTTAATTATTGACATCAAATGATCAACAACCAACCATGGAGCGATGTCACTTTACCGAAAACTAAATAAAAAAAATCAAAGTAGTCGTTTAATTCATTTTGTTACACAATGCATGCATCAATTGGAAACAAACTTTTCAAAAATATGTTTGACGAAATGTCAATCAAACTGTGAGACAGGTAGTGAAGGGCAACCGTGGTTAGCAGAATACTGAATGTTGACATGAAGATCCAGTAGAAAGTGATCTGCCTGGTCATGAAGTACTTGGACGTGAGAGGACTCTGTATGGTTCTTCCTGATTTGAAGATGTGAGTCACAAAGGATCTGTTCATTTATTTTGCAATTAAAACATTCAAATATATGTAACCGTATTTTTTATTTTTCGTGATACTAAGCAAGAAGATCAATAAACTGAAATGTTTTTGGAGTTCATGTTTAATACCTCCATTGCAAATAACACAGAAAAATATATACGCTGATTATCCATTTTGCCATTTGAAACTGCTACATTGAAAGTTTTACGAATATTACGAATCAAAACGATTATGCTAAATCGATAAACAACTTATAACACATTTGAAGTAAAAACATGTCAGACAGGCCAGCATAGAAACAAAAACAACTCACATATTAAAAATCGATTCATTAAGGTCTGCCATCTCTCTATCAAAAATTTTCAACCGTTATACACTTAAAAATCAGCTTTTGAATGGCAAAAATAGTCTGATCAAACAAATTTAGTCACTATTTATTCAGCAGATGTCAGAATGAAATATGGTTTATAATTAAAAATTTGTTGTTTATTATTAAACTCTACTTTAGCTGTCCGTAATGTAAACAACAACGTCAAAACATAAAAAGTTGTTTCAGCGTCGAGTCGAGTTATTTTTCTATGAAGAGTTGGCTCCTTCAATTATAACGGACAACATCATTAAGAAAATATATAAAGAGAAGAAAAAAAAGAGAAGGAATAAATGGACAAGAACCAGATAAAAGTTAGATTCTTCAAAACACATTTCTATTTTTTTATAATTAATCTTTATTACGTCAGATAATATAAATTCTGAGATATATTATTGTATGTAAAATAATTTTATTAATTTTACATTCACTTAACTTCTCAAATAGATCGCAGAATCAGCAGAGAAAAAACCCTTATAATTTTCTATACCAGTTTTTTATTCGATGTTTTTCTGTGTGTTTTTTTTTACGAAGTTTTTATTAATTGACATCCAATGTCAAAATATTATAGTAATATAATGTAATATAATATAATGTAACGTAACGTAATATAATGTAATGTAATGTAATGTAAAGTAATGTAATGTAATGTAAATGTAATATAATATAATATAATATAATATAATATAATATAATATAATATAATATAATATAATATAATATAATATAATATAATATAATATAATATAATATAATATAATATAATATAATATAATATAATATAATATAATATAATATAATATAATATAATATAATATAATATAATATAATATAATATAATATAATATAATATAATATAATATAATATAATATAATATAATATAATATAATATAATATAATATAATATAATATAATATAATATAATATAATATAATATAATATAATATAATATAATATAATATAATATAATAATATAAATAACAAAATATTAGTTAACGTCGACAACTACACAATTTTTTCAATAAAAGGATTTAATATATATTAAATAATTAATTAATAAACATTAGAGTAATAAATATCCAAAACAGACGACAATTTATTTAGGAAATATTTCAATTATTGAGTTAATAAACGAATTAATCAGTTAATTAATTATTAATTAATTAATCATTTAATTCTTTTCCACATTCGTGGTGATCCATTCGAGGAAGGCGTAGACGCTGACATCAATACTCGTCTGACAGAACTCTGACATCTTTTTCTCCTTTGTAACTGCATAGCCTGGTCGCACGTCAGGGAGCAATTAGGTTACAATTGAATAATCTTACCATGAGATAATTCAATTATTCCAGGAAAATTGTAATAGACCTTTAACCTTTTAACCTTTATTATTACCTTATAAGAGGCATAGTAGATATTTTGTCACAAATTGCTGCTTTCAGTTATATTGTTGTTTAAAATTTATCAAAGTATTGAGAACGTTGTCTATTTTTTAGAACTATGTTTGTAGTCTTTTGGAAATAATTTATATTCAAATTTTTTGTTAAATTTAAATTTTTGGCTCCTATAACGATCATTTAAAAAGTATTGAAAAACACATAATTAAACATTTTACAGAAAAAGAATGTTTTTTTTAATCATGTAACATAACTTGCGACATGATTTTGTATAATATAACAACAGATAAATCTTTCCCAAGATAAGCATTTGTTGATTGAAAATATATCCAACCTTATACATAGCTATGTATACCAAAGAGCGTCCATCTATCTTCGGCCACTGACTTGCAGACAATGGTCCACCACTATCTCCCTGAATTTTCGAAGCGAAGTGATTAAACATATTGAAAATAATTTTTAGCGATAGCTCTTCTGACATTAATTTTATGAAAAGTTATTTAGTGCCTTTAGACAGCAGGAAAAAAAATGAAATGGAAATAGTTTTTCTACCGCGCAAACATTGGGCAGGCCATATCCATCTTCCGTCCCGATGCAGAGGTTGGCTGTTGGGTTGAAGTTATTCACTATTTCCTCACAACCTTTCCTTACTACCATCTTCTGGTGCAACAACATTGTAGGCTTTGTATCTTTTTATTCAGAGTATAATTTTGAAACACTTATTTTTAACGAAAATTTTAAGAAAAATTAAATTTTTTTTTCAAATTTTAATGATGTCATTCTAATTTAAATTTAGAAAAAATGAATCGAAAAATTTATTTCCCAGAGAACATTACAAGTTCAGACTAGATATCGGTTACAAAACAACAACAACAACAACAACAACAACAACAACAACAACAACAGTAAAAACGATATTCACAATAATATCAATCGAGCTCAGATTTGAACAAAAGGAGGCAGGCCTATTTTCCAGGGGCCCCCACAAGAAAGAAAATAAAATCAAACTTACGACCGGTCGGAAACTGCTAATTTTTTCTTGTTTTAAAAGAACACTGACTAGGTTTAATAAGAAGTTTTTTTACTTGAAATAATTTAATAATCTAAAAAGTCGGCAAGCTTAGGAAAAAAAATTGCGTCATTGCTTTGTTAAAATAATTAGAGATCTTCACACTTGTGTATAGTACGCTCCTGATATTAATAACAATAAAAATAAATAATAATATTAATATTTTTATTAATTTAATAAATTACTACAATTAAAATGATAATACCGAGAAATGTTTTCCCGAATCCGAATCAGGTTGTTGCATCTTGTTTGACAAAGATTATTGCGACCTGTCTTAAAGCAATGAATGATTTTAGACAAAAGATTTTAATTATGAAATTTTGTTACATCATCTTATTTACTGAATAACTAATTATAATTAATGAAGCCAGGCTCAACGTTCAAGGGCTGGTCGAAAGTGCAGGCTAATGCAAATGAAACAAATTTCAGATATTGACAATTAACAAACCCTACAAACTTAGTTTTAGATTAGCTATATTAAAAATATTTAATAAATTAGTTAATAAATAAATTAAGGATATAATAATAAATAAATAAATAAGGATATTTAATATTTAGATAAGATATTTAATATTTAAATAAAGATATTTTAATAAATAAATTAAGGATATTTATAAACCAAAAAAGTCGAAATAAAACATAAAAGACCTAGTCTCGTCCTTCTTGACAACGCAATGAGCAGCCGTGACCACCCAGCGCGAGCTGATGACCGTGCCACTACACAAAATATTCTGGCACATTATCTTCGCATGCCACGGAAATTCTCCCTTTACTGACTTCATCCCGTGAATCACGTAGTTTCTCTCCAGCTTTGATGGGTTCAACAATCTGGTGCCACAATCTTTATTTAGTTTCAATTAGGTCAGTGAAAATATTTATAATTTACACGTAAGAACACAACACACACGCCACACTCGCACGTACTCAAGCAAAGCACTCACGCACACACACACACACACACACACACACACACACACACACATATATATATATATATATATGTATAGATATATATACAACATGCGTTAACAATATGGACATATAAATGTGGTTTTAGATTCTCACTTTCTTTGGAACAGTGCAAAACGACCACCATGTTCCTAGTACACTTAGATATGACTGTACTGACATTTATAAATAATATCATTTAAATATATATTCAGTTATCTCATCACAAATGTTATATTTAAATTTACTAACTAAATTCATACAAATCAAATTAAAAATGAGTAACTGTGTGTATATGAAATGAACCTAAAAGAATCCTGATAACTTACATACAACTATTTATGATCACGAGCAAAAACAAAAAAAACAGTTATTTACTGGTTGTAAAGGTTGAGAGTTTCATTGACGATCTTCACGCTGAACCTGACAGCTCTGTAGCGGCTGGTTTTGTGGAGTTTTTGGTAGCTCAGAAATGACCTAACTTGCATTAAAATGTTTTATTTGAATGTTTAGTTTGAATGTATTTAAATTGTTTAAAAAAATTATTAATGATTTTTAATTCCTCCTACCCCTCCTACCCATATTTCGCTTTGATACAAAAGGCGTTGTTCCATTCTGCCTGCCAATAACTTGCACAGACGTTAAGATTTGTTTTCCCGCTCAAAGTTAATTTCAATTCGCCGTTTCCTGACGAGTAAACTGTTTTTATTTAATCTGATATCATTTCATATCATCTGCTATCATTATTACTATTTGAACTTTCCGTTGTTGAACTAACCACATAGTTCTTCGTCATCTCCGTGCTTGCAGTCTCTTCTGTTGTCACACAGCTTCGTCTTTAATATGCACCTCTTCGTTAAATCTTTGCACCGGTATTCATTATACCGACACATACCTTCCACCAAGAAATTATTTCAAAGAAATTTTTTTAAATCATTTAATGACAGCCGATGTTAAAAACCAACAAAGCATTAGCATTTGCAATCAAATATTTCAATCATAAAATGATGTCTGCATTCAACAACTGACCGCACAACTGTTCTCCTTCTCAGGACAGTCGTTCACTTTGTCGCAAAGGAAAAAATTTGAAATACATCAGCCTCTTTGACAGGCGTATTCTTTGAAGAGACACGCTGTTCAAAAAAAATCACAATTTTCCTGTTTTTTCACCAAAATTTTGCGTGATTAACATTAAAAAAGTAATTGGGTGAAGATAATTGGACTGACTGCAGTTGGACTCGTCGCTATCGTCGGGACAGTCCTGATACCTGTCGCACAGCATCTTCTCAGACGGATATCGTTTCGTAATTTTGCAGTGAATTTTTGTAGCCGGTGGACAATCTTGCAAAATTGAATTCACTATTACAATTAATGTAGGATGTTTAATTAAAACTGTTATCCACTAACACAATTAATGTTGGATGTGTTTAATTAAAATCACAGTTTATAAGCATAGCCCTGCTGAACACTGCATAGCCAAAAAATTTCGTTCATGAAAACGAGTTTAAATTTTATAATTTAAAAAAGTTTGATGGATTAAAAAACATTGTTGAAATGACCTCTGTTTATTATAATTGACGCCACACTCAGCAAACTGTCAGACAGAAAATGTAAGACGATGGTCACTAACAATATTGAAGAGGTGCCGGCCAACACCTGCATCATTATGACCATATTTTTGCGGTTGCTCAGTTCCTCACTTAACTTCTTCGTCTCTGAACTTGTGTAGTTTATTTTTTATTTATAAAGAAATATTCACAATCGTTTGAATTTAATTTTTACTAAAACACGGACTAGACCTTATGAAGCATTAACTTACATTGAATACACTTCATCCCTAGCTATTTTTCTCAATGTCTCTAGTTTATTATCTTTTTCATTAAACTTTTCTTCATCTACAGAAATATCTAACGAGCCACTGTTATCGATTGATCCCATAAAAAGTTGGTCTTTAGAAAAAGTTTATTTGTGTAATTAAATAATTTGTGCAATAAAAGTTATTGGCTCAATAAAATCATTTGTATGTTGGAGATGTTGAAATAATTTCCAGAACCAAATCAGCCAGCAAAAATGTAAACAGATGTCAAAGGACAAATAATAATTAAATTACTTTTAATCCTAAGATTAAAAACATCAAAAAAACATTTTTGCGAAACAGCCAGCGTTGTTTTAATATAAAAAAATTACCGAACCTGAAAATTCAAACATTTTAAAGCCTAAAAGCTAGTTGCACGGCAAATCATATCTACATTCTACTTGTACATTTATTTGCATTGTGATTTTGTTTAACTAATTCTCAGTGATTTTTTCTAAAAACTATGTGTGAAATATATATATTAATAACTTTGTAAATAATATCCTGGCGTTTTGGAAAAAATTAATATAGATTTTAAAAAATATAGTCTGTCGACGGATTAAATTTGTTTATTGAGTAACTTCTTTGCAAAACTAGATAAATATTTTTATCATTGCTCTTGTAATTTTTAAAAAATCATTTTAACGTCGAAAGCGAATTTAACAAACAATTTTAATGCAAAAGCTGTTTTCAAACAAGCTTGTATTGGCTAGAAAAAATTTATAAAAAAATATTCAAACATGTTAGTTGAACAAGATTTTTGTCTCAAACTTTTTTGTTTTAAGCCTAACTAATTTGATAAAAAAAATTAAAGAACTAACGATATGAAAGTGTGTAAATAGTGTTGAAAAATAAATCTTATCAATCCTATCAATATTTTATATAGTATTAAAATAAAAAACGTTGTCGAACATTTATAAAAATAATTGAAAAAATAAAATGATCTAATGTGGTGTATATAATTCTAAATTTGTATGTATCCAGTTGAGATAGTAGGGTACGTTGACGTCGACGCTGACCTGGCAGAAATCTGCCTCCATGTATGTGCCCGTTGACACTCGGTGACCTGTTCAGCACGGTGCGTGAAAATAAATTACAAATCATTTCTACACCCTGCAAGTTAGAAAGCATCTTCTAACCTGAAACGAAACTGTGTATGCCAAGCAGTGTCCACTTGTCTTCAGTCACTGATTTGCACATCATTGGTCCTCCGCTGTCTCCCTGGGGCAAAAGATTTTAAAAATAATCTTAGAGAGCAAAAGCCAAGATCATAAATTATTTATTTAAAATAGAATTTATTTCAAGATTTTTCAAAATTGCATTGTTTTATAATTTTCATTTGATTTTTACGTTAATAACTGCTTCATAACAGGTAGGACGTCTTTAATAAAACTGATGACGTTGACTTACTTAATATATTGATTTTGATTTGTTAGAAGATTTGTTTGATGTTTGAAGAAGTTAGAAGATGTAACTGAGATCTAATGAGCAATAATTTAACGGAATTAAGTTACATATTGTTCAATTATTCTGAAAAAAAAACTGTTTTCTATACACAAAAAGATTAAACGTAGCTTACCACACAGATGTTTGTTTGCTTGTGACCATGGTACGTGCCGACGCATAGGTTTTGTTTAAAGTCAAAATAAGGAATACTACAAAGCTCTTTAATGACCATTCTGGCTTGCATTAAAACGGACGATGTGCGGTCTGTTTGAATGTGAAATATTTTTTGTTATGTTAAATTTAATATATGGTTTAATAGTGAAGAAAATATATAAAACTTGAGCACAACATTATGTATAATATAATAACAGTAACAACAAGTACAACAAACACACTCATCCGTTGTGCACGTATAAAACATTCTACATCTCTAATGCTTTAAGAGTAAAAGAATGAAATATCGCAAAATTTCAATGCAATCATCTGAATGGCAGTTACTTAAATTTAAGCAGACTCATTTCACCTTGACAGCAAACTCTTAACATTTTGCATACACAGACACCTACTTGCCTTCAGGCTTAAATACTTACTGCAAACATTTATTAAAATATTTTAAACGTCTAATTATTATTTTAACTCAATTTCTATTAACCGTGCACAGATTTCCCCAATCCAATGGAGACACAAACTGGGAAATCGGAATAAAGATACTTCCTCCTCGGTAAACAGAGTGGTTGCACGTGAGGCGTGTTTGCTATTTTTCGTTTCAACTTTATTAGAGCGATGTCGTTTGTCTTATCTTTGTAACCGTCGTGGGCGATGATTTTGTCTAATGAGTACAGCACCCAATCATTGTCGTGCTTGAAAACAGCTCCCACAGCAACAATGCACTGGCCTGGTTTATATCTGTTGCTCAGTAATTTCAGAAAAATTTGAATCCAAAAAATGTTTCCGCTAAAAAAGTCTTCCTAAACGAACCTGGACCCGTCATCTTTGACAACGCAGTGGGCCGCGGTGATGACCCAGTAAGGTCGGATGATACTGGCGCCACAGAGGATGTTATCACATGTCAGTCTGGCATACCAAGGAAACTCCCCCCGCTCCACCATCGTGCCGTACACGATGTAATTGCTTCGAAACTTCGTTGTGTTCAATTTTCTTGAGCCACAATCTTAATGTTACATTTCAAAAGTTTACAAAAGTTACAAATTTGGAAGATGTCAAGAAGTAATGAACAAAATACCTTCGCTTAAACAATTCAAAATGACTACCAAATTTTTGGGACACGATGAAAGAAACCTTCTGTTTGAAAAACAGAAATTAACTGTTGATGTGAATTTTAGTAATTGAAAAATTCTAACAAATGATTAAATGTGCATTGAGTAGTCCTCACCATCAGCATTTGTTATAAAATAATATTGCGCAACATAAATATTTATGAACTTGTTTTCTAGATGACTAAATTCTTTAACCATGTTACTTTTAGACCTAATATGTATTTGGCGGGAATGAAGCGAGTGGGTCGTGTCGTATGGTTCGTTGGATCTATATAAACATGCGTTAACTTGTGCCACGTTTCATTTAACTTGTACTTAAAAATTTTTTCTATTTTAAAATGTTCATAAAAATAATAAATTGAAACTTTAGAGAGGATTACATATCGGTGATCTCGATGCTTTCTTCGTCAATCAACTTTGCTTGGAACGTTGTGGCGTTGTAGGCGGTTATTTTGCGTAACGTTTTGTTGTCATGGGCCGATCTAAGTTGACATTCAAGTTGATTGGCGGTCATTAGATACTATCAGAAAAAGATTTACAACCAATTTTTTTTAAATAAAAGTTGATGTTATTTGTAGACAGTTTAAAAACATTTTTCATTTAAAATTCAGAAAATAACACAGATCTTTATGACTATTGTAAAAGTTGTTTTAAAATGTATTATAATGACTTGTCCATACGCAACATTTATTGAGTAGTAGGATAGGAAATGATTTGAAACTATTGAATTCTAGCTAACCAACATGTATCTGGCCTTTACGCAGAACACTCCATTCCATTCAGATCGCCAGTGGCTCGCACACACATTCAAGTTGGATTTCCCTCTCAGTGTCAATTTCAATTCTCCTCTACCAGTGAAATGAACTGTTTCATTAAAACAGTTTAGAATTTCTTGAATAAGTTCTAATCTTTAATGAGATGTTTGTTTGAGTTTAAAGTTAAAAAATTGAAAAATTATCAAAATATTTATTCTTAAAATTTCCGTCGAATCAGCTAAAATTTTCCCTTAATCAAAAAATTCCTGTGTTAAACTGTAATTTAATTTTTTCAGGCTGAATGTCAACTTTTTGAATTTTATTGCAAATAGTTACATAAGAGATATTATGTTATTATTAATATCCAATTTTATTGAAACTCATGAAATTGCGCTAAATCAACAAATTTCTAAAAGTCTTGAAATGTGTCTGCTGGTTTTAACACTCGACAAACCACGATTTGAAATATGATAACGAGCGTAGTTTAAAACATCACATTTATTATTTCTAAATGATTGTGAATTTACATCTTAGGGCTCCTTTTAATCTTCAGTGTTTCAAGGCAAGAGTATTTGACGATGACAAAAATTGTTATGCTGATTAGTCAAGAGAGCAGTCGGTTGTCTCGGCTTCATTAATATATCAAAATAATGATGAATGCATTGAAAATATAGAAATTATTTTCAATCACCACATAATTCTTCGTCATCTCCTAAGCTACAATCCAGTTTCGAATCACAGACCTGCGTGTTTGGAATGCACTTGAGCGTTGAGCCCTTACACCTGTATTCATTGTACTGGCACTTGCCTGCAGTCAAATGTCATCTACGTTTTATAACTTTATTAAACCTTTTGAATATCAATATAAACTAATGAAACTTCGATAATGATTCAAGCTGAAAAAATCTATTTGTGATAATCAAATTCACGGAGAAATAAGTGCCAAGGAAAAGGTACTTGAAGTGAAACTCTCAACTTAAATTTGCATAAATTTTTATTTTACAAAAATTTGAAAAATATTGAAATACCGCACACTCTCTCTCCTTCATCATCTTTCTGGGGACAGTCGTTGATTTTGTCGCAAAGAAACAACGTGGAAACGCATCTGCCATGTCTACAGGCGTACTCTTTATCCAAGCATGCTGTTTCCAAGTTGGATGGTTGATGGCGGGGTTAATTGATGGGTGATTGATTAATTAGATGGTTGGGTTTGTTTGGTTTGTTGACTACGATATGAAACATTGCCAAATTAAATTTGCTAAGCAGGTTTATATTACTTAACAACACAACAAGTTATATAAATTTTTCTTGCACAAAATTCTTCGTAAACCCCATTATACTTATTGACCTTAATGACTTCAATGTTTTATTTTATTCATTATTTTATTCGGCAATGATTTTTAAAAATATGGAGTCCAATCAGTATGCTACACTCAATATTTAAGTTTTTGGCTTGTAGGATTTTAGAATTTCAAAAAAGTTTGCGAAAATGTAAAACTTTTAAAAATTGAATGCGTTTTGAATCTTGTATGTTCGACGACATTTTTTTTTATATAGGTTCCTATGAAGTAACTTGATACAATTGCGATTTTCGTAATTTCAAATATAAAATTTCTATTTAGCATGCATGCCGTACAGTGAAACGATATCAGATCAGCTCGACTGCTTATTGCAATAACGTGGTAGAAAAATTTGAAGAAATAAAATCTCACAGCAGTTTGACTCGTCACTATCGTCAGGACAATCTTGATAGCGATCGCAGAGATATTTGCTGTCCAGGCACTGTCCAGTTTCTCGGCAGAAAATCATTGTACCAGGAGGACATTCTTCAAATCAAATATATAAAGTTGCGTGCAATGTTAAGTAACATTAAACAAATAAACGAGATTCAATTTTTACTTCAAACGCTTACCGTTTAATATTGTCGCCTTACTGAACACTGAATAAGAAAATATTTTAAGTGGGAGTAAAAAAATTAATGACGTCTTTTCATCATTTCATCGCAATTTATGCAAACTGACCTGACTTGAGAATGCTTGAAGCCACGTCAGCCACACCGAAGGATATGACGTGGAGAATGAAAGTGGCAAGCAGAATGGCTGAGGTGCACGAGATTATCCATAAGTAAACCACGCCATGTCGCCTGAACTCGCCAGAACTGGCACTCAACAGTACCCCTCCCACATGGAAAAGGTTGTCAGCCTCCTGACTTTTTACCGATTGAAATATTCCAAGTTTCCAATTTTTTAAATTATTGAACATAATATAGCATTGATTTTTATGATGAATTGTATAGATTTGTATTTAAGGTTATATATATATATAATACAACGTTATATGATTAACATTCATAAATATAAAAGAGTTTCAAATGCGATGCTTCAAATGGAAAATTGCAAATTTACTGATTCAACAATGATTGGATAGGAAGTGCTGCTGATACCACAATGATTGAATAAGAGCGTAGGAATTCAAAACGATTGGATAGAACAGACGTATGCAAGAAAGGGTTTGATAGACACAAACAACAATGATGGATGTAATGCTTAGTGTACGACGGCCAATGGATAGAACGTACATGTACAACAACGATCCAGAGCTATTGTCAAGGGTTTTGCGGTTTTTGTCCTCCTCATCATCGTTACTTTCCACATCTTCTCCCGCTATCTTCTTATTCACTTGAAATTTTTTCTTGTCTTCCATTTATCAATTTATAAATCTAACAAATTCGAGTGAGCTAACTACTAAATAAATTCAAACATTGTTATTTCATTATTTATTTACAATTTTCCTTGCTTTAATTTAAACAAAATAAACAAAAGCGTCAAAAACAATTTCATCATCAATTAAATTTTTTTGCTTTGAGTCACGCCGAATCTGATTTTCAACTCTTCCTCCTAGCCACAATTAATAACTATATCTGGGTGCATGTAATTGATAAAATTAAACTTTATTGCTCGTTTTGTAGCACAACCACGTTCAACTCACAGAACACTATTTTGATCTTCAAATTTAGTACTTTAACGCCTTCTAATCCTTTTTTTGTCATATTGTGTCTGTTGTGTGTACAATTGATATTTAATGTAGTTTGATAATGTATAATTTCAAGTTGACAGGTTCCAGTAAGGAGGGATGGGGCGATTTTTAGGTGTTATTGGCAACCCACATTGACTAATGTTTGATCCAAATCATTATTTTTATTATTTTATGACATTAAAAGTGGAAAGTTTTTGATGACTTGCATGTTTTCTTAGAAATAATAATAAAGAGTTGAAAAAAATAAACTACAAATTCTAAAAATTTTTTTGCCAACTTTTGTAGGGGAGCAATCGCCCACATCGCCCTCCCTATTAAATTTCATTTCATTAAAGTAAAATTTGTTTCTTATTTAAGTTTTTTCCTATTTCTTTTTTTTCTTATTTTTTTTATTAGATCGCCCGCCCCCTTATGGGTCCGCCATTGCCTTTCATTCATTCACTTGAGCCACTTGGTGGCGATGTTTAATGATAAAGACGGCTTACAGTTCCTGGGTTCAACTTGCGAGTTTTCTACCTATCACATGCTGTGATTTTCTCATAAAATTGTTGCAACGTAGACAGGTAACAACAAAATATTAAAACAAAACAATAATTTGTTCAAGTCAATCGTTCATCCTATTTCAACAATTTACTAAAACATAACTTGTGATTGTATATTACTAAGGTTCTTTGCATCCTTTATCTTCAACTTCAGACAAACAGCTTGTATAGGGACATGATGTTTTTTTTGTGTAAAGTAAACCAGCTCCACCTCAAGCTAACTTATCAATCAATTATTTCAAATCCGTTATTTTTAAAACGTTTGCGATTGAAAAATTAAGGATAAAATTAAGGATAAGGGTATTTATATCTATGAAGGCATTTAACAATGAATTTTGTTCTTTCTTTAAGCACGAGCAGTATTGACGTCCCACATTCATTATATTTTTAAAGGGCACCTCCTTCAACACATTATTTATAGGTATATAATAACGCAAGCAAGTCAACATTAAATCTCGTACTATAATTGATTTCATTTTTGTGGAATTTCATACCATCTAATTTATACCGGTATTGTCTGTCTCAAAGTATTCTTTCCATCCCTTACAAACTTTCCTAGAAACAACAGCAGATGATTTACATACACA
Organism: Helobdella robusta; assembly: GCF_000326865.2. Taxonomy (NCBI): domain Eukaryota; kingdom Metazoa; phylum Annelida; class Clitellata; order Rhynchobdellida; family Glossiphoniidae; genus Helobdella; species Helobdella robusta. The sequence continues at coordinate 2,494,615 of NW_008703942.1, forward strand.
CGAAGCATCTAATTTGAGCAAGATGGTCGAGCGTGAACATTTAATTTTTTTCTGTAGCTAATTTGAAATTATATCAAATTTGTTGAATTCCAAGTTGATGCGTTCAACGTTAAGTGTATTTTAAGTAAAAAGTAAAAAAGAATCTGAATTAAAAATTTCCCACTCGGCAGCTTTGTTCACCCATCAGCAATGAAAGTTCAGCCAGCACGAGACATGAAGCTGACGTTGAAGGGGTTTGTTTGTTTTTGTTTACCGTCGTATGCTGGCTGGTGGTCCATCGGGTTTGAATATTCTGTTCTGCTTCATTTTTCGTCACCTTCTCAAATGTTTCCAGCAGCGAAATGCGTTTGCATGTTTTGAAACAATTCCATTCAACAACAACGTCATCGTCAGCCCATCCATCCATACATCCATCCTGTGCCATGACAAATGTTCAATGATGTTGTTGCTTGGATCCTCACATACACATACAAACAACACATACAACAAAGCGGTCAAATTTTATGTGACATCTTATTATTTTTTCAAGATGATTTCATCAATGAAAGAGCAGTCATAAAAATACAATTTTGGCAGAACACGTTTGGCCATGTGAATGTTTGATCTTTGATGACATGGAACCATCCATTTTTCTGAGTAAAATTATGAATGTGAATAAAGAAGAAGCCAGCAGTGATTTGCATGGAAAACTGCAACTTGTTGATACCAAAACCCATCAACTTCCTGTTTCTGAAGGCAAAATTGATGATTTTAGTTTAGTGAGTTGTTTCAATAAGGTTGCCAAGTCACAAGATAATAAAGAGAGCAAATATTTGTTTGACACACTGGACAAAAACAATTTTGAAGATAATAAAAGGGTTGTCAATTCTAATTCAACACCAGCTGAGCAACAAAAACCTCACTCAGAAGATTGGCATGAGTTTCAAAAATTTCAAGGGAAGGTTTATTAGCATTTTCTAATTTTTTACAGAAAAATTTTGTAAATATAAGTTTTTTTGACAACAGCTTGAATATATATTAACAACAATATCTTGAAGATATAAATTAGTAGAGATATTCCCTAGCAAAAATTTATTGTGCAAGTTTTTATTAAGTTTTAAAAATTAATCTTGAGTCACATTAGTTTTTCATTCATTTTCATTATGAGCCTCATGAACTCGTCCAAGACAGCATCAGTTCAGTTGAGACAATTCAATTAATTTGTAATTTTCTTTTCTTATAATTAAATTAATTATTTAGTAAATTTAATATTCTTCAATCTTTTATTTGACATTTTAAAATTGTTGTAGTACTGTTTGAGTTTTAATTTAATAGATTAATTAATTAATTACTTTATAGAAAAATAGAACAAAACTTTTCATATTAAAAGGAATTAATGATATAATAGTAGTATTACAATAACTTATTGATTCAACAGACATCTGAAGTGGCGAACCAGCATCTTAACTCTCAAACCAGCCCACTAAATGGCTCAAACAACACAGAACCTCTGATTTCAGCTTCATTAACTTCTAATTCGTTCAATGTTATATTCAGCCGAGAGATTTGCAGAACCACAGAACAAACAGATCCTAATATTTTAAAAAATTTCACATTAAATTGCAAAGACACAAAAGTTTGGCAGGATTTAGAATACTCAAGAACAAAATCAAAACTGAAATTCAATTGGAATGAATCCATATTCAAAAAATACTTTTTAAAATCTATGCACCTGGAAACTCCATTTTCAGTAATTCAATTTTTCAACCTTTATGTCTATTTATTATATTATTAAAATTCCCTTGCAACTAAAACCAGCCCTTCTTAATCTTGCAATAGTGACTTTAAGATCTAACATGAGAAGCATCCTTATTTTAGTGTGATAAACTTATTTGATTATTAAGTAATCATGTGAGTGAGCTATCCAGTTGGTGTGTTATTTTTATTAGTGAATAAATTATCAAGTAAGTAATTTATAAGCAATCAAATTTTTTAAGAGATGTGTTTATATAATTTGGTTGGTGACTTGCATTTTTATCCCAATTCTACATCAACATTTCCACACGCAAATTCTTAATTTCAATCTTTTTCAAATTCAACTAATTTTGTTTTAAAATTTGCTTCTAAAATTAAATATTTTTCAAATAGTTAGCAGCAACTTTGGATGACGAACAAAACAGCAGCAGCAGCAGCAGCAGTAGTATGAAAGATGTTTTGATAAAAAACAGTTGGAACATCAATAAATGAATGCTATTTGGAAAAAGAGTACAGACACCTTTAATGCTTGTCATTACTAACTCATTATTACTAATATATTCATTGAGTTGTAACAATCACGTACACATCTTGCATGCATAAGCAATTGAACAATTTTGAGTTATCTACCGTTGACGAGATGAACCACTTTCAAACACAAAACCATTGATTGACAGTTGTTTCACCAAATTAAATCAATCATTCACCATGTATTCCATTTTTTTTAATTATTTTTTTAAATTTAATTATTGATTTTAATTAATTTCAAATTTTTTTTAAATATTAATTTTGGTTTTATTTATATTATTAACTCTTATGCCATACTCTACCAATCCAGATGAGTAGTTTTGCTTTTTTTCTTAATGTCAATTAACATAATTTATTACTAAATGATTAACATAATTTATTACTAAATGATCATAATTTAACACACTTATTTCGTTTATCTCCTTGTTGATATCTCTAATATACATTGTCCATTCCAATATTTATCCACTGATTATTACATACAATCCTGAAAAACATATGATGATATATATTTTTCTATGGTTTATCTCATTTCATTTTTTTTCTCAAATTCTTTTGAAAATATTTTATGTATTTCCATAGTTAACTATTTGAAATAATAATTGCTATTAAGTAAAATGTTTGTGTAATTTGTTTCAAAATGACCATATTGAAAAGGTTTCACTGTTCACATTATTTGGTTATATGTTGTTATATTTCATCCATCAACTCTCAAGGCCGTAGCCAGATGGGGGGGTTGGTTGCGGGAATGTTCACCCCCAGTCAAAAATTATTAAAAATTGCAATTTTTATTTTAATGTTACACTTTCAAACTCTAAAAAATTCACTACTATATTGCTAGCTGTGTTATTATTATTGTTAATAGTATTAGTATTAATGTGGTTATTGTTATTATTATTTTAAAAATCAGGTATTTAATGCTGTTTATTATTACTAATATTTATTTGTATTTATTTATTCTCATTTGTAGTTTTGTCTATTGCTGCTTCTGCAACACCAAATGAAATCTTAATTTACATTTATTTAAATTTTCATTTATATGAAATTTTTATATTCAAATATGCACAGTTTTGTTATATTTTGTTGCTCTTTACTCGTTTTTGAAAATAATTTGTTTACTTAAAAATAGACATTAGAAATTAAATAAAATTTTACTCAGAGTTCTCATATTATTTTGAATTTATTTTCAAACGAAACTATTTTTTGTTTTTTTTCCCACAAATCGTTGATTAGGAACATTCCATCCTAAAAACCATCCCACTTTTATTTTTTATAAATTTTTTCATAATTTTTGTTATTATTATTTTTGGCAACTTTTCGAATATTTATTTTTTAATAAATTTACAAATTTTACATGTTAATTATTTTCGGATATTTCTTTTGCAGAAGGTTGTTGGTTCGGCGTGCATAATATATATTGATTGATCGTTTGTTTGTGAGCATCAAGCTTTCAGTCAGTTTTTGTTGTCTAGTGAAGGAATTTTTTGTGCAATAATCCAGTTGATTTAACAATACTACTAACAATAATATTACTAATACTATTTGTTAAAACTGTATTGATGGCGTTAACCAAACAATAAATGATAATAATATTAACTTTGATTGTTTACTTAAAAATAGGCGCTGTTCTGTTTGATTTCTTTTTGTGACGTGTTATTTGAATTATACCAAGCGTATGTTTATTTTGTATTTTTCTCGCGTTTAAATAAATTAATTTAATATTTAATCGTCTCTGTTGTTGGGTTAAACCGCCTGGAATAAAATTGTGGATTATGGCGCAGTGTTGTTGTCGGTGCTTTAAAAAGTGCTTATGTTGGTGCTGTAAGCCGACCGAGAAACCAGCCAGTGCAAGTACTTCACTCTGTATATACTAACTAATACTACTGCTACTACTAACAATGCTAATAAAATGATATATCGAATTATATAGAATATTCGATAATAATCACTAACGCTAATAATGATTATGATGCAAATGCCTCGGATTTGTATGGTTTCTGATAAATTTTTTACATAGTTCTTTTTATTAAAGTACGAATAAAAAATTTGTTTGTTTTAGAGTAAACATGGTAATTGTGGGTTATAGTTGTGTTGCTAGGTTTCCTTTTTATTTTCCACTGCAAATGTTTGTTTGTCCTATGTTGCACTTGTAACATCCATATATGCATTATTTAAATTTTGAATTTATTTACAACGGTTGAATGTCCTTTGTTAGACTGACTGCAAAAACAAGTAAACAACCGAATTGACCGAGCGTTATTCGCAAATGTCACATTTTCAATTGAAGAACATTTTGCGTGTTCAAAAGACTGGGACATAGCGATCGTTACAATTTTATGCCACAAAATCACAAAGGCTTACACAACACATTCACATAAATATTTTTTTTATATAAAACTACTTATGTGAGAAGGTATCGCAAATAAGAATGAGTCACGTTCGATACTAAATTTAGAATGAAAAGTGTAGCACGCCATAATGACGTGTAGGACACTCCAAAATGTTTGACAAATTTTAACCAAAAGTAAAGGCGTGACAAAGTTTTCACGTCTAACCATAATTCTAAATAAGTCTTACCAGGCAGGAGGCTTTCATTTTTCGACATTTTTTCTCAAATTCTTTACAACTTCTGTGCAGTTATTTAACCATAATTGAAAGAACTGTTATTGAAATGGTTTTAATTTTTTAGTTCAAAATTTGACTATGATCTTCAAATAATATCGGATAGTTTTTTTTAGCAATGTTAAAATGCAAAAATGTTCAGGTATTTTTGAAAATATTTTTTAAACTTTACAGGTTGATTTAGCTACGATTACGATCAATGAGAAGCCAACCCCACGAGTAAAATTTGTTGAACTTCTGCACATGATTTGTTTCATGTCATGTTTCGAGTAGCATTTCTAAAGTTCAAAAAAAGTTTATTTGTTATAAAATGTTATTTGGAGTTTGTGATAGATTAAAATCCAGTAAAATTGGAAGACAACGCTGTAACTTTCAAAACATTTTTCGGTGTCAAGTTTATTCAACTTATACAATCAAAATTTGGTTGATGTTTGATGAGAAAAATTTTTCCGGCATTCAAAATAATTTTAAAATTTGTTAGACATCTGATGGAGTTAAAGTTCCGAACGTGAAACACAAAGACAAGGTGGCTATTTTAATATTATATTATTTATTCAAATTTTTGTTTCAATAACTCACTACCTTTTCATGAATTGATGTTAATTTGCAATTATATTTTTACGTACTCAGTCGAATATTTTGCACTGTTGAGATGTGTTATGTTTAATTTTATGTTAACCGTTAAAAATTTTGGTAAGTAACAAATATGTTTGTCTGATTGACAGTACCTATCCAAATTTATTTCTTTCCTTTCTTTTTTTTCTGAAAAAACCATTCTCAAACTCACGAATTATTCATCTGTTTCTATATATAATGCACTATATTCTATATACAACCGTTTCTATATGACTAACCGACCGTAATTCTGATTCAGGTCGCAGATATGCAGAAGAAGAAATACAGAGTAAGTAATTGGGAGTTATTTTTATCATGATATCTATCCAAATTTGAAAGAAAGCTCATTATTTGAAACTCAAAAAATTATTTTCCGTTGCAACGCCAAGGCCTGGTATGCCAATCATAACATCGAAAACTTCAACGACCAGAACCCAAACGACTTCACGCAGCAGTACTTCGTCGTGCCAAATTCTGAGTACGAGATGGAGGTTGATTTCTTCAAGAACACTCAGATGATGGTCATTTTGAGGGCTCTAGAAAGGAGAAGATGAACTGCGTGCTGACACACAAAGGAAGGACTATATTAACAGCAACAACTACGTCAACAATGTGAACATATTTTATTTATCCAATCGACACAATGAAACTATAAGATATTAAGATGATAAATTGTAACTAAAATGTTAAAATGAATAGAATAAAAATAATCAAATGTACGATCCACCCATCCTCATTGCCAATGGCAAGTGCATGGGTGTAAGTTATATTTAAAATAGCATTAGGCAATGTTTCTGCCACAATAAATTCCATATGACGAGCTAATAACACTGTTTATTAATTTAAAGTTAAACGGTATTGACCATGTAAATTTAAATATCGATAGATTAAAATTATTACATAAACCAATTGGCGACAATTCAAATGTATTAATTATTATAGAACAATCTTTATATTCTTTATTTAGATATGCATTTAAATTTTTATATTTTTGTTGTTTATATTGTTTCGATGAAATTAGATTAGTTTCATGGCATATCGTCAGTTCCAATATTTCAATCTTGTTGCCCCTCAAATGGCAATGTCTGGTCGTAGCGTGTTGAATAAGAGTGACATTGGACGAATGCCTTCCCTTTCCAAATCTGCAAACAAACAGCAATCGTTTGGAACCTGTAACTTCAGCTCGTCCATCATCAACGCCAGTACTTTATTATGTCTATCTGTGTATCTCTTCAGAGCCGATGTTGAACCACAGTTTGAAACTACATGCTTTTTTGTTTGTCGAACGTTACACAGTGGGCACAAGGGAGTTGTCGTTTTGCCCCATTTGGCCAGATTTGAATTTGTGGGCAGTTGTTGAATTATGTATTTCCTCACAAATCTGTAATGTAACATGTTGTCAACAATTTTCGACCAACAAGTTATCCGTGCCGGAGTAATAAGTTCGCCAATTGACCTGAGCACTGTACCTTGAGATTGAAGTTCAATGATGTGGTTGAGACATGACTTCACTCGGGATTCATCAAGGAGTTTGAGAGACTGCTTTAATGAGCCTGTTTCTTTCAGCGAACTGTCAGGTTTGACAAAGTTTGAAGAGGTTTCGTGCCATAAGCATTTAATTTTTTCATTATCGCTGTTCTTTAAATAGCTGCGAACTTTCACTTTTGTTTTTTCTGCAGTGTGTCTTAGTGACATGATGTTATTACCCCCGAGTTTCATTGGTAGTGAAAGCATCTCCGCTACACATCCGCTGATCGGCATCGAGAGCCACTCCCTGACTTTACTTACGATCAGGTTATCTAGGTTGGACGATATCCATGTTGGCGAGAAATAATAGTTGCGGAGTTCAAATTGAATTTGTGTTGGAATGAAGTATCGTAGTATTTTTAGTTTCTGTTGCGGTTTGATGTCCAGACCAGAGGTGGTCTCCAGCAATTTGGTCAATTTTGAGCTAATTTCCTTTTTGGCGCTTGTATCCTTACCTTCAAAATCATACAATCTACCTAAGTAGACAAAACTACTTCCAATTTCTATGTTTGGAATGACTTCATCATCAATTGTCAATCTCGGAGAAAATTGTTCGTAGGTCCCCTCTTTTTTCCTCATGCCAAATGAGTTGTATTTGTCGATTCTCATTTTCATTTTTGACCAATTGCACCACGCGTAATTCAAATCGATTAGTTTCTGGGCGCCTTCAGAACTGTGGGCGATAATCGCTGAGTCGTCAGCAAATTGGAGCCAAGATTTGGCTTTCAGTCCTGAAGTTGGGCCCCAGAAATAACCACAGTTAGTGTACTCTTTGGTTTCAAGGATTTTCGTTAGCGGATTGAAACATAAATTGAAGAGTAGCGGAGAGCACGGATCACCCTGGAGGACACCTTTCTCGAACGGTATTGTTGATGTTAATTTGTTGTTAATTGAAATGGTTATTGCATAATCTGAGTATATCGACATTATAATTGATTTAAATTGTTGAGGTACATGGTGAAATAATAGTATCGAGTCGATTAGAAAATGGCTGACTTCACCGAAAGCATTTTTCAAATCCAGCAAAGCCACTATAATCGTTCGCTGGTTTTTTCTGGCTTCTTTTAACAAATGATTTAGCATCTGTGTATGCTCCGTCAAGCCATCGACTTCAGGATAAAATCCTTTTTGGATGTTTGTGTTGATAAATTTATTTTTTTGAAGAAATTGGTATAATCTATTTTTTATAAATGTAGCTAGGACTATATATAGAACGGGTTGTAACGTTATGGGCCTAAAATTTCCCGGGTCGCTGGCGTCACCCTTTTTATAAATCAAGATAGTTAGGCCCTTTCTCCAGCAACTTGGAATCGTAGATGAGGCCCAACATTTTAAGAGTAGTCTATGGAGATAGGTTTTGAGGATAGGACATCTTTTGAACATTATTATCGATATCTGATCCAAAGGGCATGGAGAGGCCCTGGATCGAATTTTGCGAATGATAGATGAAATCTCCTCATAAGTTGGCGGGTTAACATTACTACTGAAGGACGGAGCTGGCAAGGATGGAATCCACTCAGGAATATTAAACTCTTCATTATCCTTCGACTTCATTACGTTGCCAAAGTGGCTACTACCCTTTTCGACGTCGAATAATGGAGGTAGCGATGTGGTTGGCGAGAACGTTTTTCTGCATGTTCTCCAGAAATTCTTTGACAGTTGACTAGATATATTTAATTGATCGTCACCCTTTGCCAACTTCGCCCCACGAAGTGTTGATCTAATTTGTTTGCTCAGATTTCTTATTTCGTTGTTGTAATTGTTGTTGTTGCGTCCCAGAGTTTTTAAGATGTTAAGTTTGTCGAGAATTGAACATTTTACAGGATCTGTGGTGCATTATAAGACCCTTTCTGCCTCGAAAATATCTACCGCAACAGCAAGACAACATAATAATAACAATTTCAATAATAATAATAATGATAATAATAATGTTTTTATTGATAATGATTTTCTTGAGGATGATGATGACGACGACGATGATGAGGATGATGGTGGTAATAATAATATAATAATAATATAATGAATAATAATATTGTTATTATTTATAAAAATTGCAATAATGATAATATTTCGTTACAATTAAATGTGGTAAAACTGCTCACGACATTACATATGATATGAATAATTAATTTTTAGACAATTTGCAATTAGATGAATGTTAAAAATGCTGACGATGTATTTCGTTTCAGTGAAATCTGAGTCCATGTGACAGAACTTGCTCGGTAAAAGTTTCGAAATTCTTAAATACCATGTTCGCTTTTGTTGTTCGTTCTTTGACGTAATTGAATGCACCGTGTTTTTTTTATTGCGCATACTGGCGGGCACTTTCGATAGAGCATTAAGTTTCCTTAGATGATTCAAATCTTTTTTTTTACTTTTACGGCTGTTAAATGGCAAAGAGAAATAAATTCAAACATCATAAAAAAACATCTAAATATTATATATGTTTATAATAAGAAATTTAATGTCTATTTTTTCCATTTGCCAAAGCCGAGTCTAAGTAGCCGGTGGTTGAATTTATCTGGTTGAGAATAAATTGGAAGATGTGCCTCGATGCAAAGATGTCTTATTTGAGTGCGTTGTTTATTTATTATTACGAAGGGAATGTTGTTTGGGTTCAGTGAATTTAAATTCTTTTTCTTTGTATTGTTTATGTCATTTCATTTATACGTTCATGATGTTTATATGTTTAAAATGTTTAAACCTTTATAACGTATACAGAAAAGTTGCAACATTTTTTAACAGATGCTAATTGCACCGTCATCTTGATTATTTAAAAAATAAGTTAATACGAAGCAAGCACACAGCGTACTTTAGAGAGACATCGTAAACATTTTGTAACTTATAAAGAAACGTAAACTGCTTGATGAAAAATTACTTGTAAATAAATTGGAGTGGATTCTGTAAGAAAAATAAATAATTTAGTCAGCCGATGATCAATAACTTATAAACATTGCAATATTAAGATTCTATTATTTTATTATTTTTTAACTTTTCTTTGTTGAACTCACAGAATTTTAGAGATCCTTAACTATCTGATAACAAAAACAGCCCGATAGGATTGTCTGTTTGACATCGTTGCATTATACAATTGTCTGCATTTTCATTGCTAATTCAAACATTTCCTCCACCAGCAACTGAAAAGTTATGCCCCAAAGATGTGCTACAAACGGTCCCCGGTAGACATTGCTTTGTTGCGGTTCATGTCTCTGCAACCTGGCAACCAAAGCGATCGATTTCAAATATTTAATAAAATAAAAATACATCTAAAAACTTGGACGGAAGTGTTTTATTTCAATTGCGCATATTTTGCGAGTTTAAACCGATTTCAAATAGTTCTGTCAGCATTATTATTCATTCTGGCATACAACGCTGTCTAAAACTTCTAACATATGATGCAAGCACCAAATTGACTGTTTGTATAACTTAAAACTAATAGATGTAAGTCATGCACAAAAATGTGAATGAAGTGTTAATAATTCTATTGTTTAAATATACTTTTTTATTTCTCAAGTCTTAATTCAATTATGGATTTATGACACGTAATAATAATTTAACAAATGTCACTCTTATTAATTAAAAACATTGGTAGTAGTAATGTGAATGAGTTCTTGTCACCGGTGCGAAGCCAATAATGTTGGTACTGCAGAGGAAGGCAGTGCGATAGAGGGAGGTTATATGGCGTGGAGGAGGTTATATGGAGTAGCAAGCACCACGAAGAAAGCCGAACATCGATACTATCAGACGCCAATAAAATGAGTTCGAACTCAAAATAAAGCAACGTCCTTATCAGTAGCATCATGGCTCTCTTCATCATCATTCTCACTATCATGAAGAACATCTTCAGATGCATCATCATTACTATCCTTTACAATCGTCATTTTATAAAACTGATAAGATAAAAAATTAAGCCATATACTAATCAAGTTTAACGTTTAAATTTTATAATATCTTCCTTCTTTCGGTGCCTCTTCTAACCTCTTGTTTACCAGCTTTCCATTCAAATATAAAATATATTTTTAGATTGTTTATTACACCATTTAAGCAAAACTTTTTAATCAACTTTACAAGGTGACCGTAAGCCATAAAAATGAGCGAATAAAAATTTATCAGTAAATATTATTAGCAACATAAAGAAAAATGGAGAAACTCGTTTGAACATGACGTGCAAATATTATGTTTAATTTTTAACGCGCCTTCGAGTGCTGATGAACTTGCAACGGCCGTTATAATTTTATTACTAAAACTAAAACAATCAACGTCTATGACGTGCCATCTTGTATACCAAAGATATCCAAAGAGCTAAAAACATTCTGGCGTCATATTTTGGCACTATTATGTCGGGGTGCATATTGCGCTCCACATAATTCAGTCCAACTCAAATTACAAACATATAATAAATAGTAAAATACAATAAAATAATAAATGCAGTCTATCTTTTAAAACTTTATAATTGAGAAAATGTGAGCCACAATTTATAAATAGATACCACGAGGCTTATGAATGTCTGATTGAGACAGTTAACTTGAAGAATCACTGAGCAATGTCGTTCGCATGCGATTTATTTTATATTACCATCAAGAGGGTAATACTTACTATTTCTATAGGTTTGGAGTAAGTCAGTATCAGCAGAAGCTTGCTGGTGTCACTGCCCTACCTAACCTTTTAATGTTTGTATGGAAAAGACGAGTAAGTTTTAACAATTCAACTGAATAAGCCCTTTATAATTCACTCCAACGGAATCAAACTTGTTACGGAATCATATAGATATGTGTTTGAACAAACATAAAATATGAGCACAAATGTTGGGACGGCCCAAGCGAACGAGATTTGAATCATGTTAAGATAAGACTGTAATTGAAAACGCGAACAGAATCGAACGTACGTAAACCGTACAAACGTACGTACAATGACAAAAGTCCGTAAGCACATGCCGCATATAAGCATATAAAATGTGCGTATGCTATATAATTCGGATGTATAGGCATTAATGCATTCAATGTGATGTTTGTACGTTGCATATTAGTAATACGTAATGTATGGTGGGCTTGGAAGAGGATGCCGGCATATCGGTCCGTTATACGCTCTGTTAAGTAAGCATGCGTTCGCGCTATATGAGAGTTCTATGCAAATAATATGTATGTCACTGAATATATTATGGCGAGATGTGTATAAAATGTGTATGCATATGTGCACAGTAAACACGCGTGTCCATATGAGTCTGTGCCGCCTGTGTCCTTAGACATTCATGTTTGGTCATCATTCTATTATTTTTTTCAGCTCCACACACACGCACACACACACAAATATATATACGTACATTGGTTTGTTGGGTAAATAATTAAATAACTCACAAGCAAACATTCATTTGTTTTAATTGAATGATTAAAGTTAAAAGGTTGTAGTAGCCATATAAACATAAGAATGTAAATATATATAAATTGCAAAAATTGATGCACTAATGTTCAAGTGATTGTTTATATTCCGCAAACAAATGTGTCCATATAGAAATAAAATGCTGATTACAAAGCAGGAAACAGATAATTAGGAACGTGCATGGCGTGCGTGCATCCTCCTCTCAACGTCATCTTGCATCTTAGTGTACAACACATCTGTGCACGCAACATATTTATTCCTTAATGAAAATTTCAATGAACATTTTGGGCAATGTTGAGGACAGCAAGATTATTTTTCATGTAAAACACGTTTGCTCGTAAATAAACTAAAATATTCTTAAATATTTCTACATGCACCTAAATAGCCTAAATTTATTCATTGAAATATATGCTAATAGATGCAAAATTTTAACCCACGTTTATGTATATTGTTGTCATAAGAATATTACCGGCGTTGTTATAGCATGAATTACGTTTGCGAGCTCGTCTCGGATGGAGCAAGATGATGACCGACACGAAGACTGCTGCACCAAAGGTTGTTACATATTTATTGATTTAGCGCTCATTTTATGGCATCGTTTAGAATGCAATGTTACCATGAGGCTGGTCATGTGATTACGATATTTTTATTAGTCATCGCCCATCTATGGTAGGGACAAGTTCTGCTTTTCATGTGACGAGCATTCTCTTCCTGCCAATGCTTTCTTCACTCTGTTTCACGCTATAAATTTGATTTGCTTTTAATAATTATTGTAATGTTTCATCAACATAATTAAATTTTATTTTATATATTATTAATGTCAACAACATCAACAAACATGAAAATTGCAGTAACAACAGATACAACAAAGCAATCAAAACAAATCTGATGAAGTCGACTACAACAATAACTTGTCAGAATTGTCAGTAATGATGGTACGCTTTAATTGATGACTCATTGACGACTCCACAAAGTTACCTCACACCTTAAGTGATAACAGCTCCATCAAACATCAGTTAATTAAAATGTTTGTCATTCTGTCACTCAACAGTCACAACGTCATCGTCCAGAACTGAGAAAACTACAAATTAGAACTTTAAAAAAATCTAAGTGACAACAATCCCAACTGATTGAACAAGTTCTGTGAACAGTATAGAAGAAATGACCAACTCAATAACCATCTGGACTCAACTGGCCGTCCACATTACCATCATTGCCTTACTCGTCCACTGCAAGTCACCTTACGAAAAGATAATTATTCCTATCGGTTAGTTCTGGCAATTTTTTGGTTTTATTGAATAGATTTGAAGTTGCGTTTTTCATTTTTCGAATATTATAAGTTTGTTTTTAATAATCGAGTTAGTATAAAACGGATAAAACGGTTACGTATTTTCAAACGCATTTTGGTGTTTTTTGAGTTAAATGATACAATGGATAGCTTAGTAAAAACGTGGCTGGTATTGAATTGTTTAAAATATACTAAGAGGTATCATCGAACGATTTACTAACGATTTGTTCACATAAAAAAACTGTTAAATTACTGCCAAATTCTGGTTTTCAAATTAAATGTTTAAAACTAAATTGTTAACAGGGAATAGAATATTTTTCTAATGTAATAAAACTAAGCTAGGCACAATTCTTACAAGTCGTACCAATGGACTTTCTGGCCGTAGTACCTCAGCCATGTTCCATTAAAACAACATTTACAACATTTTTTCCAAAAAATAAACCACATTTTATTGACAAATGTTATTGCCCAGAATTAAAGGAAGTGATTCTTTCATAAGAACAATGCAATCTCATCAGTTCGTAAGATGCATTGCCTGCCGCAGGTAGTCAGGAGCAACCGAATCAACAATTTTGAACAACTGTTTTACAGTTCTATAGCTGATAGGATAAACCGTATTTCTTTTAGAATTTTCATGTTAAGGGCAATGTGATGTGACACCATTCTTGACTATAGATTGGTTGAGAGTATTTAAAGTTCTCAAACAAACAACAGCAATGTTACTTTAGGTTTTAAAACGTGTCATTTTTCTAACAGCTTAGTTAAACACAAAATATTCATTTGTTAGCTAGCAATTACATTTAATATTATTTTATTTTGGAAAATTTTTAAAAGTTAAAAACTATAAGATTATATAAATAAAAATTAAAATAATTTAAACATAACGTGTTCAACCAGAAGATTTTGTAGCAGGAATTTTAAAAAATTCAATAATTTGTTGGTACGGAAATTAATATTTCGTTGAAAAGGAAATGTTTCGCTAATTTGAAAAATATTTAATAAAACACTGAAAATGTCAAATGAAAATGTAATTCAAAATTTGAAATCATCAAAAATTATAATTTTATACTAAAATACTGCACATCTTTTTTTATAATGATAAATTATTTTTAAGGAATGATTTCATTGATGTTAAACACTTTTTGATTAAACACAAAATCAATAATGACAATAATAAAACAACCTCGATCGCAAAATATTTCATCTACGTAAACTTTTTAATTTCAAAACATTCTCACTATAAAAAGATGCTATGTAATTAAAATAACTAAAGAAAAACAAAGAGAACTGTCATCATAGTACGTACACTGTTGAATGCTTGCGCACAAGTGAACCTGCCCACCTTTAACAATTTTAATTGCTTTACAGTACTCAAGGCGGCCTTCATCAATCACGTTCCCTCGCCTGTTAGACAAACATTTTTTTTTGTCTTTTTATTTATTTTATACATTCTCTGATGGAAAATAAAATTTGGACAGGAATTAATTTTCCTCATTACGTGTCTGTCAACAACTTTTAAAGTCTCTCTGAAATTAAAAATGTTTACGTTTTATTTTTTTATGAATCAACTGAAATGTACTTTCAATAAATAATGAAAATATTAGAAAAGAAAACCAGCAATTGGTTTTTTTTAACGTCGCAAACACAATGAAGTTCGAAATTTCATCTGCTTTGGTGTGCTATGCAATCTCTTCATGTTTCTATCATCTTCGTCAACTTTTCAACTCTTCCAAACTATGGATTGATCTAACTGACAGTTGAATGGCTGGAAAATTATTTCAACAGAACTTCGGTTAAATAGGCACAACTAGCTCGGCGTTATTAAATGGTTTATTCAATGATTTTTCTTAGCTGATTACACAATTACATTTGATTTCCAAACATTAATTACGATTAGCAACAAATTTTACCTTCATGATATGTGTGCATATTTTGGTTGAATTAGTCCAAACCTAACTAAACCAATCATTAAAAAGAAAGAATTCTCTGAATGCTGCGATGAAACAGAATTTTTGAAATACAATAAAAAATTTACTAACCTACTGTGATTTTTAAAACAGAGAAACACAAAACAGACAAGTTGTGTGCGTTCTCAGTTTGTACAATACTTTTCAGACCTTACAGAGAAATCAAGATCTCACAAGATCTCACCCATTCACGCATATATATTTTTATCACGCACATATTCATTCACGTACATGCTCACATATAGACTTTTACATAACAAACCTGCAAACCTGCAAACACAGACAAACACAACTAAAAACATGTTCATACGGAGACGCGCACAGACACACACACACATATACACAAACACACACAACTACTTACGTATTTATACGGACAAACACACACACACACACAAGCACACACACACACACAAACAAACACACAAGCACACACCGTAAAAATATCGTGGAATGTTATCGTTCGTTCGCAGTATGGGTTAAATGTTTGCGAGAGAGGAAATAATTCAATGGAGTCCAGTTGTCGGCTACAATCGGCACGAGGGCCACTTTCTTATCGTAGTAACACAAATATTCATTCAACACACGCTCAACTGTTGCACGTGGACACATTTTAAAATATTTGTTAGCATGTGTTTCACATTCAACACTTGATGTATACATATATATAGAACGCTGTTTATGATGCTCATGTTGTTGGTTTTTCCATCAGTTACACGTTTTAAACTTTTATTTGTTTATCATTGCTATTCTATTTTGTAATGATTTTATAACAGATTGCAAAAATTCTTGCTAAAACAACAACAACTCTATTTTTGTAACTAGAATACAAAGAAATAAAAGAAGGCAAGAAGCACAGGTCTACACACATACATTTAAATGCATACACACAGTGCATTAAAAAAAATGAATAAATAAAAATATAATTATATAAATTGATTATAATAACAAATTTGTTTTTAATAATAATATGTTGCTCTTTGCTCCTCACCACTCAGAGGAATTAAATTTCTTGCATCGAACTTCGGGCACATCCAATCAATTTCTGACCAGTCTGCCATTTAACTTTTATATGCCAGTTACACATTTTTATTTATTTTTATTTTATTTTCTTATGATTAAGTATCGTTTTATGATTTTGCACTTTATATGAATTTAATTAATTTGTCTCTTTACACTTGCCGCTTTTTACATTTCAAATTTCTTCAAAAATTGTGCTGAAATATTTTTTGCGCCAGTCGAATTTTAATTTCATTTAAAAGCTAAAAAAGTGATTCGATCAATTAAGTTGAGTATTTTTGGACAGAGCCATGTTTTTGGGTGATGAGGATATTTTTGCCGTTCCAGTTTGAAAAATAATAACATCACATAAGGCCTGATAATATTATCTATTTTATTCACAATTTTTATACTATTGTTATTAAATTATTCGAGATGAAAAGCCAGTTCAAATGATAGCAGACAAATGCAAATGACTGGTACGAAAATGATTCTTAAATTGCTGTGATAACAAAGAAGCAAATAAAATTGTTACCGAAATTTCTTTTAAAATTGAAATCATCGAATGGTAAATAATTTGCAGTTATTAAACTCAAATGAATGAAGATCCCATATTACAGGGCGGGCAAACTTTTTGCTGTGAACACCGCATTGAAAACTATCTTACCTTTGAAGGGCCGCATATGTACTTAAAAAGCAAATTTTTTTTGACCTGGGAGAGAATTTTTTTTAAGATTTGTGGCTTTTTTTTGGTCATAGAGTGAAGAAGGCCTCGCGGGTCGCATAAAATAGCTTCTTGGGCAGGCCGTAGTTTGCTGCCTAGCCCTGCATATAACATACAAAAAATTAGGACATGCTATCATTTAAGCAGGCGTTTACATGTTCATACAACAAACAACTACAAAAATATTTTCAACTTGTAGTCACGTATTATTAATTGTTAATAATTAGTAATTAATATTTAATAAATAAATAGTAACAGTAAGTAATATAAATTCTTGTAGTGGTATTTATTTGAAAAGATGGTCAAACTGCATTGAAGTAATCTGTGTTTATATAAAATTGCTGATGAAATGCTGAAATGTGTTGATTTATATTTTTAGATTTTTTGTGACAAACACGCGTTTTATAAATTATTATGTGTGTTAATTATTTTTGTTCATATTTTAGCCGATATATTTTTATATAAATTAAGTTAATTTCAGTTAAACGTCTAAGACCTGAACGAATCACAAAACAAAATTTTTGAACAATTCTTTTTTGTTGTTTACTGAATGGCAAACTTTATTTAAAAAAAATTTCTGTCGAAATTCCTTTTCGGACGATAGCCAATTATAATTTGTTGAATGCCGGAATGATAACAATTGAAAAAAGTAAAAATTTTGACAAAAAAGAACTTCAAGTGTTTATTCCAGAAATGTTAACACCATTTCCGCATGACAACTCTAAGCTTGCCTTCTAGGATTCTGTTTGCGCATATTTGTAATATGATATGATCATTCATCTTTCTATCTACGTACCTATATATCTATCTATCCATCTATGTATCTATCTTTTTATCCATCTACCCATCCATCTTTTCATCTATGAAAATATGGAAACATGTCGTTACTTCTTCCGTGCAACTCCTTCAATGATTATTCGAGCAACTTTATCCACGGTATTGCTCTGTTTTTTATTAGAAAAATATTTCATTAAGACCCGTCAAAAGTGTGTGTTTGTCTGCGTTTGTTTGTGTGTGTGTGTGAATGTTTGTGTGTGTATTCGTATAAATATGTGTATGTAGGAACAAAAAAAAAGTTTGTGCGTTTTGAAGCGTGTGTTTGTTATTGTGGTTATACAGCTGGATACGTGTGAAGTACATAGTTGTGTGTGTGAGTGCGTGTGAATTCGTGCGTGTGTGTGTGTTTGTGTGAGTGTGTACTCATATCATGAATAATGCTGCGCAAATGAGATGAACACAAAAACGTTTTTCATTTCATTTGAGAAGCTCTTCGAAATTTCAATCTTTTTAAAAATTCTTCCCATTCGAACACACGCACATGGGGCCTTGCTTTTGTTTTGTTTTTTGATTTTTTTTGAGACAAAAAATGAGCTATTTTGTAAAATTTAATATTTTTATCAGGTTTACTTGTTTTCATTTTAAAACGAGTAACGTGGAATTATCATACGTGATAAGGTTGTTTATAAGGTTCGTTGTTATACTTTTAAAATATTTATTTTCAAAATATTTATATGTTTTCATACATAGGTAAACATTTTATGCGTGAGCGGATGCATATCATAAACCTGTTTTCAAGCGATTAAGCAAATAGATAGATACCTCAAGAGCAACACATAAATACATCAAAAAATATAAATAGATACATCAATAGATTTACATAGATACATCAAAAGATATATATATATATATAGATACATAAAAATATACATAAATACATCAATTGATATGTATAATTATATATATATATATATATATATATATATATATATATATATATATATATATATTCTTTAAAAGACTCTCTAATTTCTTCTGCTCCAACAATACTATCTGCAATAACCAATACGGATTCAGACCCAACCACTCAACTGAGCTTGCTATTCTTGACTTCACTCAGCATATACTAAATGAAATGAATAACAAAAATCTTTCTATTGGCATTTTCCTGGACTTATCCAAAGCCTTCGATGTCATCGATCACAAAATACTCCTATCCAAACTACATCATTACGGAGTAAGAGGCACAGCTCACAACTGGATGAGAAGCTATCTTTCATCACGGACACAATATGTTTCCATGGACAACATCAATTCAAAGCACGCTCTTATTCATCACGGGGTGCCACAAGGATCCATACTAGGACCCCTTCTATTTTCTATCTACATAAATGACCTCTGCAATGTTTCGCCCTCAACCAAATGCGTACTGTTCGCAGACGACACCAACCTTCTTTTTACTTCCAACAACCTACCAGATTGCTCTGAACATATGAATCTTGAACTCCAAAAATACTCTAACTGGTTATCCAATAACAAACTAATCATAAATTATTCGAAATGTGCATACATTACTTTTGGCCCAAAAATACTCACCAACCAAGCTCCTAACCTAAACCTATTAGTTAACGGCGTTCCTATAAGCCGCACCCTGTCTACCAAATTTCTTGGAATCACCATCACAGAAAATCTTTCATGGAATTCTCACCTACAAACTACCTCAGACAAAATCAACAAACTCACAGGCATCTTCTACAAAATCAAATATAAACTCTCTCTTTCTGCTCTTCGCACGCTTTATTACACATTCATCTACCCTTATTTAACCTACTGCATCACACTATGGGGAAATAGTCCAAAAAGCCACCTGAATAACCTAATACTTTCCCAAAAAAGATCAATACGTTTAATTTTTAACATCAAACCCGATTCTCATACTAAACCCTTCTTCCTAGCAAAAAAAATTTTACCAGTTATTTTCATCTGTCTTTACTACTCTGCTTTATTCGTTTTTAAATTTATCAACAATCTTCTCCCACCTCACTTTATCAACTTCTACACATTAAGTAACTCCGTTCAATCTACAACCACTAGACACACCCCTCTCTTCTATATCTACAAAACTCGCCTCAAATTAATCCAGACAAGCATAAAAATAACAGGTCCTAAAATTTGGACAGAACTTGTACCTCCCCATCTAAGAGCCATCATAAACCTACAACATTTCAAGTCAAAATTCCGTGCTTTTTTATTGACACTGGATCTCGACTCCACCACCTAATACTATATTAAGAATACGTTAGAACAAATGATGCGGATGAATGGTCTTTATGAATGGTTAAACATTTATGTGTTTATATATGTACTGAGCTAACATTTACATAGTTATATGCCTATATATGTATGACACGAACATTTACTTATTTATCTTCAATTATCTTTCTGCTTCAGTTATTTTCCTTATTTTATTTCATTAACTATTCATGTATCTACCTGCGGTGGTCACCACAAGACAAACAATCTTATTCGGTCTCCGCATATTCAACTTCATAACTTTTATTCACTTATTTGATATGTTGTTGATTATGAATAAAACTTTGAAAATGAAATGAAATGAAATATATATATGGATATTATTACGGTTAGAGGCACAAAAATGACACTCGCAAGCAAACACATTAAGAGATTAAAAAATGACGCAAAATAGGAATACAAATACGCAAGCAGACACAAAAAACACGAGCAGACGCAAAGATAACCAAGCAGATATACAGACTTCTCTGCAAACACACCCATTCGTGCGTAGACTAATATTCAGAATGACAGAAATAAATGACTTTTGTCCAGTCAGACGTAGGACATCAATGAACAGCATACATTAAGTGGCTGTGCAGTGTACACTGTACAGTGTACATGTTTGGCTTCACACTGCCGGTTAAAAATTGTTTGTGTGTAGATACGTAGGCAGGTATGTGTGTCTGCGCATGAACTCATGCATGCATGCATGTAGTTTGTTAGTTAGAAACAAGTGTGTCTCTAGTTACAAACACATGTGCATGTTTGAACCCATAATTGATTAGAACTATAGAGGAAGTAATAATCATATCCGTGTTCAGCTTTAACCTATCACACAGACTGGTATTTTAACGCTCCATGTGTATGTGTTTGTAAGTAGATATGTGTGTGTGTGTGCGTGCGTGTGTAGAGGTACATCTTATTTGTAGGTAGTGTGAGTCCATATATGTATTTAGAAAGATTTTTCCCAATGCACCAATTGATTCATAAGGGCTGATTAGGATAGCAACAGTTACATTCCCATGCCGGCTTACAGACAAAGGAGGATAATTTTGCGTACAACTTTTAAGTATTGTTATATGCGGAAATGTAAATATTTTCTGTCCGTAAGTTCAGTTTTATCTGCTCTATACAAAGTTTGCTACTATCGATATGCATTAGACTTGTTAATGAAATAGCAAAAATATGCAGATAGAAAATGTCTACTTGAGTTTTATAACGTGTTTTCGCAGTAGATACGTGTCGAACTGCATGCTAAGAAGGAAAGGAGTATCTATATAGTGGGCTGACGATGGTTGGGCTCGTGGAGAGGTTAGCGATGGTTTGGGTTAGAGTCCCTCTCCCTCCAACGTTTTTTTATAGAGTTTATTTTTCATATTTTTCATTATAAATAATAAATAATTTTATCCTTGGGTAATTATTTCAAAAAGTTTTGAAATAATTTTAACTTTCCACTACTTTTGGAAGAAGCAGCTGATGTCATATCACATATATTTAATGTATCGTTTGTATGGTGCTTCATAGTATGCGTGCAAAAATTTGAAAGGCTGGATGTTAAAAAAGTGAATCATATCTACAGAGAGTGGAAGGCGTCCAAAGGGAGAAAATAACTTATTTTTCAACATGGAAAGACTTGCTGAATGCAAATACTCTGTTAAAATTTTACTACCTTTTTAAAAACAACAAACTGTCACTTTTAAAAATAATTTTCCATAATATCTATAACAAAGGAAAAAAAGTAAATGAATAGAATCCATTTTATTCAAAATTGACAAGCACAGAATGTTTATGGAGGCATGTGAAAAGATCGTAGAGAGCCAATATTCACACACGCACAAATACAAAAGCACACACACATTCACAAACACACGCACACACTCACATAGACTCACACACACATAGGCCTCATCTCATTTTTCAAACACAGCGTAAACATGCTCAATTGCTCAGCCATAAACACACATACATGCACACTAAGTTCATGTAATAGAAATAATTTATTTTTAGGGATAACTTCTAAAATACATTGCCATATTACCTTCTTGTGAGTGTGTGCGCGCGCGCGTGTGTGTATGGCATGCATATTCTTGAAAGGATTGGTTCATCTTCCATCTTCAAAATTTAATTGTGTGAGCATTTAATTATTTAATTATTTAATTAAATAATATTATGTTTAGTTATTTCAATTCAATCATTCAATTATTGTTTATTTATTATTATTTATTTTCGGTTAGCTAACGTTTAAAAACGAATTTTTTAATTTAAATAGTTGTTGAAGCACGATGAAAATGTTTATACGTACGTGGTTTGCTGGCTGGCAGAGGTTCCGACACGATGCAGCTTATCACCGTCCATCGAAAAATAAAAAAAAAGAAAAAAAACTTTCCAATGATTTAAACGAAGAATCTTCTTCTTTATTCAGAGAACAACCTCTGCAGCATAAATCTTTATGAGAATGTTGGATGCAAAAATTCCAACGGATGATGGTCATCATCATATCTTTACTTTTTTCACCAATCCTGTTTTTGTGTCCAGGCTTGGACTTGCATATGATTGTGTAATTTATTAGCAAAAACATTTTCCTCGATGTTCCATTTTTTTATGTCCTAATCTCTGTAGCATCTGATCCGCGTGTGCTGGTGCGACAATCTCCTGACAAGTATGAACTAACGCTTGTGAAAATAATTTAGTCAACTTTATTTATTCAGATTCTAACTCGTCAATAAGCATAAGAATATGAAGATGATAAATATTTAAATATTTAAATTTAAAATAAACATTTTGGTATGATATTAGTTGTTGTTTGTTCACTTACTTGAACCAAGAAAAAGGTCATCACTATTTTTGTATTTTTTTTACACACACCACACCCATCTACCCACCTACACACAGGCACACACACACACGCACACACGCACACACACATTCATACAGAGGCACTTACACGCATGCGAACATTCCATTTGCGCGAGAGATAGTCAACTTTCAATTGACCATAAACTTTATTAATGTTTGCTCTGCAACAAGTCAACAACAACAGCAACACCGAGAACAACAACATCAACAACAACGAACGCAAAAAGACAATCAACACACACGAACAAACCAGCAAGATGAACGCATACAAAAGCATACCAAAGCACAAACAACAATAAAACATATGAATAAAATTTTTTTTTTTTTGTTTTTTATAGCGAATAAAAACAATTAGTTTGTACACCAGCACATACGGCCATGACGATTGAAGTACTTTCCACAAACAACATAAGCTTTCCATAGATAAACAACATAAACAACAAGGTAAACACAAACAGATGATACGCCATAGATAAACTAACATTGAAAAAACACCAACAATAAAATATTTTCAGTTTCGAAACCAAACTATAAGATATAAAACAAAGAAGTTTGTCAAGAGAAAAATAGAACATAGTCATTCCTGAATAAAGACGAATAAAGATCCGTATTAGAAACTTCTGGCACAACCAGGAGTTTCTAATACGGATCATCATCTGCATGGGATGTCCCACCAAAGATAACAACGACATCAACTGAACTAAAAATGGCAACAACGCAGTTACAACAACAACGAATAAACCATTAGCAATGACTTCAACGATAATATTATTGACGCCTTGATGGCCATGTTTATATAACTATCTAGTCTAACTATCAATATTGGTGGTAATAGCAGTAATAGCAGTTGTAGTATTAGTAGTAGTAGTGGTAGTAGTGTTAGTAGCAGTAGAAGTAGTCACAATAGTTGTAGTAGTAGTAGTTGTTGTAGTAATAGTATTAGTTGTAGTAATAGTAGTAGTTGTAGTAGTAGTAGTGGTTGTTGATGATGATGATGGCGATGAAGATGATGATGATGATGGCGATGATGATGATGACACCGGCGATGATGATGACGGAGATGATGGCAAAATCAATAGAATAATGTGGCCAATATATGTC
>NW_008703942.1:2519073-2532249 GCF_000326865.2 Helobdella robusta
TGATGATAATGAGGAAGATTACCATGATGATGATAAAGATGATGATGATGAAGATGATGATGAAGATAAGGATGATAAAAATGATGATGAAAAAGAAGATGATGATGAAAAAGACGTCGATGGTAATGATGAAGAGGATGATGTTAACGACGACGATGATGATGATGATGACGATGACGCTAGTAATGACGCCAATAACAATCTTCAAAATAATTTGGTAGATAATGAGAATCTCGATAATAATTGTTAGCAACAATAAAAATAATAATAACAAATAAAATAATAATAAAAGTAATAACAATAAGAATAACAATAATAATAATAAATAATGATAAGCATCATTAGAAGCTGCATTTCTATTTAAAGAGCCAAATTTCTAATCGAATTTCTGTTTACTTTTTATCTAGAAAGAAATTGTGTTGTCAGGGTGGGGCCCTCTGAGTGTCCGATGGATACTCCCTAACCTTAACCCTCAAAAAATTTGCAAAATTGCGATGACATTATTATGTTATTATGAACAAAACGTTAATAAGTCACATTGTACATCTAAACAGTGTTATATTACATGTTATTTAATTTTGGTGTTTGTAAAAAATAATCGCGTGCCAGTTTAATATATTTTAAAGGTCAATTTGTTTTTAATATGTTTTAGATTTATTTAAATGAATAAAAAATAATTATAAATTCTAAATAAAAATTTCTAAGTAGGTTGCCATTCCTCAACGCTGGGTAACTCTTGACATTTAAAAAAATATCCGATTTATAATTGCCCAGTATAATCAGTTAAATTTCAAAGTTATTCAAATGCCAAATAATCACTCATAATTTTCAGTTTAAAATTTGTAAAATTTTTGTTTGTTAATAATTATATAATTTGCTTGTTGTAATTAATATACATCGCGCATATTAAAAATGTTATCATTATAATTATTATTATTATAAAACTTATAATTAATTCATAAATTTGTAATTCATAAATTTATAAATTCATAATTCTAAAAATACAATTTATCATTTAAAAAACTCATCGCCATTTTCCTTACGTAAGATTTAAACATGTATGGGAATGGTTAAATGTAATCATTCAATGCTTAACTTTGCTTTTTTCAAATTTGGTATAGATAAGGTACAGATAAGAGCTTCAATAAAATTGGTAGATACACCATCATGTACTGATTTCATTCTTTAGAATAATAAGTCAATTAATTAATCAATTAATTAATTTGCTATTTAATTGGATTAATTATTTGGTATACAACTACTACAACACATAATTATTAACATATAAATTATAATGATATAAGTTATAACTTCCTCCAGGAGTCATGTTTGACAACCGCACAGGCATAGCGAAGACTTGCGAAGTCTTCCAGATGAAAGACAAACCGCAGATAAGATTCCAAAACATCTTTTCAAGCATGGAGATCTACAACTCTTCGTACCAATACCTCAACCAAAGTTTGTACTACTGCTGCTGTTGGTGGTGATGTGATGATGATATCGTGGCGATGATGATGATTGTCATGATGATTTGGACGATGATGATGTTGTGAGGATGATGATATTGTGATGGCGATTGTGATGACGAAGATGATTGCGATGATGATTGTGATGATGATTGTGATGATGACGTAATCACCAGACATTAGTACTTGTGCAGAAAACTTGTTTATGGAATGGGAATGTAAGAATTCCAATTGGAGATATGGGATTTGTAAACGTTATTATAGGATGTGTAAGTGTGTGTGTGCGTGTGGATGTGTGTGTGTGTTAAAAAAGGATCATAGGATCAGTAAAAGTAAAAAACGGGATAATGGGATTTTTGAATGGGAAAATAGGATTTGTGAATGCACGTAGAACGGGAGTAGGAAATGGATACACTGTATTGCTGTGGAGAAGTTTCTATATAAGAAAAATTCAATCTTGCTGATGAATCTTCTCACCGGAGACTTGCTTTCATTTTCTGATGCGGGCCTCTGAGGCTTGCAACAAGCAACGGAACAATTCAACTGGGATGTCCTTATTTGTCTTGCATAGCATACATCTGCTTGCGTATGCATGCAAATGCTGACTGAACTAGAAAAACAAAAATTTGAGAATTTCTTGTCTCAACAGCTATTATTATTTTTACAGGGAATTTTTTGTTGTCAAAATTGCAAGAGTAGTTTTTGCGGCGCGCTTGAAAGAGCGACTTGTGTGTGTGTAGCTCCGGCACAAATGCACAAACACACGCGCATACTTAGAAGAGTCATTATTTCAGTTTGTATCACCGACCATAAAAACACTCGGTTTGCAAAATAGAACAACGCCGTGATACTGAAGCACAAGAAAATGAGCACAACGCAATAAATACTTCAACGAAACTCGAGCGTGTCGCAATAGTACTTAAGAGGACTGCACATCAACACGACAATGCTTTCAGTGCAACTACACAATTTTACTTAACACATTCCAACAAAACCGAAACATTTATAACAACTTTGGCTTAAGAGATGCAACGTAGCAACAACTCAACTGAAAATCGCCAAGCACTCAAACAAACCAATCAACAAAAACATCGAACATACAAACGAATATACAAACCAGATACGAGCAAAACTTCATGCATACAAATGAAGACAGGGACGAGAAGAAAGACATCAATCTACTAACACAGCCATAAATCAAATGAATGCCACAGGAACGAGAACAGCCCACAAGTACACCGCGACATAAATATACTGAAGTCATAATTCTCACATTTTCATTTATCTCAATCGATGCATGATTTGAAGTTTTTGATTCTTTGAGAAAGAAGAATACGAAATGAAAAATTATTTGAAATATGAACTGCGTATCAATCATCATTGTGGAACTGCCGGCTCAAACAATGAAATAGAATTATAGGGAACTGAACACAACTTAACATTACATAGCAGAATGGAATAAAATACAACAGAAACCCAATAGAATAAAATAGAATACTTTTCATCAATGGAGTATAATCATTTTAAAGTATAAAATTTATTCTATTAGAATCTATCCAGCTCAATTTTACAACTAGTGACACTACCCCAACATCTAGTCAACACCAACAACAACATCAACACCACCAGCACCACCACCAACAACAACAACATCACTTTCACAAGCAATGCAACAACATGTTCTCAAATGAAACAAATGAAATATGCATAAAGTGATGAGAACAGACCATAAATCTTTTGCAACAATTAATTTCTTATATAAGTTAAAGCTTTATTCTTTCCATGCCATCTTCTTTGTATATTTTGTTTATGTTTAGTTTTAAATTTTTTGTTAAATCTTTTTTCATGTCACTATCCTTAAAATTTTTGACGTCGTAAATGTTGTTTTTAAATATATTTGGATTTGGCTGTTGTTTAAAATAACTTTATTAATTAAAGTTTTGTTGTTTTGTGGTTTTAATTTGTAGTGGCTTTTTACAAATTTGTCTGTTGTTTAGATTTAATTTTCATTTTTGTTGTTGTGGAAACTTTTTTGTTTGTCAAGATGTTGTTTTTTTTGGTGTTTACGTTTTTTGAACCTGCTTTTAAATTATTGTTAGCAAATTGTATGAAGTGGTGGAGTGTAGTATTTCAACCTTGATTTGAGTTTTTACAGACTTTCGCTGCTAGATTTTGTATTGAATTGTGATGTTTGGTGATCGCTTTGGATGCATTTCGTTTAATGTGGTTTTTTAAACTATTCTGTTGTTGCTCGAATTTTTGCTGAGAGGGCTCGATGGTTTAAAAATAAGCAAATGAACTGCTGCCGTCGAAACTAGGTCTTTCACGTTCTTCCATATTTTACGTATTTTGAAAATGAAACTTTCAAAATTATTATTCAAAGTCTTCCATATTTTACGTCTTTGGAAAATGAAACTTTATAAATCGTCACTCAATACAAACCGGATAAAAATGAGCCAAATAGATCGTAGCAGAAGGTGCACATAATGCAGTAAATGAATGAATGCATGAACTGTTGATTCCAGATGAATGGGTGCATGACCGGTTACCTCGCGGTTGAACAAGCAGCTGACTGATGATCCTGCTAATCTTATTCTGTGCCATATTTATGCTGGAGGAGCCATTTGTTCTATTTTTGTTGGAGTTTTTGATAGGGTTAAAAATTATTTTTATGTAAAAGTTGTACAATTTTTGCAGATTGCTTTTTGAAGCTTCATTATTTTATTTGAAAGTTTCACAAAAAAAGAGTCGCTGAGACAAAGTTATTAATCAACAAAAAACTGCATCCGTTAATTTGCTGGCAACAAAAATTTCTTTTTAAATTTTTACGAAAAAAAATATCGGGAAAATGAAAATGAATGAAACAATTTGCAAAGCCAAACTTCTTGCTTTCTTGTAGTGACAATCAATCAACATTTGCACAATTTTCAACATTTTTGGTTGCTTTTTTTCATGTCTGTACAAACGATGAACATTTAATGTAGATAACATAACATAAAAACGATAACAATATAGATTAAACTGAGCTACATATTTTTGATTTTATTCCTATAAAACTGAACAACTTATTTGAAACTTTAAAGTTTTCTAAACACAAACATTAAAACGTAAACTTTGTTAAACAGTTAAAATAAACTACTAGCACAAAGCAATTTTTATCATCGTTGTCCTCAATAGACATAATACTACCGCTGCTCTACATTTTCAAGTCTTTAGGCGTGTTTAGAAAGAGGAGAGAGATTGAAACATCGGCAGATTGGACAGCAGTACAATTCGAGGTGACCTTGAATCTTGCAATTTAACGCTTGGTGCATCCGTATCAACACGCACAACACCAAGATGGGTGTGTACGCATATGATGGATGTACTACACACGCATGCTCGCATATTAAATTGCATACACACGCACGTGCGCGTACACACACGCATACATACATACATACACACACACACACATATATATATAAAATTGCCATTTTCAATGAATTTGTTTGTAAAGGCGGTGCACACTCATTTGAAAGAGACATGTTTCCCATTATAATTCAATCAAAAATTGAATGAGAAATAGGTGAAAAACCACGATTTTAAAGTTTGAACGTTTCTACATCACTGTTTTTTTGCCCAAAGTCTAACAAAGTCTAACCTGGGTGACCGACATACATACGGAAACATGGAAATGTTTACATAGAGAAAAATATTTTAGATTACTGGAGATTTCAATTTTAATTTTCATGCCTACACTGATGACATTCAAATAATAGCTAGTTTTTTTGTGTCTTATGTAATGTTGTTGAAATTTTTAAACTGCCGTTTTTTAAAAAAAATCCAGCTTGATGGAATCATTTTATGATACAATTATTATTGGTGGTAGACAAAAAGCTGCTAATCTGCTAAATATAAAATCTGTTAAATTAAACTTTTGTAATATCCATTTTAATTCTGTTGTGACACACATTAAGTGATTGTCATTTTATGTCACATTTCCTTGATTAAACGTTTGCACACTTATTGCTAAAAAAAGTTTATTATTATTATTATAAGAAAACTTGTATAGCGACTTTAATAGAACTACCCAAAGTCGCTATCCAACATAACCAAAAAAAATTTTTGTACATTTAAGTGATCAAACAAAAACATAAATATTTTGAAAATAAACATAAGTATACATTGTAAAAAGAACTAAAACAAAACAGATAAATCCTTTAAATTCATGCACAGATGCACACATATACTCTTGACCATACCCAATCACTCAAAGTAATGTAACAACCATATAAGAACCAAACAGCAACCATTTTAAACCAAATCATAGATACATTCATCCACACTTTATCCACACCGATCACACACAATTACGCTCAAAAGATGCACGATAACATATAATTCAGAACAACCAACAACCCAACCACCAGCACAATAATTATAAATCGATTCAAATTATTAGAAACTTACGAAACACACACATCTCCTCACATCCAAAACACATTCAACGTAAGCACATCCCATCATAAAACACCCACATACATTACGTACTCGACAACTCAATTAAATTATATGAAGTGTCAAACAAAATCAAAGTGAATGGATCAGATTTTTGATCTTCAACAAACGAAATCTTTTCAAAAACTAGACCATTGCACTGTTGCAAATTAAGATCAGACGACAACGATTTCTTCGATCCCTGTACTCGATTTGCAATTATTTGTAGAGATTTTACTTTAGTTGGTCTTAAGTTTAGAATCGTTGGCTGCGAAATTGCGCCTTCATGGATTGCCAATAATTGGATTTTGTAAAGCGTTGAAATCCCATCTCTTTAAACCGACCGACGTTCCTATGCAACAACCATCTCGTCTCATCTTTAGACATTATTATGTCAGATGTTGAAGAAATAATCACATGATATTAATAATAATAACAGTAATAGTATTAATATTACAACTCTCAATATCATTGATAAAAAGAGCAATAATAATGTAACTCGATCTTACAATGTAACTCGATGTAGGCAATACTGTTGAATCTTCACAACTTGCGGTCGAATGAAACCGCGAGAGTACTCGTGACAATGTTGGCCAAGTGATGATGTTGCGTAACAAACATCTGCCGGAATCAATATGAAAAAACTGATTAAACTAGTGCTGGCCCGTTAAAAAGGCTTGTTGTTATTGTGATCTTTACTGATATTCTGTTCATTACCAGTCTGCTGTGGAGAAAAATTTTGTACAATATATAAATTTTATATAATTTTGTTTGTATGCAGCGGAAGAGATTAAGTCAGTCTCAAATAAAAAAATGTATTTTGATGTTTGAGGTTTGTTAAAAGTTGAAAACCAGCCAAATACATATCAATCAGCCAGCAGTTCTTGCATATTGTGTTTTCATTAGGACAACAATATAATTGACAATGTCGAATTATGATGATGCCACCACTGTAACCACAAGCACTTCACAATTTATTGATCATACTTTTATCTATCAGCAAAAAATCAATTATCTTGTTTCTTTCTACAGAATTCGGCATCAACTCAACACATGCACTGAAAGTCTTTTAATTGGAAGAAATGATTTTCGTGTAAGTCCTTTGATCAATTCCACATAAAGCATCACCGCTGGCCTATAGAGGGATATATGTCTAATCTTTCGTTGTTTGTTTGTGCCATCTCACAAATCCTTATAAGAATACTAACCATGGTTTATTAATTTGCTTGTGCGTCTGTTTGCATTGGGGGCGTTGGCTA
Source organism: Helobdella robusta (assembly GCF_000326865.2). NCBI lineage: Eukaryota > Metazoa > Annelida > Clitellata > Rhynchobdellida > Glossiphoniidae > Helobdella > Helobdella robusta. The sequence goes on from NW_008703942.1 coordinate 2,526,278, forward strand.
TTTTCTATTGTATTTCAATATTTCAACGATGTATAAATGTTTGTATATAATCTATCTAATTTGATTGGTTGGATAATTTGGGCTAGAATTTTATGTGCGAGGTATATTTTGATGTGAATGTATGTGTATTAGTTTGTGTACATTAGGGGTGGGCAAACGTTTTGCTGTGAGGGCCACATTGAGAACTATTTTACCTTTGAAAGGCCGCATATGTACTTAAATAGCAAATTTTTTCGATTCGGGGGAAAAATTTTTTAAGATTTGTGGCTCCTTTTTGGTCATAATGTCTGGCTGACGACATTTTTTTTTATGACGAACAAGGTTTCGCGGGCGGTATAAAATAGCTTCATGGGCCGTTGTTTGTCCACCCATGGTGTACATGTATCGGTGTATTTGGTTGTGTACAAATATTTGCATGTGTATTAATTGCATACATCTGTTTTATTTTAATTTTGTATTTTGTATGCAGACAAGAGTGCGGCCCTTGAATGTTTATGCTTGCCGGCTTTTGTTTTACAATTTTCTGGTTTTGCATTAAGGCTGAATGCGTTGTAATTCATTACGTATGCATGAGACCGAAGGCTTTCTTTTCGAATTGTTGCAAAAATGCTTACATTCTTGTTCAGAAATCTTTTTGCAACCACCGCGCGTTTTAGTATCCAATGGAGGATGGGACGGTTTAATGATGGGTGTGTATGTTCGTGTGTTTTGTGTTAGACACATGTGTGCAAACAAGTTAATAAATGTAAAAAATCAAAAAGTAGACAAGAAAACACAAGAAACAATTGAAGCAAAACGAATGAAATATTTTTCGAGTAACCTGCAATGAGGAAACATCACCAAGTAGGCATGTGAACAACAGAGAAATTTTAATCAATCCTTTTGATAAATAGCAAGAATCAAATGTTATTTATTTTTTGAAGACTTTTTTTTACAAAAATTACAAAAAATATGGTTTCGGTCATAAATTACATTTGTTTTTATCTCAGAAACTATCGCATTACGTTTACATTGCATTAAAACTAAAGTCAGGAGAGTTTTATAAAATTTTTAAAGAATTTTGATGTACAGGATGATCTAAATCTACCAGCTCGCAAGAAGCAACCCTAACGAGCTCAGATCGAAGTGTGTGCTTTGCCGCTATAAAGTTTATCTGTAAGAAACAGCTAAAAATATTTAATTTGTGTATAATAATGTATCATTGTATCATATTGTATCACAATGTATCATTGTATCGTAATGTATCATTGTATCATAATGTATCATAATGTATTATAACGTATCATCGTATCATAATGTACCACCAATGTACCATATTGTGTCATAATGAATCGTAATGTATCTTTGTATCATAATGTATAATATTGTATCATAATATATCATTGTATCGTAATGTATTATTGTATCATAGTAACATATGGTATCATGATGTATCAGTGTATCATAATGTATCATATGGCGTCATTGTATCATATTGTATCATTGCTTACAAATTGTGTGACATGTTCTGAGAGTTTTGTGAAAAGTTTTGGTTCCATGAAAAACTGTACACTTCCTTTTGTCCCATTCATTTCCACACTGTATCCAATATTTTTTTTCCATTCAAATTTACTTGTTTGTGATGGCCGCAACTTTTAAATCCACAATTTCATTCCGATTTTGTCTAAATTTAATTTTTACCATAACAAAAATATCTCTTGAGGGTTCCGAGACCTCTTTAACCCTGCGATGACGGCGATTTTTTTCATCCACTGAAGACGAATGGGGTAGATTTCTACCCCAAGGTTAAATCTGATGATAACAACAAATAATGATGACACAAAATAAATTTTATCATGCAAATAAAACACGTTTGGTGAATAACAACAATTTTAATGAACAAAACAATATAATAATTTGTTTTTATTGTTACAAAAAATTTATTTAATTTTTTAACACAAAAAGTGAATGTAATTTGTTCAATTTGTAGAACAATTCCTACATATCATAAAAACATGATCTCTACATGTTGGTTTGTTGCACTTTGAACATTTTAGTGCTGTTTTCTTATCCTTTATTCTAGGACAAGCATGACATCTGCCGGATTTGCTGAGTATAGCAGGAATCTTTGTCTCTACCAAGTCATCCTTGTGGCCAAAGTTAATCCTACTCTGTGAAAAAAATTAAATAATTTTAATATTGCAAATATATCAGACTTGTCTCAAAAATTTACTTCTCCAAGTTCCAGCAGAAATAATCTTATTTTATGTGATTTGTTAACATTCCAGTCAGGATTCAACAAAATCCATACTATATAGGCATTTAAAGCACTTATGTCTAACATATTACTGAAAACTGCCATTGGCCATCTTCTAGTCATTCTTTTAGTTGTGTACAGCCTTAACATTTGATCTGATGTGTCAACTCCACCTTTGGTTGAATTATAATCTAAAATCATAATTGGCTTTTTTGTACTGGATGTGTTGTCTAGGTCACATTGTGTATGCATACTGCTCATCAAAGTTACAACTTTTCCTTTTTTTGGACAATATGACACTAGAGTTGCATCATTATGGAAAGCAAACATAGAAGATAAAACATCTCTGCTTTTTGGGGTAATGAATTCAACTGGAAGTTCTTTTTTACTTTTTCTTACTGTCCTTAATAAAGTAAGCTTTTCTTTTTTCAACATCTGGATAAGAGACAAACTTGTGAAAAAGTTATCACACGTAATATTTCTTCCTGAACCTTTTAAGTTTTCTGACAAATCTAACACAACTCTTTGAGCCTGATTCTTTTCTTTTTCATCATTTGATTTTCTACCTATATAAATTTGTAAACGAGTTACATAGTAAGTTTGACTATCACTCATCATCCAAAACTTTAGTCCATATTTTCCAGGTTTACTTGGAATATATTGCTTGAAAGAACAACGTCCTCTGAAAGTTAGGAGTTGTTCATCAATAGTGACATTTTCATAAGGAATATATGCATCCTCTAATGTCTTTTCCCACATTTCAAACAATTCTCTTATGGGACTCAATTTGTCTTCACTTTTCTTTTGCCTTCGTTTTGATGCATCATCAAACCTCAAAGCACTATTTATTTGTTTGAATCTATCCCTTGGCATGGCTTCATTGAACAATGTGCGTCCCCGCTTTTTGTTCCAAAGTTCATTGACAGCTTCATTTTTTGCTTTGTGTATTCCAGAAAGAATAAGCAATCCAATATAGCAAAAAAATTCTTTTTTATTTAACTCCTTCCAATTACTCATCTGTTTCTCTTCTCCTTCCTTATTCGTCCATTTCAAAATGTTTTCAACTATATTATCTCTAAAAAATAGATGAAATGAAGAAATAGGACTGTCTACATTTTTTCTAGCAAATCTTGTTGGACCGGGTTTCCCGTGAATTACATTCATCATACCACGCCTTCCACATTTGTTGTAAACTGGTTCATTTTGCCAGACTATGTTTCCACATTTAGATACAAATGTTTTGCTTTTTTCATTATCATTGCTTTCATCGGAAGAGCCTAGATCTGAATTAGAGCTGTCATTTTGTACATCTGAAAGTATTATTATATATTCATATTATTGTTATTTGATACATTTGAAAAATTGTATTTTTTATCAATCTTATCTTACTTGAACTCTGAAGTGTATATTTTATTTCATCATCATCGTCGGCGCTGTCTTCAACGAGAAAAGGTTCATTTCCTTTTTCGTCAGTAAATTCTACATCCGAATAATCAGTAATCTCTTCATGCTCACTAATACTCTCTTCGTCACTAGAATTATCAATTATCAATTGTTTGGCTTGCTCTAAAGTAAATCTTTCAGAATACGCCATTTTAGCTGATTGTTTGAAAAAAAAGTGTTGAACTGCTTATTGCCAAAGATTTGAAAAGTTTGACATTAATTTTTTATAGTTGACGATAATACAATCGAATAAAAATAGTAACATAAAATTTAATTGTTCTCCATTACATTCATAAAGTTTTAAATATTTAAAAAAGTGTATTTAATTTGGGGTAAAAATCAACCCCAATCGTCCTAGGTGCTATATGCATTCAAAACTGCCCTCTAGCGTTATTTTTTTATCAAATTTTAGTTTTAAAATAAGAGAAGAGATGATTTTAGGAAAAGTCATAAAAAGAGAGCCCAAGCTTTTGCGTAGTTTTCTTTTTTCATGCTTAGAAAGTAGCTCTGGGGTAGAAATCTACCCCAGCCGTCATCGCAGGGTTAAAAAGTTCTACTTGTCTGAAGATGACGTACTGCTCTTTATGTTTGTAGTTATCATTGCGGCTGTAACAAATATTTTGTAAATGTTTCTTAAAACTAGATAGATAAATTATTTAAAAATTAAATTCCGAGAAGTAAATTATGTCAGCGCGAAATCTTTTAATTAGCGTTACGGCAACAGTGGATAGCAGAAATTATTATAATGAAAAATTTTCGAAATATTCTCAAGAGAGACGGACTGAAAAGGGGATGCCATGTCAAAATGTAATCAACACTTTGTTGCCAGTGCTGCTAAAGAAGAAAAATAAAGTGATGGTCGTTTGCTCAGTGTGGTTCTCGTTCAGTTGTATTTCCTTGTTTTAAAACTTTAAAAATGATAAGCATATGTGAATATTGCCTGATTCGTTTCAACAATTTGAGTATTTGCGATTGTGTTTTTTAACTACAGTAACTTCTTCTAGTATTGCAAACAAGTAAATAAAAAAAACTATCAATATTACGGATCAAAAAATACAGGGTGTTGAACTGATTTGTCTTTTATAAGGAATTTTATTGAGGTTTATTCCATTTTGTATAATACGTTTCAACGTTTTGAGTGTGTGTGTAGTGTGTGTATGTGTGTGTGTGTGTGTTGTGTGTGTATCTTTTTTTAAACCTTTCCATGCTAAACCTCCATTACCTCATTTGAATGATTTTTTTTTTCAAATTTATGTTTTTCCGCCAAAACTTTAGCATTAAAGTATTACGCAATTTGTTACGGGATGATGTTAAAAATGGCTAAAAATTTAATTTAATTGAAAAGGAAATTTGAAATTTAATTGATTATTTATTCAATTCTTGCAAACAAAATCTGACCAAAGACAGATGACTAGTTTGATGTTGATAGTTAGACAGATGACTGCAGACAGTTTAACCAATGATTTGCTAAGAATGAATATTTTATGCGTAGACCAAACATTATTTAATTTGTGATGAATAACATTAATTTTTCAATTTTTTATTTTAGTTATTTATCATTATTATTTATTATTATTATTATTTATTTCAAATATATTTAATTGTTTATTTATTGTTGAAAAAAAGTAATTAATAAAACTATTTAGTCATCAGGAGACATTGCCAAGCCTGAAGTCTAAAATGTTTATTAAACATGACAACTGCTGACAACCAGGTTGACGAGTTTGCTCGTTTGCTCAAAAGGTTGCACAAACACACACACACACACAAAAACACACACACAGATGGTTTATATATATCTATATATATAGATATGTTGGTAATAGACCATAATTTTTACGATATTCTATAAATTCTACTGAATGTTTGGCGTTAATATGTTTGTAGTTCGTTTTTTCGATTTTTCTCACTAAAGTTTTTTGGTGAACGTTTAGTTTATTAAAATTCAAAATAAATTTATTTTTCGAATTCATGCTGCAAATAAGGCCATATTTCGATTCCGAATGAATCATCGTCAGTGCTCCTTGTTGTATATATATGGAAATATTGACTTTGTCAAGATTAACTTTGACGTTGTAAAAATTAACTTTGGTGTTGTAAAATTGAACTTTGATGCGAATTAGGTGTCAGGTTTCTTAATTGGCTGGTCATCTTCTTTGGTCTCCTTTTCTTCATCGATAGCATCATATTCTTCTTTGTCACTATTTACGATGCTAGTTATTATGCCGGAAAGAATTTATAAATGCATATATGCAATCATCAAAACTAAAACTTCATAAAAAAACTGACCAAC
>NW_008703942.1:2532868-2559426 GCF_000326865.2 Helobdella robusta
ATTTTGATTTTATAAACTAAATGTTCACCAAAAAACTTTAGTGAGAAAAATCGAAAAAACGAACTACAAACATATTAACGCCAACCATTCGGTAAAATTTATAAAATATTGTAAAAATATATAGATATATACACAAAGACTATTTGCCCGAAATAATTTTATGAGAAATTATTTCTCTACCGTATATTTATACATTCACTTATTAGCTAACCATCCATCATGCTTAAGCTACTTAACAACGTTTCATTTTTGAAAGAATATTTTCATTAATTAATTCATCTGTACTGCATTGATAGCGAAAAAAATGTTGATGAAAATTACACCGGAACAACAACGAGAAAGTTTCATTAAGAAGGAAAAAATTATAAAGAACGGTGGAATAAATTTTCAGAATGGAAACAAATTTTAAATAGAACTCCTTTATTTAAGCAAGTTGAGAGCCAGCTGGCTGTTGAGTCGAAACAGTAAATTATTTCTGAAAAATATGAACATACTTTGATGTTACAGACTGCAGTCGGGGCACATGAAACTGTGAAAACATTATCAGTACTATCATTATCGCATCACCATCATTAAAGGGCTGTCATCATCAACGCCGTGTTTTTAAATTTATGCGAATACTGCAATAAATGTCCGAAACCGTTTTATTATTCTATTTATTTTTTCACCATTCTTAAGTCATAATCGTAAATATCATTTCTGTCATCTTTATCATATATCGTCTTCTTCTTCACCATCATTTTCACCGCCAACATCATCATCATTACCTGTATTTTAATCATCATCGCCAACATTACCAGCATCATCACCACCATCACCATCATCATCATCATCATCGTCGTCATCATTATCCTTATCAACTTCACCCCCTCCCATCATCATCATCACCATCATTTTCATCGCCATTGTCATCATCATCACCTGCATCTTAATTATCATCGCCAACATCACCAACATCATCATAACCACCACCACCATCATCATCATCGTCGTCGTCACTACCATGTAAACAACCAATAAATTAACATCGACCACACAAAGACCTCCATCATGAACCCTGATGAAGAGGTGATCAACTTCAATGATAATAAAAACCAAGTGGAATTAAACAAATCCCTCTCTCTCTCTCTCTCTTTCTTTCTCTAAAAATGGAAATTTTGCCAACAACACTCACATACACACTAAAAAACACACACACATACAGACATACACATACACACACAGACAGACATACTCATAAGTAATCATTTAATGCAATAGAGAGAGATAGAGAAAGAGATAGAGAGAGAGAGAGAGAAAGAGAGAGAGGGAGAGAGAGAGGTGATGCATGAACCGTGCATACATTCAATTACACGTCCGATGGCATTAATTCATAATGCATTATTCCACAATGTCAACAAAAAACTCAACAAAAATATCAACATAAATATAAATATATGAACTGTGCTAAAAAGGTTCAATTTATTTTCCAGCAACAAAATAATCATAACAATAACAACAACAACAAAACCAACAACATCAGCCGTAACTTAATAAACACACACATTCACACCCATTTATACACACACCCACACACACATAAAGAAACTCACCAACACACCCAGAAAAACTCATACCTACACACACACGCAGAAACTCACCAACACACCCACATACTCACACGCACACACACCCACATATCTCAAAACTCGTACTGCAACGGAATATAACATGAACATGGGTTGGGTATACACTAAACATTTTTATCAACTTCTGAATCAACATGCCTACAGCCAGAAAAAAGAGCTCAACAAACACAGGCTTATACATAAAAATACAAACAAACACAAACAATTACAAGCAAATGCATACAAGAGAAACAAAGTTGATCAAAATCAACTCGACATTTTACAATATTTATGAATACATATAAAAGAAAATCATTAATGATGAAAAAAATTTGAAACACCAACATTCATAGACAACATCAACAACTAAACAAATATCAAAACATAACCAACGACACAAACAAATAAGCAACACCACATCACCAAACAACACATCAACGAAACATCAACAAACAGCACTACCAACAATCACCCTACAATCAACAAACAAAAATCGAAACACTTACAACAACAACAACAGCAAAAACAACAACAACAAAGAACAACATCACTAACACTATGAGCAGCACTAGCAGTGGCCGCAGTAGCAGCAGCAACAACATCAGCACACAACTGACCAATAGTAGTAGTCTTTCAATTCTTGTTAACATTTGACGCTAATTAAAGTTTAGCATGATCGCAACGTGGTCAGTGCATTTGGTCTTGTTGCTTTTTAACAAGTGTGCAAATTCAGATTTTTTCTTAATTTCTGTACGTGTGCTCGTGCATATATGTAGTGTGTATGCGATGTGCGTGCGTTTGTGCGTGCGTGTGTGCGGGCTTGTGTGGGTGCATGCTACGCAAGATTATTTATGCATGCTTGCGTGTTTGGCTGGCGTTTTAACGATCGTGCAAGTTTCATATTATCTTCGAGAGAAGGCCTTTAATTCTATTCTTTGTATGTAGAGAAAAGTTTCATGCAAGCATTGCATGTACGTCTGTGTATATTTTATGAATGTGAATGTAATTTATGTATGTGTACGTATTTTATGTTTGTGTACGCATCTTATGTATGTGTACACATCTTATGTATGTGTATATAATTTATGTATGTGTACGTATTTTATGTATGTGTGTATAATTTATGTATGTGTACGTACACGCACCACGTACATTGTGTACATTTTACCATTGCGTACAACAGATACTCGGGGAGGGGGGTAACGAAAGGAAATGTTGTTCGCGATTGTGGGCATGATTGATGAGCGGTTGGACCGGTGATGCTCTGATTGACTGATGAGGGGAAACGAGTTTCAGTTGAAATCAAAGAACGAACGCGGATGATGAAGTAAGCAATACAATTCAGTCATAACTCTCCAAGAAATATCTGTGTGTGCGTGTGTGCGTGCGTGTAGAAATGAAATAATTATGATTTATTCTTTTCAATTAAAATACTGCCAAATGATGGCAACAGAGATGATTTTAAGTAAGGGTAAACCTGTTTCTTTCTGTTTGAACCAAAGCGAGAGAGCATCAGCTACGTACACAGCAAGCAGCACGATGAACTTCTTTCTTTGATGTCGTCATCGATCGTCACATGCACGCCTCACTCGTACGTACGTCACAAGTCACGTGATTTTTATTGTTTACAACTGTGCAAGTGTTGCATTGTTTACAAGATATGGAAAAGTTACACAACATGAAACCATTCATTGACGTTGAGCGAACAAAGAAACTAAACTAACAAACCTGCAAACCCGAAGCAAAAATCCAGTTTGATGCACTTATAGGATGCGTGTCATCTGCGTTTGAAGGCTTCATGTACTCGCAACATGTTAATGGAATTGAAATCTCAAATTTTATGAAATTTTCCCAAAAGGAAAGCTGAAATGAAAACTATTATACGGAATATATTTATGAATACACGAATGTATACAATCATCTAAAATTTAAACTTAAGACAAAAATAAGAACTTGAAAATAAAAAATTTAATAAAATTACAGAGGGCACACGTACATTGGAATAATAAGTTGTCATCAATTCTCCTATTGAAAAATTTCATCTCAGCGTGAAATTGAGAAAAATTCGTGTTCATGAATTCCTATTGCTATTAATAACAACAACTACCCTACATTCTATATTCAATTTATTCTTTTCTCTTTAATTTCGTTCATCTTTGTTTTAAACAAGCAATTCTAATAATATTTTCAGTATTTTTTAAAGTTTCCTAGTTATTTAGTTAGAAATTCAACTAAATAAATAATGGTTATTAATAAAATTTAGAGTTAATAAAGTGCTAATCGTTCGTTGTGCGATAATCTTTATTTGGAGACACAGTAAGTCATTTCAATTTCATATAAAAATCCATTCAAAATTTGATGTTAATTATTCAATTTTGCAAAACTTTATAAAAATTGTTGATAAAATTAATTAAAATTTAATCGATTCATTGTAGAATGAGAATATCACAGAATGTTTCTGAATAATGTAGCTAAAGATGAACGTAAATCAAAAAATTTGTGTTTCAATATTTTTTAGTCTCAGGAAAAACGGTAAAAAATAATTCAGCAGCAACAGCAATCTAAAACAAACGCTGATGGCAGGCGGGAATGAATTAATTGTAGCCCACCCATTGATCAACATCACCACTCAGCAGCTTTCTGCATCCGCAATAAGCTAACTAAAAAATCATTTGTCATCATGTGTTAAGGAAAATGTCATTTATTTCTAATAAAGGAGGAAAACAGACAGAGAGAGGAGAGAAAAAGAGAGAGAGAGAGAGAACGAGAGAGAGAGAGAGAGAGAGAGAGAGAGAGAGAGGCTGAACGGGAAGAAAAAGAGAAAAAATGTTTGTTATTTTGTTAGCATGCAAGTATTTACATTGGTTTGCTGATTGATTGGTTGGTTGGTTGATTGCACCGCGATTTGATAGATGAGTTTATTGTGTAGTAGTTGAGGTTGATTGGTTCGTCGTTGGCTATGTCAGTCGCGATGTAGTTAATGATGGTGTGGCTTGCATCACCAATGGTTGTGTTGTTGATGTTTTATTGAGTTTAGTGACAGTTGCGTTGATGTGGTTGTGTTGATGTCTTTAGAGCTGAGCATAGTGTAAATGTGAATCTATTTTGTAACGGACTTGTTTTAATGATTGAAAATGTTTGTATTTTTTTCATTGATTTACAATTTTGTTTACAACTTATTTTAATTTAGTTTTTTAAATACAAAACTTTTTTCATGGACTCTGTAAGCTTGAAAAAATAAATTTTAATGCCAAAACAAGCCAATGTCTTTGTTCTTTTTCATGAAATTTGTCATGAAATCCATCTATGCAACGGGAGAATTATTTCAAAAATTAAAAAAATGCAACGACGTATTTAAATAAATTACTTAAAGTTTTCAAAAATATCAAATTAATTAAAAAAATATCTAGAAAGTAGTTTGGCGCCGCAAAAATAAAATTAACAAACATGGATGGCAGTGCAAGATGTAAAGAAGAGAAGACATGGGAAGGGAATATTGTAACCTCGGGTTCATCACGCTCCAGGTTGATTATGATGATAATAGTAATGGTAGTAGTGCTGATGATGATGAAGAAGAAGAAAATGATGATGATGAAAAAGATGATGATGATGGTGGCAATGATTATGACTTTTCGTTCAATCATTTTCATGTTCAACGTTACAACTTAGAATCGTCAGTAACATCTTCGTCGTCGTTATCACCATTATCCGCCACCACCACCATTATCGCCATCGTTATCAATATCATGACTGTTTACATCATGATGACGTCATCTTAATTACGTCATTACTTTGGTTGAAGACCTGTTTCAATTTACAATTTTTTTCAAGCATTCTCATCGTGTTTAAATTGCTTTTAAACATTTTAAAATAAATTGACTGAATGAATTTTTTCTCAAGAACATAACTTTTTCCACTTCTCAACACGAGGTTCTTACCTCGTTCTTTTCAATCCACTATTTCAATTCCTGACCTATCCTGTTATGTTATTTTTATCAACAATTTTTGAAAAAAAAATTTGAAACTTCTGTTTTGTAATTGATAAAATATTCCGCAAATAATTTAAACCAGATCAAATGATAATCCATCAAACTGATACCATCTAATTAAGATTCATTGCTTTTGCGAGCACACCAGTGCAAGAATTTTTCCACAGAATTTATTGAATAATTTAAAATATCCACAACATTGAAATTATTTTTACACAATCAGTGAATCAGATGAGATATTTTTGTGTCATCAATCATTTGACCTCATTTGACCTCACCTGACCCTATAAAAGTTTTAAATTATGTAGGTCGGCCTAAGATCAACCGACGGTTATTGCATACAACCCTTTTTTTATTTTCTACACATGGTCATCGCGGTTTTCATCGTTTCATCGTTTATTGTTGCGTAAAATCTATGGTGAGACTGAATGCGGGACTTAATTTTTAATTGAGTCATCTGAATTAATTTATAAATTTGTTTATGTTGTAAAAATATTGATGTGGTTTTATGTAAATTTGAGTGATGTTAAAATTTTAAGAATTTCAATTTCCTAGTTCGTCTGATTATCAACAACTTTTTATTTCTTAAAATTTGAGCGAACTGTTAGAGATGAACTTTCTACTAGAATGAATTTATGTTTAATTAATTAATTAATATTGTTAATTTATTAACTTTTTAATTTCCTAATTCATTGGTTTGACCACTCCTAACTACCTACCTACATACCTACTTACCTACCTACCTACCTAACAACCTACCTACCCACCCACCCATGCAGTGTGTTCAGCACTTGAATCCGGCTTAATGATGATCATCGGCAACGTCGGCCGCGAGCACGAGAACACCATCAGCGATTTCAGTTCAATGTTCGAAATGCCTTACTTGTCCATCGCCGAGCCACCGACGCGAGTCATCCACCACCGACTCAGAGGCTTCACCAACCACTCGTCATCATTTTCGCCATCTTCCTCATCATTTCTATCATCGTTTCCACCACCATCATCATCGTCGTCGTCGTCATCCTCTTCCTTCACAATTTACTTGAGGCCGTCCCTTTCGAGACCCATTCGGGATGTTATCTTGTACTTCCAATGGGCGAGGATTTACTACATATACGATCACATGGAAGGTGATTGATTGATTGATTGATTAGGTGCTGCTGCTGCTGATGTCATTGTGATATACGTTATGGTAATGTGATGTTGATGTCATTGTGATATGTTATGGTGATGTGATGTTGATAACATTGGGATATGTTATAATAATGTGATGTCGATGTAATTGTGATATATGTTATGATAGTGTAATATGTGAAGATGTTTAGCATTTAACAACTTTCAAATAACAAAGGTTATAAGCATATCTATATTTTAGTTGAGCAAGACGTATTTTAGTTTAGGATCTCGAATACGAAAAATTTTTTCAAAAACATTGTAGGGTAAGCTGTTAACAACAATGAGAAAGAGAGAGAGAAAGAGAGAGAGAAAGAGAGATAGAGTAAAGGAGAAAAAGAGAAAAAAATCCATAACAGTGTGCACATGTGCGTTTATGTGTAATTAAATAAAATTATATATTCTATGTTAGATTAACTTGGAGAAAAAGCTCGACTTGGCGCTAAACATTAGCCGACGACATTAACTAGATCCAAATTTATAGGTTGCAATATATCGGTGGTTATCCTCAATTGCAAGGGATCATCTCGGAGGTTATCCTCTATTGCAAGGGATCATCGAGGAAATTAGTCGGTAAACATTTAATAACAGGCTATTGTGGGGGTTTTCTGCACATCTTGTTATAAGTTCATTTTTATCTAACATGAGTTTTTCTTTTTAGAAATAAAATCGACACAGTTTTAAAAAACTTTTTTAAAAGTTCAACCTTTAATGAAACAATCAAGTGAAAAATAAGATATGATGATGTAATTAAAAAGTGTGAAAAAAATGAAAATGTTTTTGTGTTGTTCATTTTTTTGAAAATTTTGAAAACACATCATTCTACCATATTTTTTTTTCAACATATGCGCTGTTTTTCGTGTATTTTTGCATGCCCTGTGTGTTTGTTGTTGATACATCTAAAAAATATTGAAAGGAGAAATGTTATGAAGAAATAAAGTTTTCTTTGACTTTGTTTGTGTGTTAGTTGTGATGTTATTACTTGTGTTCTTTGATTGTAGATGAATGTTGTAAATTTCTTTTTACAACATCCCATCCATACAGCTAACAACCACGAACAAATTTGTTGTTGTTCTGCTGTGTTTGTACATTTCTGCAAATGATTATGCTGCCCTCTAAACCACTGAACGATTAGAAAAAAAAGTTAATTGTGTTTTCTAATTCCTAGACGCTGCTACGTATTTTAATAAATTGGCGCCAAACAAAATATCTCAATTTATCATTCATTTAGTCATCGTAGATTTATTTATTATACAACATAAACATTACTTTGTTACACCTGAAAGACGTTAACATCGTCCGATAACACGCAGAATCCACAAAAATTATAAAAAAAATTTGGGTTTTCAAACCAAAAGATTTAAACAAAATCAAAATAAGATTAAATAGACTGATGACCAACGAAAAATATACTTCGCTGCTCAAAACACTTGAATTGTTGTTGTTAGGTTCATGGATGCTAAACAATTTTCGATTTAAATTAGCATGTTGTTCCTCTGCTTGCAGTAGAACGTGAGTGAACTTCGTAAAGTAAATGCTCGCTTACAGTTTTGATTTCACTCAACCAAAAACAAAATTTAAAATATATTTAAACACACCAAAAATAATTTTTTCTGTACAATTTTTCGTGAACACAAAATTTGAAAAAAATTGTCTGAAATTTTTACCAGTGTAAAAATGACTTGTTTTACAGTTTAGTTCCCATTGAAAAGAGTTATGCAACCGTAAGAAAAGCGTAGAAACCAGGCAGGTGCATGAAACGAACAATCTTAAAAATTGAGATTCACACTTCTGTTTTTGAAAACTTTTGATTGCAAAAAAAAACTAAATATTAAAAGACTTTTGAAACAAATCGAAAAATTTTGTTGGGAATGTTTTAGAAAAAATGATTTCCAGCTAAATCCTAGATCTTTTTAAGTTTGATGTTCAATTTATATACAGATATAAATCACGCTATATCTTAAGCAGAAAAGTGTTTCAAAGGGTACTGACAGCCACGTAGAAGTAACATGCCTGAAGAGTTCCGTGAAGGATTGCTCGAAAATTGCATGATGTATCTTTTGATTTATTGCCCGCCAGCATCTCAGACGACTTCATTATTGGCAGCTTTGTTGACATTGCATCATAACGCAAAATGACATGGCTGGAATGCATTTATGTACAAATTAACAATGTATAATTTTTTTGAACCATCTATACACGCTTTTATTTATATACTAAATGTTATATCATTCAATTTTGAAATGAGAAAATTAAAAATTTTCGTAATGTTTGAATTCCAAATTGCTTTTCGAGGTCAAAACGAGAGTAAAAAAATTGGAAAACAAAGTCTAAAAGGTTTCTCGGTGTTAAGATTTGAAGTCCTGACAGTTTTTTCCTGACAATTAGTTAAACGTAGATGGCAAAAGAAACAAATGAATTAGAATTAAATGCTATAAGCCCACGTTCTTGGACAGGAAACATGTCGATAAAATTTAATTAATGGTTTCCACGTACAAATATATTTAATTTAAACATGCGTTGACCAAAATAAATTTGACTATATTATTTCAAATGTTTTTAAGAAAGTTAGCAAATGTGTTACAAAAACAAAATATCAAAAAGATGAAATACCAAAATTTGTTATCAATCAATTTTAGAAAGTAACTATTGTGATTTATTACATTATCAGGTTTTTCAGTAAAGAGTTATGCCCAAGTGCTTGAAATACATATAAAATAAAGTTTCCACAAATACAAAATGCCTGCAAACAGCAATTTTTAAAAATATTCGTCGTTCAATTGATGTATTATTGCGTCCGTCTCATTCGAAAATGTCCATTCATTTCTCAAAATATCTCATGTTTTTTTAAAAAAATTTATAAAGTTATTTCGGTCAAGTTTCTCTTCTTGATAGAAATAAATTGTTTAATTTTTTTATTTGTTCATACAAATATGTAGAACATTACAAATAGAAAATGTAACAACTGAAAAAAATATTCGAAACGATACCCATGACCTCATGAATTATGTTTGGCAAATCTAAAAATTTTTTAGTTCTAATCACAGTTACGAAAAATTGTTTATTTATTTTGTTTGTTTTAAGTTAATTCATCTGTAAAATGGAATGAATCATCTAACAAACTTTTCGAATGCGTTTTAGTGAACCATCAATATTGGAATTGTAAATTTTTTTAGAATATTTTCAGCTTGTCTTTCATTGAAACAGCTCTCAGCCGGCTTGAGTACTTGAATTCTGCACTCAACCTGATTGAACAACGCGTTGAGATCATCACACTGAGGATCGTCAACCTGCAGAGTTGCCACACAAAACTGCGGCAGATAGACAGCATCGAGCTGGCCAACGTAACGAAGAACATCATCCTCGATATATCAACTAACGCGGCCTTAGAGATTCTACTGAAGAAGGTTGGCAGTGTCTTTCCATGTGCTGCTTGCTCTCTGTCGTTTTATTCGTTTTGCATTCTCTGATGTTTTACTGTGACACCGTCACCACTATCACCGCTTCTTCATCATTATTATATTATCGCGATCATCATCATCATTATTATGTTACTACAATCATCATCATTATCATTATTTTAACAGTTTATATATCTTTGAAATGTTATTAGAGAGAGATTGTTTTATAATTTTGAATAGTAATGTAGTGAGTCGTGAAGCCATACATGCCTCTTTCAATTCAACAGTTTCATTTTGTTTGCTGACTTTGATGTCAACCCACTGCATGTTCTTTGTTTTTAACTTTTTTAAATATTTCAAACAATTGCACAGTAAACAAAAAATGGATTAAAGCTGAAATTTATCACAATTCATGTCTCACGCACGATTTTGGTCGAACTGAAACAATAAACTTCAACATTCAGTTCCCATCTTTATAAAAGTTATATTTGATTTTGTACTATTTAAATTTCTTTAAATTACAGCTTTTTTGGCAATGATCTTTCTAAACATAAACAAAAGGAAATTACTGTCCACAAACAAATAAATATTTTGTAGAAAATTTGTTTATGTAGAAGAAAAAATAATAACTCCGGCAGATGGCAAATGTCAGGTGAGAGGTCTTTGGAATGCAATGTATTGGAAGAGAATATAATTTATCCTTATGGAAAACGAATCAATAAAATATAGCATTATGCAAAGAGTAAGTAAAAAAAAGACACGATAGAGAACAAACAAGTTGTTGTTGTTCCGTACGATTAAGTGACTTACTGCTGAATGTTACTGCTGAATGTTCAGCAGAGCTGTGTGATGCTATCAATTAATTTAGGGCCTGTGTCAGCAAGGTAGCCTCCAATGTTCCAACATTATTTTCCACTCATCTTTTTATATTCATCTTTTTAATATCTTCTACGGTGTACAAATGTTTTCTCGTCAACATAAAATAACATCATATATGGTGTCAGTAGTGCTCAGAGAAAGATGGCTACCAAATATAAATGGTTAATTTCTAGTTACTAGTGGTTAAGCTGTAATTTGCAATTACCTTTATTGAGTAGTTTATAACTACTGGTTAACTATTTCAAGATAGTTACTAGCTATTATAATTTACTACTTTCTCTACTACTTGAATATTTTTTTACAGAAAAAATTAACTATTGTTTTTATTGAAATTCTAAAAAGAACATTCTAACATTTTTGTATTTGTTTCAAATTTGTTCGCCTCTGTTTCATTTTCAATTGTCTCTTTGCCTTCTGAAGTTGATTTGCGTTTGATTTTTAGAGTGATTTAAAACGAAATTCGAAGTTCTAATATGTATAATATAGGCACGCAACGTCAGCGGCAGAAACTTCACGGCAATGAGCTTGGCGTTTAGCACAGATTAGAATGAAATAAAAATGGCAATGATGTATATAAGGATGTCAACGGTAATAATAATAATAATAATAACAGTATAAGCATTTCAGGCGGTGTTTGATTATTGAAATTCTCCAAAAATTTGTTTTAAACAACTGTGTGTTTGTGATGTTTGCAATAGAATTATAAAAATATGTTGCCCATTCTGTTGACAAGTTGGAACAGCAAAATTGTAAATAATTCAAAAAGAATAGAAGAAGATCAATGCAGCATTTGAAGGAATGTGAAGAAACTATAGAGAGATGCGTTTTTGAAATTGAGATGAAAGTTGAGTGGATAAACTTGATGAGTAAGAATCTGGCAGCTTTGGTTTGAACGGTCTGTGGTATTTTTATTGAAACTCAGTCCCAGAATGAGATGCAGTGATGGAAGTAAATTGCGGCTATCTAAGAAAAATCCAATTTTGTTTAAAACCAAATGAATTCTTATGAAAACAAAACTGATTTAACTCAGAATTAAAATGTAATAAGGAAAATTTATATAAAGCTGAAACAATGTAGGATGAGAAAATTGTAGAACCAGTTTATTTTGATTTACATTTGCAGCAGTAAATCTCAAAAAATTGTTCTAGACATATGACTTTGTAGCAACCTTACTTAACGAGTCGATGTTTTTTTGTTCCCCGTCTAACAGGATCTGACACAAATTTGTTTACGAGCCTAAAAAATTCTTAAAATAAATAAGAAGCTATTTTTATCTGGAAATAACTAGCTCGGTTTGCTTTAAAGTAAATAGAAATGACGTCAGGAAAGTTGCGTTGAATTGCGTGGCTGCGTAAGATAACATTACTAAAAATTTGAATAACGAAAATGAGCATGGTACACGGTTGGGAGAAGATCGATAATATATTCACACGTGCGTGTGTTTGCACTGCACATGTACGCTCAAACGTGCTCGCGATTGTAAAATTGCCAGTCCTCTCTAAGCCCCTGTATGATGACTCGCCGCATGATGTTGCGATAAAAATAAATAGGAAATGCGAGTACATCATAAAAGGACCGTAGAAATAAAACTCGACAGCTCTTTAAACGTCAACATTGTTTAATAGCAGCAATTTATTTTCAAGAAAAATGATTTAACTCCGATGAACAAAGATTATTAAGTCGCAAGGTTGCGTTGAAGATAAAATTTGAATGAAGTATGTAAACAAAGCGAACAAAATTTCAACAAAGTGACCGAGTGCAAGCATGAATAAAATTCGTTAACAATGCAATTGCGAATACAAACTTGATAAAAAAAAGCGGAAACAGTAAGCAAGACAGGAAGGAACAACCTGTACGCTTTCCATGTTGCCACGCTCCATTTATTTGCATCGTAAGTCAGAGCGACGTTCGTGTGAATGGAAAAATTTCCATACGAACAGGCGGGAAATGTTCTCTGCAAACGTCAAATAATCGTAACAATGAGGACGACGATGACGTTCATCTATTATTCAAAAGGTTTTAAAATTATTTTCGCATGCTAAAAACCAAGCATTAAATGTGACGATGAATAACGTAAAGGTAGGTCATTTACATGCCGCTAGTGTTCATCGTGTATGTGTATTTCTTGTGTGTGTGTGTGTGTGTGTATACTCACACACACACACACCACACACACATAAATATAATTAACGTATTAACGTATAAATGTGTGGTTGTATTTTATAAGTTGCCTTTATAATGTATCTGAAATGGATTAGAAATTTAATGTCTTTTTTTACCGTGGAAACATCAGATGCCAGGCGAGCAGGGCATACAAAATGACCTTATTGTGACGGTTGAACGTTTGAGGATGCAATTGAAGGTATGCCGGTGCATTAATGGCATTACTTCGTCGTCATTCCTTTTAAGAATGTAATCGTTTATAATGTTTGAAATACGTATGGATCGGTGTGAGAAACTTTTGGGGATGTCAGTGAATGTGTCGTCGATGATGTGTGCAATATGGCGAATAAGATTTTGTTATTTGCAATATGTTGTCGTTTAATGAGATGGCTGGGTTTGCATGGTATCTCCCATACATATTAGTGAGGTTGTTGTTTCTGTTGAGGAATCACTGATGACCCAATTTATATGGAAATCAGTGGAGGAGAAAGTAAACGCTAGCCGACGAAGCCTTCAAGGAAGGTACTTTGATTAATGATGATCATCCATGAGAGTTCACGCTTTATAATTTTTCAAAATTATTTTAGATTTTTTTTATTACATTCTGCCCCAGATGTTTAACGGTACAGTACAACCTTCAATGAGTGTTGTTCTGTCTAGTCCGTGATTCGCATGCCAATTATTCATTTTTATGCTTCCATTATTTTTCTTGTTTGTTTTTTGCTAGAAATATTTGTTGTCGACAATTATCTTATGTCTGCTTGTTAAAATTGATTTTCGACAGTTCCAAAATGATGCTAGAATGAAAATATTTGATGATAGATAATATTTGATGAGACGGCTTTCCGTGATTATTACGTTTTAAAACAAATTCCCACGCGTAAAGTTAAAATTTTTTTCAAGTAAAAATGTTCGAATACTTTTTTTGTCCAAACTTCGCTAATCACTAATTTTTTTTTTTTTTTTTGAAACATGCGCAGATACAAGCGGTGGGAATGAACAGGGCCACCTATCATTACATTGTCTACACATTGGTTAGTTCAAATTTCTAAAATTCTCTCTTTAGTCATTCTCAAATGTTTCAACAACCAACACACGATTCATGTAATGCACGTTAATTAACGCATCACACGGGTTGTATGTGGAAGGAGTAGAGATCTATTTGTATTCGAACCTGGTTACTGCAACAGCAGTTCCAGGCACTTTAACCGCGACCCCATCGCATATTCAGTTTTCTCAACTAGTCATTGGATCATACTTTTATACTAGTCAGTCTTATTTCATATTTTATTTGTCTCACACATATGTAAAACCAAATTTTAGAAATGTTTCTAGGAGTGTGTGTGTATGTATGTGTGTGTGTGTGTGTGTGTGTGTAGAACTTACTTTTTGTTTTTTATGCATGTTTGTTAGTTGTGTGTGTATGATTGTGTGCTACGTTGGTTGAACATTTCAGGAAGCATTTCATTCATGTAACGGAACACGACATTCCTTAAGAAATATCCATTAGCAAATGTATTAGATTTGTTTGAAAAAGTTAAAAAAATTCTCGCTCGTCAAATATGCTCGAAAAATGTTTCAACCTTTATATTGAAGATGAAAATAACCAGTCTTTGTAATTCAATAGATAAGTAAATAATTTGTAACGATAAAGTATGCCATTCAGTGGTGCATTGATAATTTTATACAAGATATCAACGTAAATGTATGTTTTCAAATAAAACATCATAGTTAAAACTTAAAAGTATTGTTGAATAAACATATTTCCATCATTTTGATGACCACTTCATCACACTCTTTCTTGAGTATGATCAAACCTTTTACTTGGAAATCGTCGACACGATTCCAATCACATTTGTTTTGTCGCGACGAGTTAGCTCAGTCGGTGGAAGTGCAATGTATGGCGTTGTTATGATATTATGCAGTGGCCTAGTTCGAATACTGTTTGTCCAAAACTCAAAGACTTTCATACCCCTTGCGCGTACGTACGTTCATAATGTGTGTGTACGTACGTCGTGGGGTCTGAATTGTACGGTCCTTGTGGCTCGAAAGTTTTGTTACAACTATTGAAAAGATGTGTAAGCAGTTCTGCATATGTTAGGGCTGTATGTAAAAAACTGAATTTTTTGTTTAATATTTCAATAAAATTTAATAAGCATTAACGTGCAATTTATTTATGTGTAGGACGACGTTTTCGATAGATTTATTTTCAATTATTTGAAGACATTTTTATAGTTGCTAATTATTAATTTTTGCAACTTGTTTTTTGAGTATTTTTGTTAAACAACAAAAATTCACATCACATGATAACCAACCAACCAACCGATCCACTGAACAACCAATCAACCGATCAACCAACCAATCAACCAACCCACCAATCAACTAACCAACCAACCGATTAACCAACTAACTAACCAACCAATCATCTAACTAACTAACCATCCAATCGATCAACTAACAAACCAACCAACCGATCAACTAACCAACCAATCAACAACCAACTAACCAAACCAACCAATCAACCAACTAACTAATCAACCAACCAACCAACCAATCAACCAACTAACCAACCAACCAACCAACCAACAGTCAATATTGGAACTGACGTTAGAAGAGTTTCGACTTGGTGGAGCCAACGTAACTGGCTTCAAAATAATTCCCAAAAATGATTTGCGAAAATTGGTCGGTTTTTTATTTTTTTCTAAACTTTTAGTTTGTTTGCGTTAAATATCTTGAAAGACATAAATTTTTTAAAACCAAAATGTTTTTAATATTTTCATATCAAAAGATTTTCGATGACAATACTTAAACTCGTAACTTTTCTTTTAAAAGTTTTCTAATGAATCAAGTTTAGGCCTATCTATATATATTTAGTAGTTGTTGTTTTTACATAACTCAGCTAAAAATTAAGTTTCGTGAACTTTGACAAAATGACCGGAGTTATTTGAAAAGGTAAAAGGCCGACAAACGTTTTATTGCGTGATGGCCAGGTTTGAACATTATCAGTCCGAAACTTACTTGAAGTCTTATGTGTTTTGCAACATGTTCCTGTGCATGTTTGATTTTTATTGGTACAACATTTTAATTACAACCAGCTAAGTAGGGGACGATATGATGGCTCTGCTGTTGTCAGTACTACATAATATAAGCAACAAATTATGGTAAAAAATAAATATTTTTTTCAGACTTTGGAGAAAGCATTATGCCATGATTTGTATCTAATTTTGGAAGTAATATTCTCGGACATAGTCAACAGAAGTTCCAGCTTCTTGCAAAATGTAAAAAATAGAAAATACATGTACAGTGACAACGGCGAAAAAATAGACTGTCAAACACAGCGCAGAAAATATGAAAGTTATCAGTCGTTCAGACAACAAAATGACTTGGAAGCGAAACAGTGGAGCAGGAACCCGCAGCCAACAAATCTGCACCACCTGAACATGAAGACTCCTTTTGTGCCCAGCCTGCCTAAGCAACAAATCTACAACTACGAACCATCCAACATGAACCGCCATCTTTCAACTCCGCCCAAACTGAAGAGTTCGCATGGCAGGACCATTCGAAACGTCTTTTCAGCGGTTCTCATTCTCTTTCATTTGTCTACACATTTTAATTATTGCGATTTAAATTAGAGGTTGCATGATTGAGTTGGCGTCGGGTGTTAGTGAGTTGAATACTTCTTAACACGTTATTATATCTGGCAATAACTTCCTGAGTACGTATACGCATCGGCAATGTTGGTTATTTGGTATTTTTTGGAAGAAATCACATTACATGTAACTTTGCCGTCATGATTACAACGGAGTAATAACCAATTTATTCATGAGATTTGCATTAAAAATAATGTATAACTATACTTTGAAAATGTAGAGACAGTTTATAGGTGCAACAGGCTCAGTTCAGTTTGACGATCGAGGAGTGAGGCAGAGTTACTCACTGAGGATTATTTCTTTCAATGGCGAAGCAACAATGCCTAAGGTCTGTTGCGCTGTTTTGCTTGGCAATTAATTTTAAAAACTCTTTGCATTGTGTCTCATTTGATACAAAATATTTTAACGTTTGTTTGCAAAAAAATTAATAGGCAGGCATGTTTCGAAATTCATCGCTACTCACGCAGCTAACGTGCAATTTGTAAAAATTATCAACAAATTTTGATGAAATTAAACCAATCGCTTGTTTTTATACATTGTAACACATTAGTTGATTGGGTCATGGAGCAGCAACCAAGGTCTGAACATTACGCTACCCAAGGGACGCGTCAACATCAGCTCGTCAGTCGGTCAGAACAGAACGAGGAAAGTCGTCTCCATACTGGTTAGTCCCACTATGACCTCCATTGGCATGCGAATCACGATTTAATCAATTCTTGAAGATTAAAAAATATTTCATGATTAACTATGCTCAATGTTATAACATGTGTTTTTTAAACACAACAGTATAATAAATTTATTTTAAAGATCTTGTTGACATGTCTCTATCGTAATTGATGTCGGATAGATTAAATTATTTTGAACCATTTAAAAAAAGAATGCCGGTATGAAATAAATAGGTAAACAAATGTTGCACTTTATTTAAATTAATATATACACAGTGCACTCTAATCTGCATAGGACAAAATACAATCGAACACGACACACTTTATTTCAAAATCTTTATTTTGTTTCAAACTACTCAATTCGAAAGTTGCAAAGCACCCTCTAGAAACCAACAGCCCCTTTGGTAAGTTTGCACTCAATAGACACGAGTGGTCTTGAGTAGCCATTTAACTGAACATGCGCTCAGCAGTAATTTTCAATCTGATGACTTTTCCTTGCAGAGCCAGCCTTATATGATGGAAAGAAAGTTGAAACAGCAAGAAATTGAAGCAAAAGTTGAATTGAAAGGAAATGACAGGTGCCTAGACGTGAATGTTTTCATCAGTTATTTATATCACTCTTTTCAATTTTGTACTTTTACTGTCGCATGAAACTTATTCATCACGCAACAATGAAATGTTCGCGCGCTGATCAGCGCGTAAATATTTCAAAAAATCCTAATTTCCAAGGGATATAAAATAAAAATGGCAGCTATGGATAAGCAAGTACTATCTATGTATTTACTTTGAAAATGACGGAAAATTTTTTTTGATGTTGGATTTGTGAGTATTTGCTGATAAAGATATACTAAATAGTTTAAAAAACAAATCATCCGTTCATTTACATGTATCTATTCATCTTTGTATCTATCCATCTATTCATTCATCTATTCATTCATCCATTTATCTATCCATTATCCATTCATCTCCCCATCCACCCATCCATTCAGATACGAAGGGTACTGCCTTGAACTGGCTCAAATGATTTCATCCCTTCTGGAGTTTTGATTCGTGATCAAGTTTTTTGGAGGATGCAAATTACGGAGAGAAGATGCATGATGCAACTGGGAATGGGATGGTAGAAGTGCTCTCCGGGAAGGTGCCATTCAAATCTTCTTTTTTGCCACAATTTCTTAACATTAATTTGTTGAGACACTAACATTCACGTCTGAAACTGACGAACTGTTGCATTCTTGGTGCTGACAGGAGGCTGACCTTGCCATCGCGCCAATGACAATTTCATCAATGCGAGAGAGAGTCATCGACTTCAGCAAGCCTTTCATGAACCTGGGAATATCAATAATGATTAAAAAACCAGAGAAACAAAAACCAGGTGAGAGTTCAATTCATTGCTCTTTAATTTTTAATATCAACAAATTTCCCACATTTTAAAATTATTTATAGTTTAATTGCACATTGTGTGTGAAGATTTTACAAACATGAAGTTCATTTACGTCAATGAGGTTGAAATCTATTTATTTAAATAGATATAATTAGCAATGTGATCAAACAGAGTTTAATATAAAAATGGACATGAACGAATGTACGTAGGAGTGTTTAGTTTCATGGATCCTCTCTCCTACAACATTTGGATGTGCATCATATTTTCCTACCTGGCTGTCTCAGTCGTTCTCTTCCTCGTCAGCAGGTTCTCGCCAAACGAGTGGCAGATTGAGGACAGCGAGAAGGGTCCTACCTTCGTTAACGACCTAACTCTGCTGAACAGCATGTGGTTCTCGCTGGGGGCCTTTATGAGGAGGGGGTGCGAGGTCTGTCCAAGGTTAGTGCTGCTTCTGATGGGGATAAAACTATTTGAAAATAAAACTTTTATTTCATTAAAATAAATTTAAATTCTTTAAAAAAATTAACATCTAATCTTATTGAATTTTAGTCAATCCAAACAATAATAAATCATTGCTTAATTCTTAATTTTCTAAAATAAGGTCGCTAGCTGGTCGGATAGTTGGAAGTGCGTGGTGGTTCTTCACCCTCATCATCATTTCATCATACACAGCCAATCTGGCAGCTTTCCTCACCATTGAACGCATGCTCACTCCAATTAAGAACGCCGACGACCTTTCGAAACAGTCTGAAATATCGTACGGTACACTGGATGCTGGCTCCACTAAAGACTTCTTCAGGGTTAATTAACATTTGGTTTCATTTTCGTACAAAATCATCACTTCTGTTTTTCATTGTTGTCAGCTGTGGTGATATTGTTTTTTGATGTTTGTTTTGCTTTTCGGATAATTTTTAATTTGTACTGAAATGAAGCTTTGATTGTTTCAGAGGTTAATTTTTGCTCTCAAACTCGTTTATTGCTAGAAAAATGGCTGACATAGTTAGAGTTCCAATTAAAAAATATTCAATTTTTGAATGGTAGAAATAATCTCAACACAAAAACGTCTCGGAATAAACAGACTTGAGTATAGAGAATGACAATTATTGTGCGGTGTTGAAATAACTGCCACGAACAATACATCACATTGCTTGCAAAAGAATTTTTTCAAAAAAAGAGTGCACTTCGCAGATATTTATTTCTTTATTCAATTTCTTTCTTCAAATTTAATTTTAAAATAATGGAACCGTTGCAGATTGCTTCCTGACAAATGAAATAGTTTTTAATTTGTTTCTCTAAAATATTTGCGCCCGTGCGTAGCGTTGTACGGGAGTATGATATTCCTTTCTTATGTTTAATTGAAATCTCTATGTTAAAATAAAGAAAACTTGTTGAATATTTTCTCTAGCTTATTATCACGCAAGATAGTTGTGTTTGACGGGTATGAATGCTAAGCAAAAAAATTGTTTTTGCGTGCAAACATTTTTTAAATTTTCAAACCCACAATAAGTAAATTGGGTGGAAAGTTAGAAAGTGGAAAATATAACCGTTTCGTTTTTTAAATATTTCAATGTAAACAAGCGAATGTTTTTGTGAGCTTTTTAGTTTTCACGAGAGATGCTACGAAATGCGGTCTCCATCTAACTCAGCACACCGGCTGACTTTCAAAAGATGTTTCAAAATTCCCAAAAATACTCATTAATACTTCTGTTTCACATTTAAATAATTGCTCATATGTTGCTCGTGTATCACTCTGTAGCACTCTGTAGCACTGTCATTTGCCATTTTTTCATTTAACAATGGGAGTACTATAAAAAAAGTTTATTCATACTTTATGTACTATTGTTCAAAAGTGAACTTTAAAATCAGCCTAGATTAAACATTTCTTTCTAAAAATTTAAAAACAAGTGTTTTCCAGTAGTGAAGCTTTGTTTTTCAATATAAAAGGCCGATCATATTTTAATGATCGGCAAAAACAGAGCAAGCAGTCCGTACACTTTTTTTGTTTTCAGATAATTTTATGTACCATCGGCATGGCGGACTAACTGCCTGCCCATCTGATACAAAAAATTGAAGCGTTTGTCTCGCAATACATGAGGCTTTTTTCTAGCTACGTATTGATTGTTTCTCCGCCCAAACCACGTGAATGAAACACTCGCATGATGTCATTACAACAACAACAACAAGCGCAGTAACAGAACAACAACATAACACTAACAGAATGTCTGATCTGAAGCAGCAACAACTGCAATGACACAACAACGCAACACAAAAGTGCAACATCTGTGCTTGCTCATTATTTAGGGGTCTATTTAAATCAACTGAATATTTATGTGAAAAAATTTGTCGAAAATTTCAACGTGTAAATTCTAAAAAAATTCTTTCACGTCAAAAATAACATGTTAAACACAAATGTCACCCTGTAAGAATAACTGGCAGCTGTCGGCTTCTGACGATCGGCTCCTTCTTAAACAACTTCAACATTTCATATTTTTCATCATCCCTGTTAAATGAAATGTTTTAAATAAATATTTTTATCACGTCAAGAATAAACTATATTTCATTTTTTGCATTATGTATAAATGAGTTTATATATATATAAATATATATATATATATATGAATATGTGTGTAAGTGCGTATGTGTGTGTGTGTGTTTGTGTGTGTGTGAGTTTATATATACATCACTTGTCACTTGAACAGTCTAAAAGCTCCTAAAGTCTAAAGTCATAAAACATTGATGTTTGAATGTGCGTTCAGAACAATGTATACACATAACAGTAACAATATCGAAACACACGTACCCACACGCACACACACAAAAGTACAAAAACCCATGCACAAACATTGAAACATACAAACACGTTGATACAATTTGTGTACGCACACATGCAAACATTCGTGGCTGGATGCCAGATAATGTTTTGAAATGTATGAATAAGTACGATTGTGTACAATTGTTCATACATGTGTTGCATCTTTATGTATGTGTGATTTTTACATTTTCATAAAAACAACACACGCATATATATATACACACACACACGCGTATACACACACACACATATATCTATATATATTTTTTCCGGTACGATGTCGCGAGCGGTTTGCATTAACGAGTTATTGTGTTATTTGTTTAATAATTCTGACAAAATTGACGATGCGGAATTCATTTACGAAATAATGGATTTCTATAATTGTGAAGATATTAGAATAGCAAAAAAAAATACTTACCAGCGATCTAGATGCATTAAATCTAGAAAAAGATGATAAAATAAAGCCAAACAGTTCTGGAAATTCTAAAAAGGACAAGTTTAGTGATTTAATACTAACAATAAAAACTATTCTGAGCAACAAAATTGAGAGCAAATTGCCTCAGTATGCTGCTCTCAACCTTTTTAAAATTCCAAGCTCAAAAAAAGCAAAATTTGAGTCAATTCTTGACGAAAAGTTAAAAAAATTAGAAGAACTATTTATTGAAGAAAGAAATATCTTTCGAGAAATAGTAAATAATGCGGCTATTAACAATAGCCCAAAAGTAGAAAGAAAGCAGCAATCCGATTGCAAGCAATCTGACTGGTCAGAGATTGTAAAACGTAAAATTAAAAAGAGCTCAAATGTTCAACACGTGGCGAATGTTCAACACGTGGCGAATGTTCAACACGTGGCGAATGTTCAACACGTGGCGTACATCAACATAATGAAAACAAAGAAAAAAAACACACAACGCTAACATAGCAAATATGAAAACAGTTATAGGCACCCAAACTGATAAACAAACAAATTTGAAAGCGATGAAACCTTCGCCAAAAAGAAGTTTTTTACGTTAGTCGATTGGACCAACAATGCACTGCAAAAGAGTTAAGCGAACACATAAATGGATTGAAAATTGAGGTGCTTGGTTGCTCAGCAATCAAAAATCGCCGCTCAAAGCAAGCTACAACATCGATCAACACACAAAACACGAACTCTGACAAAATCGATGTTCAACAGACAAGCGCTGCATTCAGAGTTTGTATTTATGAAACAGACTCAGCTGAGTTCATGAATGCAGAAAACTGGCCAGACCAAATCATCGTCCGCGAATGGTGTTTCAATGATCTGTCGGCAAATGTTGTCAATGATTTGTCAGCAAATGTTGTTTCAACTAAAAATAGCAATGAATAAAAACTTCATAGAAGAGAATCTCAAAGAATCAAAATATTACACTGTAAAAAAATTATCTAGCATAATAAAATTGAAGAATAAAATGAAAAACAATCACCTACCAATTATTCATCTGAATGCTCGAAGTTTGTTTTATAAATTATTAAATCTAGAAATCTTCTTAAAACAATTTGACGACTTTTTCAAAATTATAGTAATATCAGAAACGTGGTTGAACAATGAAACAGTTGATTTAATTAAGTTAAATAATTACAATTTTGTATATAAAAATAGAAAAAGCAAACGAGGCGGAGGTGTTGGTGTGTTCATAAAGCATGACATCAAATATGTTGTAAATGATAACAGTGCATTTGATGATGAAAATGTCGACGTTCTCTGTGTGGACATTGAATCGGAGCATGCTTCATCTAGGGGTGTGCTAAAAGTTATCGCGATATACCGCCCACCCAATTATAAATTTGAGCCTTTTTTTAAATAAAATCAATTTGATTTTACACGCCATCAAACCCGCCGACAAAACTGTTATAGTGGGCGACTTTAATGTTAATTTATTGGACAATGATTCAAATCATTCTAAAGACTTCCAAAATTTACTATTTTCATTTTGTTTCTCGCCTTTAATTAATTTACGAACAAGAGTAACTTGTAACGCCAATTCTTTAATCGACAACATATTTACGAACCTGTATCAAAATTGCGAAAGTGGAGTCATAGTCTCAGACTTTTCTGACCATTTTCCAGTTTATGCAATAGTAGAAAATTTTAAAACTGCTATCAATGATGACCAAATTTTATGTAGAAAAATTAATAAAACATCCATTTTCTTTATTAAAAAAACCCTCTCACTTCAAAATTGGCATTCAGTTAAAAACGAGAATAATATAGATACAGCATGCCTGAATTTCTACAATATACTCAATAAAACTCTTGACACATACGCACCTCTGCAGTGGCAGAAACAAAAATATAAAAAAGCATGGGTATCTGATGAAATAATAAAATTATCAAAATAACAAAATCGACTGTATAAAATAGCAGTCGCTGCACCAAACTCCGCTAATGTTGAAAAATATAAAAAGTTTAGAAATTACTTTACATCATTAAAGAGAAAGGCAGAAAAAAATTATTTTCAACAAAAATTTGAAGAGGCAAAGAGTTGCTCCAAACAAAAATGGGAAATAATAAACGGTATAATGAATAGAAAACAAAACATTCTTGAAATTAATAAGCTAAAAGTTGACGACAAAATCATCGAAGACCCAGAGGAAATAAGTATTCTTTTCAATGAATACTTCATCAATGGCACAGAGAAGCTGTTAGAAAATCAAATAGTTACTGAAGATAAATTAAAAATAAATAGTGCAATCTGTAAATCAATGTATATGAACTCCACCAATGAAGAAGAAGTAATGTACATTGTTCAAAACTTAAGCAACAAAAAAAGCACGTCAGATGATACTTTAAGTAACAATCTACTTAAAAAAATCATCCCAGAAATTGTCATTCCAATCACTCATATTTACAATCTTTCCATCGTCCAAGGAATATCTCCACAATGCTTCAATGCTTTTTTTGGTCTCCGAATCATTCATGCTTTTTGTTTTGTTTGATTGAATAAAAGTGATTTGATTTGATATATATATATATATATATATATATATATGTATATATGTATATATATATATATATATATATATGTATATATGTATATATATATATATATATATATATATATATATATACAGTTCCAGTTAGTATGCGCTCCAATGAGAAATCGTTATCCTCTTCGCAAGCTGTGTTACCGACGTTTGACTCCAGCCAGCGGAAAGATTTTTCTTGTATTAACAATTTCCTTTTTTCTTCTTTTGTTTTATCAAAAAAATTTTTTGAAAAAAATTTAATTTGTGGTTTCTAGAAATATAATATCGGATGAGAATGGCGTTGAATCACATTTTGCATGTGTTTCTGATGTATTTTTTTTATCTCTTTTGTTTTCATCATGATTTTCCAGCTCGCTCATCTATAAAAAATAAAATTCAATTGCTTCTAGATTACTTACTTATCCATCCTTGCGATCTTTATCGCATCTGGGAGACCTATCATTTTTTCGACTTATGCTTTTTTGGTTGTTGTTTCTCTAAATCAAAATATCGCACAGCAAATTTATTTCTTCGTATTGCAGGTTTATTTCTTTCAACGTTAACTTTAGTGGAAAATGTTTCGCAGATATAATTTCATCTCCCTTCAATTCGCTACTGTTTAAGTCGAACCGCGTATTTCCTGCAGTAAATATTCATTAACATATCAATCAATCCGAGGTTCAATTAGTTCAGTGCATTTATGTGAAATTGCTGAACTTTTATGTAAATTTAACAATTTTAATTAATGTGTAAAAGAGTCTATTATTTGTGCTTCGTGTTAAGGTTCATTTTGTAGGCATTCACTCATTTGACTTTCATTCTATGTTTTTCAATAAAAATTTGCATATTTTAATTTGAAATTGTTGATGACAACGTTCAATTACTTCATTAAATTTTATTTTTTGTAATTATTTCATCTGCTTACATTTTTTGAACTGGGCACTGGGCTTGTTCGCTTATTTCCTGATTGCTTGTTTAAGTTTCATGTAACTTGACACTGCTGACAAATTAATTTACAAATTTTCAAGTGCGTGCAACTTCTGTTGTTTCATATTTCAATTTTTTCAAATGCTCATTTTGTAAACTTTGGAAAAATTTTTGTATGCTGTTTTAATCAGTCAACACAAAATCTTGAATCATAATAACCAGACCTCCAAAATCGCCATCTACGAAGACATGTGGAAGCACATGAACAAGGACCCGAGTGTCTTCGTGAAGACGACAGACGATGGCATCAACAGAGTGAGAAACTCAAAGGGGAAGTATGCATTTCTGCTGGAATCCTCCATGAACGACTACTACAACCAGCGCAAACCTTGCGACACCATGAAGGTTGGTGACAACCTAGATTCGAAAGGCTACGGTGTAGCAACCTACATTGGATCGGATCTAAGGTCTGCTTGCTTCATATAATTGAAATGTATTTATTATGTTCCAGGTTGCTGTATTTTGAACAGTGTTTAACTATTGGTGTTTATATGTTTTTTTTCAAAGAAGCTATAAAAGTTTACGTATTAAAAAAAATTTATAAATATTTAAGTTTATTAAAAAAATTGCCAAACAAGTTATTACGTATTTTAGCAAACAATGAAATGAAACAAATTTTAGCCTGCCTAAACGCCAACAGACTAAACATATAAAAAATATTTTACCGTTCAAAATACGCAAGCCATTCAAATCAAAGAAACAACCAAAAATTCCATTCATAACAAACAGACCATTAATTGTTAGAAAGTTTCATTAAAAATTCCTTAAAAAACAGAACCGATGAATCAAAATATTTGCGTGCACTCCGTGTTGAGTGTATGAAATTAAGGAAGCATACTCGCACCACACACGGCAAACAT
>NW_008703942.1:2559713-2639409 GCF_000326865.2 Helobdella robusta
CCCACACACATACAACACCCATACCCACACACACACAACATTCATACCTACTCACACACACACACACACACACACACACACACACACACACACACACATACATACCCATAGACAAACACACACATACACATTTGTAAAAATACATATATACCTATATATCTAATCCAGAAAGTTCCATAAAAATTCAACACCGAACCGGAACTGCGCAGAAACCCCGTGGCGTGACTGTGGCAGCAGACGATGAAACGCTGCTAACGTAAATTTTATTTGCAAACAAATGCAAATTAATACCTTTGTTTTGTGACAGAAATCACTTCATGAAATGTTTTTGCTTTCCCAGCAGTGCTTAGGGGCTGCTGATGCACAATGGCGAATTATTTTCAGTTTCAAGCTGTCACACTATGGAAATATTATTATTGTGTTTGTATCTGAAGATTTAATTTCGTACAAGATATTCAGTGAAAATTGTAAAAAGTCATTTCTAAGAGCGAATGCTTCAATTAAATTACGCATAAATGCCACCTTACACGAAGGATATTTGTTGGTCGTGTTTAGGAAATTAATGATGTAAATTAATTTTGCATCTATAAAATATTTGCAAACTTCTAATGTAATTGGAAGCGCAGAGAGAGATGCAAACAGAGAAACATCGGAGCCTGTTAAAAAGATGTACATCAATCAAGCAGCCGAGAAAAATTTCACTTTCTTTGATTAAATATTAAAGGCTTTCATTAATTGTTGTTTAAAATGGCTTTAAAAAATTTTTGATCGCATTCTATTGATGAACCAATCCATACAAAGTTGTAGACAGAAATTTTTTTTTCATACTTGCCCTTATTGCCCAGATTTTATGTAAAAGTAAAATGTGTGGAAAATTTGAATAGACATTTTCAGTTTAAATTACTTGCATTAATTTCCTGCTAAGTAACGATCTCAAAAGCACAACTCCTTACACATTCACCTAACCTGATCACATAACTGAAAGAAATTGTAAATGCCAATCATTTGAGACTTGATATGTTGTGATTTTCAAGAGGCTCTCAGAGTGAAGTTTCTCATTACTGAACTACATATGCTGATGAATAGGTACATCAACTCTAAACGTAACGTAGTTTCGAGTTAACGTAGCACACAGTTTATTTACATAATGTATGGCCTAACTTTTTCGTTGTATGTATTGAAATGAATGAGGATCTTATATATGACATTTATGGCTATCTCGTGATTCGCAAAACTGTTCAGTGCAATAATTAAATCACTTTTTAAAATCTAATTTCATGGTGTACTAAAAAACTTTGTATTTCTCAAAAAAATTATTTAGTTTGCTGTCTATAAAAGGTACTCTTCTATAAAGGTAAGTACCTACTTTTCCTGCATCTTTGATTGGTTGCATATATTGACAGACATTTGAGTGTGCCAACATGTTCAGTTCACTCATTAATTTTTATCTAATTAGTGTTTATGAAACATTTTCTAAAGCGCTCTCCCTGCCAAACGCACACACACCACAATTATACACACACACGCACACGCTTGCACACCACACACACACACACCACCACACACACAGCGATGTGAGGAATTTATTGAGAATTTTAATGCATGCAAATGAAGTTCGTTTTTAAAACCACGAAAACCATTTCTCTGTTGCTTCTAAGTATTTTTGAAAAAAAATTCATCGTTTTTCAAAAAAAAATTATTTGAGTAATTCAAAATGATAAATTTTGTGCTTTGGTGCAATTAAATTTGGAATCCCAATACAAATTGCATGAATAAAATATAACTTATTTTTTCATTTTTCAAAATATTTCTGCAGGCAAAGTGAAAAAATTTTCACCGATTGATCACGATGAGAGTATAAAAAATGTCATGTTTTTCTTTGGTTTGGCATGTGCAAATGATATCTCAAAATTTATTTTTTAATAACTGTTAGACAGCATTGAACTTCAATTAATTTAAAATTGGCTTATGTTTGCGGAGGTCGTCATTTAATTCAAACCAACAACCACCTTCATAGAGGATTTCTAATAAGATCGCTTTCTTCAAGAGGATTAATTCCAATCATCATAGTTGAAACTTTCCCGCCCATACACACCAAACCTTAGAACTTAAACAGAACACACTGATTAGGGGTACGAAAAAATAAGCATAGAATGGAAATTAATAGTTAAAAACAGCGATGAATGAAGATTTATGAACAGCAGAGCACCCTGCAACATAAATTGAGGTACTAACACACGCAATAACGTGCACACATGCTATATATGCACACAAATATATGTGTGTTTATATATACATTCGTTCATTCGCTTTTTCATTCATTTATTCGTTTATTCATTCCTTCTTTCATTCATTCATCCATTCATTCATTATGCGCATACATTCATTAAAACATTTACACAAAACCACATAAAAAACTGCCTATGCGACAAAGAACACACACACACACACCCACACACTGCAACAAAGAACACACACATCCACACCCACACACTGCAACAAAAAACACACACACACCCACAAACTGCAACATCGAACACACACACACGGACAGAAGCTTTTTATAAACACACAAAAAATTTATTTTGTGTGTGTCACTTAGACAGAAACAAAACACATGTGTACTTCATTAAAAAAAAGTGCATCCGTCAAACAAACAGAAATAAGTATTAATATTTGTATAAGTATTTGTGTAATTACAAACTTGACCAAGTATTTGTATGCATGCACATTTAATCGCACACAAACACATTCATGCATATGCGTGAATTAAATAGATACATGCATGTACTGCACATATAGAATAGGCAGGGTTCATATACACATGCATGCATGCGGGAATGCGTGCTTGCAGATGCTGTGCTACACTAAGAAAGAACAACGAGTGTATTGATTCGGCTCATCTCATCTTGTTAGGTTTATAAATTGTGTTCTCAGCGACCATGCAATGTATAATGCATGCATGCAAACTCGTAGAAACATTCCTACTTTCGATAATAATGTATTATTATGTAAATAATTTAGAGTTAAGCATTAGGATAGGTACTGTGCTGTTTATGCGCATCTGCTTGGTGCACTGTGGTGTACACTGTACATCGTACACATTTGCTTGCGAGCGAATTAGTTTAGATCAACGTTTTAGATAGAGCAAGTGTATTAAGATAAAGCACTTATATCATTGTTTTGTATGTGTTTGTGTGTGAGTGTGTATGTGTGTGTGTGTGTGCGTGTGTGTGCGTGAAAGTTTGGCCCGAAAATATATAAGGATCGTATCTATATGAGTTAGCTGATGCATAAACATTATGAAGGAAAAAGCATCCGCTTGTGAACAGTGGAGATGTTGTTGCTTTCTGCTGGTCAGTTGTGTTTTTCGTGTAAGGCAATTAATATAAAAATGTTTGCGATGGATAACAGGAATATATATTATATATATATGTGTGTGTGTGTTGTTATGTGTGAATGTTTGTATGTGTGCTTGTATGTGTGAGTGTGTGTCTGTATGTGTGCGAGCGTGTGTGCATTTAAGCAAGAGAGCACGTCACATCAATCACATATGAATATAGGTAGAAATTTTATTTAAAGTTGAGGTCGACGGGAGTCCAGATGAAACATGTGCAACACATTCCGCACACATTCTACGAAATATCTTCTTTATTAAAAATCTTTTATTATATAAATATATATATGTGTGTGTTTGTGTGTTTGTGTGTGTGTGTGTGTGTGTGCGTGTTTTGTATATATTTTCACATTTCACCATATTCAACTGCACCTTTCCAAGTAAAAATATTTGACATTTGAAATTTGCACAGAAGAAGAAGATAGATGTGCCTTTCTTAATTTGTGTAAACATCCAAACGCACCTGGGTTGGTTACTTAGGTGAGAAAAAAGGCATCATTTGCATATCACAAGACATGCGAATAAATTTTCATATAATTTCATTATTTTCTCGTTATTATCGTCATAACGTCGTACCGCCGTATCACACTCACTTCATCATCCAATCATCACACATCATCATCATCATTTTGCTTCATCCATCGCTACCACCATCAACAGATTATCATCACTTTCCAATCATCATCATCATCATTATTACGTCATTCATATAATTATTATTATTAAGAAAAAAAACTTAATATAGCGTTTCGTTAAAGAAGTTTTTACAAACGCTATCAAATTATGACCAATATTCATTCACATCAAAATAACAAGTGTCACATCATAACAAAATAACAAATGTAATGTCATCTTTTCACATTTTAACACCATCACCACATTAAAACATCAATATCATTACTATTTTTTCTCGTAAAATCATTACCACATTACATTAACATCGTTACATACGTTATTATTGTTACAAAATCCTCCAGACATTAATTATATAACAACACAATCATCGCTTATTCAACAGTTTTTTTGTCAACATTGTCACAACAAAACATAGTTTTTTTTTGTTGCCAGAGTTTTTAAACATTACAACCTCATCATTACGACATCATCATCACCACACCATACCATCATCACCACATCATCACCACACCACCATCATCATCATCACATTATAACTGAATCACATCACTCGCATTATTCAGAAATGATTAAAGAGCAATGAGATTAAGTGATCCAATCAATCCAATGCATCCCTAGTCTATACTCAAAACAATCTCGCATTAGTTTTCCTTCCCGATCTGGTTTAGCTATGTACTCGCTTGCTACAATTAAACTGAAATATTACAAAATTCAATTTGTAAGTACGGTATGCCATGTTGGTAGAATGTCGTATGAACTGGCTATGTTTGCAGTTGGTATAATATTGTTTGAACGCAAGTAAATTTGTTGTTAGTATACAAGAGTATGGTCGGTCATTGGTCAGTGTGTTTGAGACTGAATTGTTCCTAGATTGTTTCTCGTGCGGGTGTGTGTACGAATACTGTTTTCATACATGTACAGATGCGTTTGAGAAGGTAAAGTAAGTTTATTTTCTGCTGGTTTTCTTGGTTGTTCGTTGGTGTTTATTGTCTTGTTGGTTTGTTTTACGAGTTTTTTCCAGGCGCTGTTTTGCTGTTGCACTGTCGTCGTTAAAAATTGGTTATTATTTTGAAAATTTGTTATTTATTCTGTGAAAAACTTTTGAAGTTGTTCATCATTTTGACAAAAATAGTAAGTAATTATTAAATAAACGTGTCTCAATTTTTTTGACTTTCCTAAAACTTGACAAATATGTCAGAAGAAGAAGACTTGTCGACGGTTAACATAATATGGCTGGTTTTTTGACCCAGAGACAACTAACTAACTCATTGTGGAGAGACGAGTCTCGACTAGAAGCGAGACCGCCTATAGACTGGCGGTGGCGAGTATTAGTTTGTAAAAAGGGAGCAGTCTTCGCAACACAGCAAAAGTTCACAAATGTAATAAATAAGCAATTAATTACGCCAACCTTTTGAGTTTTTAAATAATTTATTTAAACTTATCAATTTAGAATAAAAACAAATATATTGGAACAAATGTTTAACATAACATTAAAATAAAAAAAAACAGTCAAAAAATTAGCGGAACATTTTTTAGCTGGTTAAAATGTCTTGAGAATTTTAAATTCTAAGAATTAAAAGACTTATAAGAGTTGTAGAAACATGATTAAAATAAATGCCTTGCTTAAGTTAGGACTTTCACCTTGAACAAAATATGTTAAATAATAAAATAATTTATATTTTTTTCAAATGTAAAAGTTTAAAAAATTTAAACAAAACGATAAGGAGATTAAATTTTTTTGAACAAACAAATAAAAAGACATGGCTAGGGAATTTAAATCCAATAAAAGTTCCGCTGAAGTATTTTTTGCGTCGTGGACCGACTTAAATAAATAAGTAAGCCGGCAATCCTGAAATTCGCAATTGTTCAGTTCATCAAACCACCTTCTACCTCCTCTATCGCAACGAATATTAAGAAGATATTCCATCATGAAGAGGCCGCAAAAATGTTATGCAGATGATGAAGATGACGATGAATGTAGTGATGACGATGATTATTGTGATGATGATTGTTGTGATGATGATTGTTGTGATGACGATGTGATGATAATGATGATTGTTGTGATGATGATTGTTGTGATGACGATGTGATGATAATGATGATTGTTGTGATGATAATAATAAACAAGTGGTTAATGATAATGATAATGATGATGATAAAAATTTTAATAATTGAAACATCTCACATAACGAAAACAAAGATTAAGATGATAATGTAATATTGATGATGACGACGACAACGATGATATTGGTGCCAAGAATGATGATAAGAATGATAACGAATGATGTTATGATGATGACGACGAAGATGGGACCGAGTAGGAAAACGAATCTGGATGGTGCTATTATTAATAGCTAGGCGAATGAATATAGATAACGAATGACTTAAAATTGGATACCACAAATCTACATGGAAAGACAAATAGTGATAATAATAACAATGATGACAATAGTGATATAAAAATCAATGGATTACAATTCTTAGCAGAGTAACTTGTAAAAAAATTTTCATTTCGTAGGGAAGAAGTGAACTTCGTGATTTTGAAACTTTTGGAGGAGGAAAAGTTGCAGAAATTGCACAAAAAATGGTGGTACGACAAAGGAGAGTGCGTTGTGGAGTCTGAAAACAAAGTTGGTTTTTTTTTTTGTTTGTGGTGTTGGTTTATTCGCCAATGTTGTTGTTTCTCATTTAGTTGTTGCGGTTGTTTAAACGATAGTAATTTTGTTGAAAATTACTAACATTTACTGAAAATAATAAACTTTACGTGTTGTTGTGTTAATGGAGTAAATGTTAACGTCGTTGATGTGATTGTTGGAAATGAATTTTGTTGATGTGATTGTTTTCAAGTTAATTTTATAATGCTGTTTTTATGTTGTTATTGTTGTTTCTATGTGAGGTCAGATGGGACATTTCATTTTATTCGAAGTTGAGAACTTTTCACATGAATGATGCATTTTAATATGAGTTTTATTATTCATATTTTGGGCGTTCTTATTTGAAAACTGACGAATCGTGAAATTTGCCAACAATGCTTCAAATGACGTCACAGGGTTACAACGGAGTCGCATTTCTTTGTGACGTTTAATAAAATTATTTTATCCTCCCTAGCATAAAATGTACGCTCGTGAACGCGTGGTACGGTGTGCGTACCAACGCATCTTGATATTAAATATTTCTTCTTCACTTTTTTTTATTATTTTACTCTCTACGACGTTCCTAACGCTTTTTATTGTAATTTTTTCATTGATTTCATCAAAATTGTTGCCGTCCGTGCAATCTGTACCCTCAGTTATACTATCAACATTTCTTATTTATTTATTTTTGAAATTCTTTTTATATTATCATAAAAAATGAAATAAATTGAAGGAACGAATATATACATACAACAATAACATTAGTGTATTGACTTGAATCCACAAATGCAAAAAAATAATGTGTCGACTTTAATCCACATAAATAGACGAGCTAGATATGAATCCACAATCTGCAGAGTAAAAGTACGTTTCTATCAACCAAAATGTCCTTCTGTGAACTACCTAAAAACACCTTAGTTTGCAGTACTTTTTATTGAATTGCACAAAATTAAATTAAAATTTTAACGAAAAATGAAATGAATTAAAAGAGCAAATAAATACATTTATTTACACTATAAACATACCGTTGTTGATGTCAAGATTGTTGTTGTTGATGATGTAGATGTCGTAGTTGGTGCAGTTACTCTCGTCAAATCTTTTTTAATCGTTTTTGATGCAGTCTTTAATGATTTCATATCTTCTCTCTGCTTCTAATGCTGCAGTTTTATTCATTATGAATTTTCAGCTCCTTCTTCAGCATGCAGTTTTTATCCAAAAGACATATCTTGTAAGGTTTTCTATCAGCATCATTTTCTAAATCATCGGTATCATTTTCGTTGACATGGTTTTCGTTTTTTGGCGATTTCATATTAGCTTTCTGCTTTTCGTTTTCGATTTTTATTTTTTGCATGTCAACCATCATCAGCTTGATTTCCTCTTCCGTTTTTTCCTATGACAACTCCAGTTTCTTTTCCAAACGATTGACTTTCATTTTGAAGTCTTTGTACATTTTTATTAAAATTTTGTTTTTCTCGTACATATCAATGATGTTGTATGTGCTTGAGACTAAGATTTCGGCAATCAACTTGTCAACTTTGTTAACATCTTTTTCTTCTTTGTTTATAACGATCATTTTATTGTTAATGTTATCCATGATGTTGTTGCTGTTGATGATGCAAGATTTTTAGATGGGTAAAAAATTTAATTAGAGTTACTCACTTTTAAATAAGTCTAGTTGGTTGTTTGTTCAAAACCTCAAAAACCTCTGGTATTTATACCCAGTTTGATCAGTCAATCAAACAAAGGCTAATTGTTACCAATGACTCCGTGTTCCTTTTTCTCAGCACCGACAGGCATTCAAAAATTAAACAAGTGCTGGGTGACTGTGAAGTTCTAAGGAAGGTTTAAGTAAAAGAATAATACAATATTATAATAATACAAAAATAAGAGTGCAGAAAATCTGACTAAAAAAACGATTGAAATCGTAATTTGAAGAATAAAACTATTACGTCAAATTGATTAATTTACTATTTAAAAAAAGAAAAACCATTTTAAAATTGCCATGACAGTAAAAAAATATGAAAAATAAAGAAGAACTAAAGATTATATACGAAATATATACATATGAATGTAATCAAAAAAACTAATAACTGTTTGAAGCGGACGATATATTTAATAGTGTATAATAATAAGAGACATACTCAAATTTTCTTTTCATAAAAATTATGTGATCAGAAACATCGTAGCGTCATCATCAAAGCATCATTACATCATGACGTCATCACATTCTAATCTCATTATTCACATCTTCATCCCCCTATCTCCACCCACTCAGGGTAGTGGTTCATCGCAGAGTCTCTCCCTGAGTAACGTGGCGGGCATCTTCTACATCCTCATCAGCGGTCTCGGCCTCTCCATGATTGCTGCTTCTGTTGAGTTCATCTGTAAGTCGAGGATGGAAGTCAAGAGGAAAAAGGTAGGTAGCTCCTGGTTTAGGTGTTTGTTCTCGTGTTTTTACATTTTTGTTCTAGGTTTTGCTCTGTTCAGATATTTCAAGTGAAGCTATGATAAGACGAGTAAAGAAATTATCAAAACAAACTTATAAAAATTTGAATATCAGAACTGAAAATATTTGAAAAATAATAGTTATAAGTAAACGATTCTAATAAAAAGGCGAAATTTAACGTATATACCAGGTATATAAAATATTTTGATAGTTTCAAGATTTGAATCACTGCACAATATCACGTTCAGTCCCCAGTCAATAATTTTTTTACAATTTAATGAGGAAAATATTTGAAAAATGATTTTCAATCTAATGACCACTTCCTGACTGACCAGCGAAGATACTTGGAGAAGCTGAGGTCTAACGAGTCACACATCTATGAGACCACTCCTGAGAAGGAAAATGGAAATGTGAGTTTTTGTTTCTATCTATGTGTAAGTGTTTTTCTGTGTGGGTGTGTGTTTATGTACGTGAGTCTGTGTGTAATTGTGTATGTATTTTTGTGTAGGGGAAGGTGCTTGCGTGTGCTTGTGTGTTTGGGCGTGCTCACATGTATGTATATATATGCATGTGTTGTGTGTTTGTTTATATGTGCGTGTGCGTGTGTGTTTATATGGTGTGTGTGTGAACGCCGGATGAATTGTAAGATGAAAATGTGAATGTGGGTTGCAAACTTTCAATTTAAAATGGTAAGAAATAAATGGAATGCTGTCAAAAAAGTATAAATTTATTCGATTTTTTTTCAGAAATTTTTGTTACACATGCTCCGAATTTTAGTTCTATTTAAAAATTAAAATATATTTGAAAAATATGTCTGACGTGTTTATGAATAAAGGTAAAATATGATTAAATCACTTTCTAACAAAACCTCTGCTAACGCGGACCAGCTTGATTTTGTGATAAAATATTTGACAATCAGGATCAGACATTTTAAAATTTTGTCTCTCGGAAAAAATTAAATTTGTTTAAGAATATTTCGGAGAGTTTTGTATTTACAAGACCAAACATTTGAATCAAAGAAAATTTTTTTATTTTCTCAACGCAAACATTTTGAGCTGCTTCGTTGGAAGGTTATAAAATTTGTAACCCAATTATAAAATGGAATTGTTTAATTAATTCACTTAATAGAATAATTTTGGGCTAGTAGTATTGAAAAAAAATTATAAAAAAAGAATTTTTGTCTTCAAAATTTTCCTTCTAAAAACTAAAAAATGGTAATTTAATTCCACAATTCTTTTCAAAGTTATATTTTTTCTTAACAACTAACATGGTTTAATCGATAAATTTAAATGAAAACATCAAATTTGCTAACAGAATTAAAATCTAAAAATACATTTGAATGTGCATTCTTAGGCTGCAATTACAAAATCTAAATAGACTTAAATGAAATAATTGGATGGAATAGGGCTGTCGTACGCTCCGTTCGAATGAAATGGCGTGTTAAACAAAATTGCAGTCATTTTGTTACTCATTCGTTCAATCAATCATCTATCCATCCATTCAACTATCCATCCATTCAACTATCCATCCATTCAACTATCCATCCATTTAACTATCCATCCATTCAACTATCCATCCATTCAACTATCCATCCATCCATCTATTAATTTACACACTCATCTACTACTTGTCAATCGATTTTTAAGTTTGTTTATCATCCACTTAGTATCAACTTAAATTTTTGATTTTTGTTCTTTTTTCGCATCTATGTATCTTATAATCCACCAACATTTACATATCTATCCATCTATATATCTATATATCTATCCATCTGTCTGTCTATCTGTCTATCTATCTATCCATAATATATCCAACTCCATATACATCAGCACATCCATCCGTCCGTATACAGACCTCCCCCGCAATACATCCATCCACCCCGTTATGTATGATTAAAATGTTGCTCACAAATAATTCCTCTGCAAGATAGCATCTAAGAAAGCATAAATTACATGCAGTTTCATTTATGAACAGGACAACACGTTCAGACACATGTGTATATTACCTCTCTTCTTTAGCTTTTTTTCCTCTTTATTCCTACCAATCTTCTCTCCTTTTCTTTCTCTCTTTTTCTTTCGTTCTCTCTCTCTTTTTATATTTATGACAACCACCAACAAAAAAACATCAGCGGAACTTCTCTGGTATGCAAGTGATTTTGTGGCGTTCAATTTTTCAAGTCGAACTTGTAAAATTTCTTGTTAAAACATTTCCGTTATCAACATGTCTGTCTTAAAAATTGAAATTGGTCTTTTCATTCTTATCTGGTTTTGTTTTAATTTTTTACAGTTTTGGATAGCTTTCATTATTTAAAAAAATTATCCGTCTGACTTTTTGGCTGTTGAAATT
This sequence comes from Helobdella robusta, assembly GCF_000326865.2. Classification (NCBI taxonomy): domain Eukaryota; kingdom Metazoa; phylum Annelida; class Clitellata; order Rhynchobdellida; family Glossiphoniidae; genus Helobdella; species Helobdella robusta. The sequence continues at coordinate 2,571,172 of NW_008703942.1, forward strand.
TTTAGATGACGTGAAGGTTTTTAAAATTTTGCATAACCAAAATTTTGAGACCCATAATTAACTGTTTCAACATTTAAAATAAAATGAGGAAAATGTTTGTTGTCAACGATGAACATCAGCTGTTTATGAAATATGAATTGCAACTTTTCTGGGACGACGATTTTAGGTGCACCGTCGTCACAGCTACATAGTATAAATTAATGTTGTCTCTGAAAGATGACAAGTTTGAGAACAGATAAGTAAGAAAGCATCATGCGTTCCTCGTTCTTAACTGTATTACGGCACGTTTTTTCAAAAACTAAACATCCAATTAAGCAAATCCTAAACTCGCTGAGCAGTATAACATCGCTTCATTAATTTTAATAAATTATGCAAATATTCAAATGAGTTTCCTCCCACATGCAGCAGAAGAGAGGAAGCGACATAAGAAGGCCTAGGGAGAAGCACACGGACGCTTCCATCCGCGCGTCCACACAACACGAGCCACCGCCACACGCAAAAATAATCATCTAGAACAATATTGCGTTTCCATGGAGACGAGATGACGTTGGTGATGATGATAGTGACAAAGATGTCAGCAGTGTTGATGATAATGATGATGGTGATGTTGGTGGTGGTGATGATGACGAGAGAGGAGAAAGATAACAATGGTGATAATAGCAACAATTTGATGATGATTTTGCACATGACAACAATGATTACGACATTCTCGACAACGATGACGACGACGGCGGTAATGTTACGCTAGGATGATGATTATTTGCAAACAAGTCTAGTTGCTCTGGGTGCTAAGAACTAGTGCAAAAATGTAATAAGTTGGTGTTTTGAGGAATGTTTATGTTTGCCGATGTGCTAGGCAAACAAAAAAATTATGCCGTCCGTGCGTGTTGTATCAGCGAGGATAACTTGCATTCGGGCACGTGAGATTTCAACGCAGGAGCGATCCAATTGGGAAGAAACGTGCACATCAAACATTCATCTCATCCTCTTCCTTGTTTACTAAACAAACACTAACACCATCACACTAACGAATTTCAACTTGCTGGTTAATTCAGCCGACTGATTGATACGATGGTTGGTGAGAGAGCGTTTGCTGATTGGTCGGTGCCGCCCGGTTGAAATTCAATTAAACTGTCATACATTTCTCTTTTATTTTTAAACATTTTTAATCTCCTTACTCTCATTGATGAATCGTTCTTAGAAATATTTTCGCAAAGACTTGACCATCTCCTCCAACCCAGGCATGCATCATGCAACAGGCACACGTGTTGAAGGGATGAAGTTTCCTATTTGCCTCTTCGCACCTCCTCTCCATTTCACTTCCTAATTATCAGCACTGATGTTTCCATGCAGTGGTCTGCAGTCATCCATCATCAACATTCATCCCTTGCAGTCATTCATCAACAGCTGTTCACATTTCAGAGGAATTAGTTATTTAATTAACTCCATGTCCTCATTTTATTACTTATTTTTCTGATGAAGATCTCAATTTCACCTAATTTTATTTACCTTTTTCTACCTAATTTTAATAATACATTTTGTTATCAAACCCATTAAATTAAACTGATGTATATATATATATATATATATATATATATATATATATATATATATATATATATATATATATATATAAAACTGGGCACTGTAACAATTGCACCATCATGCCACCCCATGCATCATCATTTTTGCACGAAGGATCATTGGTTTGTTGTAAATGTGCCTTTAATTGCTCGCCTAATCCCTGTTTGTTAGTCTTTTTTTCTTTTCTTTTTCCATTTCTTACCTCTTCTTTTTCCTCTTCCTTCTACACTTATTTTTTTGTGCAAGATTTCGCATTCTGTGATGAAAATTATCATTTTATTCAGCCCACATATACTTTGTATTCTGTAATGTTAAAGTTTATAAATCGCAAAAACCAGCAGCGTGTTTGTTCAAATATTCCTTTCCGTATTGTTGAATCTGTTTCTTCCGTGCTGCTGAACCAGTAGCCATCCCACCATCTTTCTTGCATAATTACTTCTTTCTTGTTTTCAATTCCAACTTTTTAATGCCACATCGCTAATTTTATTTTCCAAAGTCACACCACAGTTTTTGAATTATATATACATATACGTATATATGGTGTGTGTGTGTGTGTGTGTGTGTGTGCGTGTCTGTGTGTAAAACTTAGAACCCAGGTTTTCAATTGTTATTTCACGCATTACGGGCATACATGCACTTCCAGTCTCAGATTGTGCGGTGATGTATGTAGATAACTAATGGGCAAACATGTACTGTACCGTTCAAAAATGCACTTGCACATGCCTCTATATTTATATCAGTGTGTTCATTTATTTGTTTATTTGTTTATTCATTAGATCATTAGAATGAAACTGTTTGTTAAGTTCACGTCCAAATCCTTGAGTCAATTTTTTTTTAAATGGTCAGAAGTGATCGGGATCAATGGCCAAGCCAGTTGAGATTTCAGCGTTTTGTCCTTAACACTCTCACAAAAGATATTAATTATTATTGTAAAACTTTTAAACTTTTTAACCAGGTAGATAGAAATGACGATTCTTTGCTTTTCGGTGCCAAAAACGTTGAAATTTCTCCCAAATATAATTTAGATAAGGTGCGTCACCTCAAAAACATATTTAAATACACCGCATAGTTTACATAAATTGTTGTTGTTGGATTTTATTGTATTTCGTACAACTGTAAAATTACGGTAAATAAAAATTGATAAAAAAAATCAAATTGTTTCGTCGATAATGAAAATTTGTTCATGTATGTGGTGTCTTCAAAATACATAAAAACGGTCCAGAATTTTTCAAACCAAAGAATCCGTCAATTTACAATTTTGTTTGTAACAAAATTTTCTAATTTATTTGAAATCATTGTTTTCTTGATCCAATCTTCTGATTACAAAAATGGTACTTCAGTTATTTATAACGTTGAAAACATTCTCGAAGCGTGAATCGATACCAGGAACAAACCAGCACAATTCAACGCGTAAACATTCACACACACAAACACACTTACAACACACACACACCAAACACTCACTAAGCAGATCTACGCATACATACATACATACATACATACATACATACATGCATACATACAGCAGGGAACTGTTTTTCGCAACTAACCACATTTCGTGCTTGTTGCAGCGGTTCCTGCGTGTCTGTGGGCTTGAAAATATCCAACTGAATGCCGACATGTGCAATTAACGACAAATCAAAGTGTTTATCCATTTGTTACTTGATGCTTGACGGTTCAGTGTCACTCATCATGTTTTGGTTTAAACATACATACACACACACACACACATACACACACACATACATACGTACATTACCGAAAATGTTCAATTAAACGCCGACGTGAGCGAATAACGAGATATCAATTGTTAACCGATTTTATTCAGATGTTTGACTGTTTAGTGTCACTCATCGCTGATTTGGTTTTAACATACATACATACAAACAAACAAACACACACACTCCGCACTCCAAATAGTACGTCTACACGACTCCGTGCGCAATGACCACAGTGGTGAATGTAGACAACGTGATAGAGGAGCAGTACAATGACCAAGTCATCAACAACAACACACAAGTCTAAGTGTTGTCCTCGTTTACATGGTTTGCAGTTGTTTGTTTTGCGTTGTTTGTACTTTCTACTTTGTATCATATGCTTTGTATCTTATATTTTTTATCTTATATTTTGTATCTCGTTTTTTGTATCATATGGTTTGTTTTGTATCTTATGTTTTGTATCTTATGGTTTGTATTTCATGATTTGTATCTTATGGTTTGTATCACGTGGTTAGTATCTTTATGTTTTGTATCATATGGCTGGTATTACAGGACTTGTATCTTGTGGTTTGTTAGTATTCGAAAATAATAATCTAAAGTAAGCTATTGTAAAAATTTGCATTTCGTTCATAGAGAAAAAAATAAATGAAGAGTTAAAAATAATTATTAAAAAAATTGATACATTCAATAATAGTTGTATTTGCTTTAATTGCTTGGCTGTTATTGTTGTTGTCGTTGTTAATGTTGGCTGTTGTGTTGTTATTGTTGTTGTTTTATTGTTGTTGTCCTTGTTGTTAATGTTGGCTGTTGTGTTGCTATTGTTGTTGTTGTTGTCTTGTTGTCTTGTTGTTGTTGTTGTTGTCTGTTGCATTGCAACGATACCACATTGTTGCATCGTTATGCTGCATTTATTCAGTCGGAGTAACTGATTCTACGTAGCAGATGATATATTAGATATATTAGAGTAACAGGATGGCAATAGCGACGCAAATGCATCAGCGAGTGTATTCAATTTATATCCACTAAGCCAATCCATATAAACACTCGTCATGTAAGAGCCCAAAGTGACAACAAATGACAAATTTTTCATACATTTGTTGACGTAAATTTATTATTTATATTATTATTATTATTATCATTATTATTTATGTTTATGTAATTTTCATAGTTAATATTATTATTATTGTTGTTGTTGAATATCTGGTTATTGTTTTTATTATTATTCAGTTATAATTGCTGTTATTATTTATAATTAATATTTATAGTATTTATTAATAATATTATATATTTATAATATTTATTAATAATGTTTATTTATAATTAATTTATAATTTCCCCATTAATATTGTCGTCATCATCTTTTCCACAATGACATGGTCGTCTTCGTCATCTTCACATCATCATTTTGTTATTTCCATCACCAACATCGCCATTTTAAAATCGCCATTTCAATTCTCTTCCCAACTTCTACACACTAAAAATTTTCACCCCTTATCAAAATATTTATCACCATCATTTTCATCATCATCATTATTATCAATATCATCATCCACGTCATCTTCATCGTCGTCATCATCATCCTCTCTACGTCAACACTTCCGTGACATCCTCCAAATTACAACAGGCAAACTCGAAGAAATTTAATCACGCTAGCATTCCCAAAGAAAAAAAAAAGTTGGAAATATGAAATTATGAGTAAATGGAGTTATAAGGATATGGAAGAATGTTCTAACGACGACGTCAGTGATTTTCTTCACCATCGTTATCATCACCGTCACCATCATCGTCTTCATCGTCGCCGTCATCAGCTTCATTAACGTAACCGCAATTTCCTTGTCAGAGTGTCTGGGGAAAAGTCAATAAATGTTAGCATCATCATCGTCATCATTTTCATCGTCGTCGTCATCATCGTCATTGTCGCCATCCTCCTTGCCACCATCATCGTCATCTACATCATATTCATCGTCGTCGTCAATGTTGCGATGGACAAATGCGTCATGATTGAGATTCACTTGTAACGAATTCTCAACAAAATTACATCTGGGTAACATTTTTCAACGTTCTAGCAATATTTCACCGGTAAAATATTCACGATTTTAAAAACTGTCACCAGCAGTAACTCAAATTGAACGCAACAGATTTCAATGCAGCAATTATTATTCAGAAAGTTCCAACATCAACAATCAACATACGTTCTGCAACAATTATTCATCAAAATGTTGCAACTTCAATACAGTTTTCGCAGAAATTATTACTCAAGAAATTGCAACATCAACATAGAATCTGCAACTACTAATATTCAACATCAACGCAGACCCAACATTCTGCAACATTCTTCGGTATTTCACAACATTCTTTTCAAAAACTCCCTCAACACTGTTGCAACATTTCAACAATCTCCCATGCAGAATGTTATGATGCGTAAATTTGAACGATGGAATCTTCCTTGCCTAATGATTTCTAAAGAAACGTCAACAACTTAAAAATTTTCTTTGCACTGACGTCATCTGGTCATCACCATCCAGGTCGTCATCATTCGCTTCTTCAACGTAGCTTACTCACTGCATTATATTTCAGTTGTTTTTATCATCGTACATAATTTTGGAATGTTTGTCATATTTATCACATCCATGTTTTATCATGCTGTTCGAGTTTTTTGCGTGTTGGACAGTGCTATCACGGTATAAACTGAACATTATTATCAATCTTATCATCACCATTATAATTTTAGTATCATCAGCATCGTTATCTCCACAGTCTTATCATGTCATCCTGATAATTATGGTCATAATAGTTATTTTTCACGATTATTCTTACCGTTTTGTCACTCTCATCACTCTCATCACTCTCATTGTATAATTACATCACGTCGTCGTCATTATCGCATCAACGACAACAATAACATCATCATTATCATCATCACCATTATCATCACATTATATCATCATCGCCGTCGTCGTCATCATCATCAGCGATCCAGCCATCATTATGTAACGTTATGGACAGCCGCGTAATCAAAATTCATGACGTTTCCATCAGAACATTCCTCTCTCTTATCTCGTCATCTCTTTTGATTATTTTACTCTCTCTCTCTCTCTCTTTTTCTCTCTCTCTCTCTCTCTTTCTCTCTATTTCTTCTTCTCTCTTTACCTCTCTTTCTATTTCTCATTTTCTTTATCGCCATAACTTTTTCTCAAAATTTTTTACACTCTCTCTTTATCTCTCTTTCTCTCTCTTATTCTCCCTTCTGTTTCTTTTCTTCTCTCTCTCTCTCTTTCTCTTTCTCTCTCTCTTGCTCTCTACGTTCGGCATCGGCATCTACTTTTAAGAAAACGACGACGTTAGCTACATAACAACATGGAAGGTGATTAAAATGATGACCTTGGGGATGATGATGATGATAGTGATGATGGTGATGATGATGATGATGATGATAATGGTGGTGGTGGTGGTGATAGTGATGGAGATTATGATTTTTGAGAAAACTAAAACGACGACGATGATGATGATGATGATATAGTAGTGATTATGATATCGTTGAGTGACAAATTTAATGGTGAAAGCTTTGTTTTACCATTGCATATTTTTTTCTGTGTTTGTAAAATAATAAAATTGGACATTGTCGAATTCTTTGTAAACTTCAACATTGGTTTATAGCTTGCTTGCTTAATATTCATCTTTCATTTAAATTTATGACCAGCAATCAGTAGCATTGTGATAAGTTTTTGTGTATCATGAAAACATTTGTGAAAAAGTTTCATGCATCCTTTATTGATGTGATTTTGTAGTGTCGTAATTGTTGTGACAGTCGAAGGTGTCAAAAAATATGTTAGCATATCGTTCGTTTGAAGTTTTTTGGGATATTTGGTTGTTCATTCGCACGTTCCTGTCTTTTCATTGACGTCATCACTGTAGTTGTTTTGTTAGTGTCATAGTCATTGTTGTTGCTGTTGTAATGAACATTAATGTCATCATCTTCGTCATTTTTATCATCATCATCATCATCCTCTCGATCGTCATTATCTTAGTAGTCCATAACTACACATGAATACCTTTTAAAAAAACTGTAAAATTTTGAAAATTGATTCAATGATTTTAACGGTATATCGTGTGAGGCCACCAATGAAAACCCATAAGAACGTTTTAAACAACTTACAACAGCGTTCAACGACGCTAAGTTTGCGCAAATCACTTATAAAATTAACAATCAACCAACATTCCTAACCATCTATTCATCCATTGATCCTTCAATTCATCCATCTATCCATTTATTCATTCATCTATATATCCATTCATATACCCATTCATCCATCCATCCAGCTATCCATCCATCCATCCATCAAATCTTTTAATTTGTTTGTTTGCCATGTGCATCGCATCCCAATCTTCAATGAACATAACTAACAAGTCAGCAAACAACGTTACATACTGTGCACCAGGATATTAAATAAACAATTGAAACACGCACGCACGCACGCGCACGCACGCACACACAATTAAGTGATTTAACAATGAGCAGCCCACAACCACACACACGCACACACAACGTACGCATGCATAAAAAAGCATAACAATAAATGTATGCAAGTGTGCAAACGAAGACACAAACTAACGAATAAACACACATACACGTACACATAAGAACACACGCATACGAACACACACACACACACACATGTGTGTACATTCGCACAAGTTACACACACACACACACACCTCGTCACAACAGATATCTGGAAGAGAATTAGCTCTTTGTAATGAGTTGTAGTTTCTAAAAAAACACCCTTACACCTTTTAAACGTAATCAAATATACATCAGTGTGCATGTATGCGTGCATGTATACATGCAAGTAAATATAAATTTATCTAATAATACAAATGTATATGCAAATAAATTTATATATATATATATATCAGTTTATAATTCTAGAAAAACTGAATGAATTATGGCCACATAAATTGGAAGACCATATTAGGTTTTACACACGCACGCAAACATATATACATTCTTATAAAATTAATTTTATTTACACGATACTATTGACATTTTTATAACTGTCATAAACTAATAAGAAGTGTGCGCGCGTGTGTGCGCGCGTGTGTGTGGTTTGTGTGTGGTGTGTGTGTGGTGTTGTGTGTGTGTGGGAAGAGATAGAGCCACATGGCAAAAACAAACATAAATTCACGTCTGTTTTTGCAATGTATCTACATTTAGCAGGAAGTATTATCCTTTTGTCACGTGACGATGATGGGATGAGTGCAATGTGTGGTGATATTTGACAATGATGTGTTTATTTGATAATGTGGTTCTATGATATGTAATGTGTGTGACCATGTGTTTATGAGATGATATGTTAAAATTATGTGATGATGTGTTAATGTGATGATGCCATGATGCGATGATTACATGAGGCCATGAGTGTTATTATGTGACAACAACAGAGAAAACTATTCCAACAACCAAGAGTCTCAAATCGAAACATTCGAGTGGCATTAATGAAATTTCCTCAATTGTTATGATCAGAGATATCAAAACAACAGCACCAATTCTGGAACATCTTGTAAACTTGTCTTTCTCTTCAGGTGTGCTTTCTAGTTGTTTCAAAATTTCAAAAGTGACACCAATTGTCAAAAATGCCAGCAATAGTGAAATATCAAATTTTCAACCGGTCTCACTATTAACACGTTTTTTAAGGTAATATAAAATTTGATGTACAACAAAATCGTAGATTCTCTTCAAAAATCTAATCTAATCTGTTTTTTTTTGTAATGGATATTCAACAGAATTGGCTATCACTAAACAGATAGGAAAAGTTGGTGAGGCAGTCGAATTCAAAAATCACCTTGTTGGAACGAGTATTGATTGACTTGTCGGAGGCCTTCCACTTCATTCATTGATCATTCCATCTTGATAGATAAACTGAATTGTTATAGAATACGCGGTTTATTACTGAGCTAGTTTGTGTGTGATTTATCAGACAGAACTCAATTTGTCACATGGCAAAATAAAAATTCTTCTACTTTAAAAATTTGCCATGAATTCCCACAAGAAAGCATTCTTCGTCCGTTACTATTTGTCATATTCGTTAATGACATAAACGAATGCATTCATGCAGAAGAAAGGCACTAATATGAATATGTATTTTAATAAGTTTTTACATATTTATACTATTTATGTCTATCAATCTTTATTTTTAAATACGTTTATTTTTTATTTATTTATATTTAGCATTATTGATTTATTTTGATGTCGCCATTGCATACGCGTATTCAAAAGTAATTGCTTCCAAGCAAGAAAATGTCAAATGTCATTGGAGAGAAAGTTCGCTTCGTAGAAATTGTTTTCTTATGGCTTTGTTGATTATCCTCCAATAAATGTTGATTATCCTCAAATAAATAAATTAAGTTCAGTCTCGTTTCACATGTTTTTGTACATTTTCTATCAAAGTTAAATCATTTTTACTCTGCGTTTTTCAAGCAATATCCGAGTGAGATTGTGACTTTTGACTTGTTTTTTTAGCTTATCGTTATTTTGTTCTTTTAAGGTTTTTATTTTGCATTTTTATGAAAAAAAGTTGTTTTGCATAACTGCCCTTAACGTAATCCATGCGTGTATGTATGTATTTATGGATGAACTTTTAGAAGAGATATACAAACGGGTTCGCATCGTTCATAAAGTCTAAATGATCACAATTAAACAATGAGATAACATAATTCAACCACTTTGAATATTTCATATTTCTAAAAATTACTTTATTGTAGATGTTGATTGTTATTACTAACTGTTATAACAGATTGTTATTTCTGAAACATTTGAACGCGCATGACCTCTTTTTTTTACATAATTTATTTCCTTTAATGTAAATAGATTCACGATGAAGATGTTATGATGACAGACTTATGAATGATCAAATAACAGACTAGTAACTTTACCTTACTAGCTAGTACTAAATAGTTACTAGCTAGTACTAACTAACTAGTAACCTAAGAATTAGAAGTGTTCTTTTATTGTTCGTTCAATCACTACTCACTCATGTATGTTCGCTTGCCAATGCCAAATTATAATGTTATTACGTGCACGTATTGATTATCAGATATATATATATATATATATATATATATATATATATATATATATATATATATATATATATCAGTTATTATTGATGAAAATCACAGCATGTTCCGCGTTAGTTAAAGTCCTGTTTAATTTTTAGATTTTTCTATCTGTAGAACGTAAATCAATGTCAAGTTTCTTGAGCTCAAAACCAAAATTTTTGTTTATTTTAAGCATGATAGAACAAAAAAGCATTTCCTATACCATCTCGGTGTTCAAATTGATACGTTGTGTATGTGGCCGAATGCTCAAATATATATATATATACAAGTTTTACAATCCTCAACTTTATGCGATATGACACTTTTACGTGTCATCATTATCGATGATTCATCTGTTTATAAATTGATTAGTGTGAAGGATACCAATGGCACGTTGTTGAATTTTTATTATCGGATGTCTTTGTTCTATGTGTATTGATTCGGCAAGTCGTAAATTATAATGGTTGTTATCGTAATGTAAGATTTCAATATTGTGCACCAACATTTGCCTAGTAATTTTAGTTTTGTGTTTCTCTTTCGAGTGATTCTTTATAGGGCCGGTTTGTACGTTCATCGTGAGTCTTCTCGGTAGCTTGGTCGTCGTCATACCAATATATTCGGAACTATGGTGCCTCCACTCACCAATATTACAATTGAACGAATATGTTAAATGGCAACGATCCATTATCGATTCTGGCTTACTACTGCACACAACGTATCAACACGAACTCCAAAGATGGTATTGGAATACCGAATAAAGCTTTTTTTGTTCTATCATGGTTAAATTTTCTATCATGCTTATGATAAATAAAAATTTAAATTTTGAACTCAAGAAACTTGACATTGATTTACGATCTACCGTTAGAAAACCCGAAATATTAAACAAGAAGTTAACTAACGCCGAACATGCTGTGATTTTTATCAATAATTTTATTTCTGACAGTCTTCATCACACACACACACACACACACACACACACACACACACACACACACACACACACACACATATATATATATATATATATATATATATTGTTTTTCAGAAAAAAATAAAAAAATTATTAAAATGGTGAAAAATGATTGATGTCTGATATATTTATTTTTTAGTTTAATTTGTAGAGGCACCAATGTATCAAATGTACAGTACAAATAACATTTAAACACACACACACACGCACATACACATCACACATACACACATATATAAATATATGTGTATATATATATATATATAAATCACGTGATTGATTCATAATATGTATTGAAAATGGCACTTATAACCGAACAAGTCAAATCTTCTACAGGTAAATCCTGTTAAATCATGTGGTTAACGTAGCGACTGCAGTATGAAGTAGCAAGCACAATTATTTATATATCTGTATACATAACCGTAGTGATGCACTTATTACATGTAAACACACACGTACACACACACACATGTACACATATTTACATACATATACGTTGTGTAACAAAACATTACACGATACATTATGTTATATAATGGTGTATAATATAATCGTATTATGTTATATAATGATATATATATTATATATATATATATACATATATATATATATACATTTTTATTATTGTCAGTTGTTACAAATGATAATGATTATTAATTACATTGTATTTGTCATAATGGTTGTTACACAATTCTTTACATTATAATTCATTACATTACAGTTTGTCGCATTACAATTTATCCCATTACAATTCATTACATTACAATTCTTTGCATTACAATTCATTACAAGAACAAAAATGTATTACTACTTACTGAGTTAATGTCAATTTTTACAATACATCAAATCAATTTTTTAGTAGATTTTCTGTGTACTAAATGAAGAATTTTCAAAAAAAATTGTGTTGCATTATCTAGATTTTTAAAAAATCCATCGACTAGATTTTAATGTGAATACTTTTATTCATTCAATAAAATTAATTCCTCCATTGCTTCTTATAATTATTGAGTTTTCAACAATCTGAAAAATACTGCGCTATTGCATTTGAAAAACTGAAACTGAAACCAACAGTCATCCTGGAACATCTTTGTAAAAAAAACCCAAAACGTTACAGATGTCTTAATATCTAAATGCAATAAGTGACTTTATGCATATGTCTGTATGCACTTGTTTTGTTTCTATGCTTATGTGGTGTGTTGATATTGGGCTGAAATAATAGGTACCAGAAAAGACAACAAAACGTTCTGATGCAAATAAGATGCCTTGTATTGTGTTGACTTATGTTTATTGTGTATATGTGTGTAGTATCATGTGCGTACGTGTGTGTGTGTATGTGGTGTGTGTATGTATGTGAGTGTGTGTGTGTGTATGTGAGTGTGTATGTGTGTGATTGTGCCATTCTACTTAGTATAAATACATTTTTAAGCATTCAGTGACGTTGTGGTTGTTTTCAAAACATTAAATAAACAGGCCTGCTTTTTTTTATCTTTATCTACACTCATTATAAAAACATTTATCAAGTTTGGTTTACTGAACATTTTAAATACCAACAAATTGTTTATTTTTAATATGTAATAAGAAGATAGCGTATTAAAAAATGTTCAAAAACTTGTTGAATGAAAATTGAAATATAATTGAAAAAGTTTCTTTCAATGTTCTAATTTCAACTAATAATGAAAGTTATATCATGTTTAAAATTGAAACTTGCGATTTACCAATAAGTAATTTATGAATAAATAAACGAACACTTTCAACTGCAAAAATGTAATCGGTTGACTGACTTCAAAAGCTGAAACTTTGAAAAAGTAGGAAATGAAATTTCTACAATGGTGAATGAAACGAACGACCGGTTTGACAGCCAGTTGTCTTACACACCACGGGCATCTGCATTCTCCTCCAGTTTATTCTCCAACGAATACATTCTACCGTTAGTTTTTATTTGATAATATTTTTCTTCATATCATAATTAGCAACATTTGCAATAGAAGAGCTGACCGAAAATTGTTGCAGATGTTTCCCACAAGGCACAACAATATCCGAATCAACGCACTTCTACCAGAGGCGAGAGATCGCATACCTCTGGATCCTCTGCACTGTTTCCACCATCCTCCTTTCGACATTCATCCTCGAGAACACAACTGATTATTCGAAATACTCTTTCAAGAAAGTCTTCCACTTAGGTCCGTAAACTTGACAACTTTTTAAAAATTTGAAAAACGTGCTTGGTGATCAAACACAAATGGCTTGCTTAGTAATTAATTTCTTTATTTATTTATTACTGATAATTTTATTTTATAGTTTACTCCAGAGCCATGGCGATAAACGGTCAGTTTAAAAAGATTTAACCCGATTAAAAATAACTATTCTACTATAAAATAATAATTTTTTATTCAATGCATCGTGCACTAGATTGCCCAGAGGGCACGGCGATGTACTGTTACGAGAGCAAACTTTGCCTCAATCCCAATCAGATGTGCGACCGCTTCCAAGATTGTCCTGACGATGCCGACGAAACCAACTGCAGTGCGGTTTTTACGTGTCATTTTTATAAACATTTTATGCTAACATAAGCTTTGAAAATAAAAATTTTTATGGTATTTCACATTAATTATGATAATTTTAATGAATTCATTTGGAAGCGTGTCGAAAGAATGACTACCAGTGTCTGAGGGGAAGGTGCATATCAAGCATGTACCTCTGCGATAAGCACAAGGACTGCCCCGAAGGAGATGACGAAAGTGAAAAGAGCTGTCGTAAGGCATATAATTACATCTTTTAACATGTTCATTTTGAAATTGATTGTCATAACATTTTTACATACCAATTAATCGTACGTCACACGTTTTAAAATGAATTATTTTGAATATCATCAACGGAATGAAAATGCTTCAATAAATTTTAATTACGATTGATCAATTCGTCCTTGGTTGAGTAATGAACTTTGGGCTCTTTAACCATTTAACGTTTGATGATCATTTTTATAATTTCATTTGATGCAGCTGCCTGTCCTGATGGTTCTCAGTACAGATGCTCGGGCAGGTCGGGTTCATGCATCGACGTGTACAAGAGGTGTGACCTCGTTAGTGACTGCCCAGAAACTGACGACGAAGCTAACTGCGGTAATTCTTCATGGTTCTCTATATTGGCTAACACATTATGGTAAGCATTAACAAATATTTAAATAGCTCAACTTATTTTTTTACAAAGTGTCGTTATCAAAAAACGGAGATCTGTTGATAAATGTTGCTGGATCAACAAAAACTCTGGTCTGTGCCGATGACTGGGACGCGAACAAGTCATCGTTCTTTTGCAAACTGGCCGGATATCGGTTGGGTTTATTTATTTTAATGCAAATCTTTTATTAGCATAAATTTAACAGTTTACCTAATTAAAGAGCAGCTATTGGTCACATTTTGGTGGAAAATAACAAATCCCTGCCTACTGTTGGAATAAAAGTCGATCCTGACAGTGACAACTACACCACAAACGCTCACAAGTCAGTCGATTGTTCTTACAAAGTATTTTAATTTAAACGATGTTGTTAAAAATATCCATAAATCTGACGCCGCTACCGCTGCTACATGTAAAAGTTAGCGCCGCCACTGATCGCCGCGCAAAATAGTGACGTCAAAAACCGCTACATCTACATTTCACATAAAAAAAATTTAATGTCATTTAATGGGAAAGATTATGAAGTAAAAATTTGTTTTTTTTTGTCAAGAGAAATAGATCTACCAGCAAAAATAATTTTTAATATAAAAATAGCGAGATACAATTTTATTGCAGCTTCAACAATCGCGCCGCTGCTGATGCCGTTATAGTTCAATAAAGTAGCAGCTGTCTTCCCGCTGCTAGCTCGCTGCGTATTAACATTAAATGAGCTTGATTGTGAGGCACAGAGTTGTAGATTTCAAATTATTTCAATGTGAATAAACTTCAAAATGTTAGTGGTGGAGTAAGCCAAATTCAAAATATAACATAAGCGTAATTTCTAATCTAAATTAATTCCAGCTCCACCACAGAATGTCCGGCCTACGTGAGACTACAGTGTGAAAATTCTGGTAGGCTCGGTTTTTAGTTTTAAACATTATTTAAACTTTAAGATTAAAAATTTTATCAGTTTAAACAATTAATATTTAAACAAACAATAATAACAATTGAAAATTTAGAATGCGGTAGACGTTGGAACAGAGTTCGACCCAAAGAGCATGTTATCTACGGTTCGTTTGTTGAAAAAGGTGAAATACCGTGGCAAGCGTTCATCAAATGTCTTGATTACTCGTGTGGAGGCGTCCTCATCAGCCAGACGTGGGTGGTCACTGCTGCTCATTGCATAACTCAACAAGTAGTGAAGTAACCAAGCACTCTACTTCTAGTTAATTGTAAATTTATTGAAAACAAATGAATGAAAATGAACGTAACAGCATCCAAGCCTCTGACTGTGTTATTCAATTTGGAGGTGTGTTCAGGCACGACAATTGGCTTATATCGAGAGCTTCCAAATTGATCTTTCACGAAAAGTACAGCAAACCACCGGGAGTTAGAAACGACATCGGACTGATAAAATTGAATCGGCCAGTCCCATTAAACCATCTCGTTCAGCCAATATGCCTCCCACACGCCCCCATCGATTCCATCTTCGCCTTCCAATCCATCTGCATGAGTAGCGGCTTCGGGTTCACGTTGAAAAGTAAATTTTAAAATTATAAATGTATTTTATCGAAGGTATTTTTAATTTTTTGTTTTTTAGTCACGGATCGTATAAAAATCTTTTTCAAATTTACTTGTAACTTTTTTGATTTTTTTTTTGAAGATAAATCAATGAACCTGTTGAAGATGCGCGCCACTGCAAATCGTTGCGTCACTCCACCAGCTGCAGGCTTCATGTGCATCAGCGCCTACGAAGGCATGGGTAGGATTGGTGACCAAAACGTTTGCGATGTCAGATTATTTATCATTAATCTTTAATTTTTATTAAATATTGATTTAAAATTTTTATTCATGAGTTCTTTGATATGTGTTCATTGTTTCTATTAGATGATCTTTAAAATTAAAGCAGGTTGTCATTATTTTTGTTTGCAGGGAGATAGTGGAGGACCGTTCGCCTGTAGGAATAAAAATGATGATAGGTGGACTTTGTTTGGAGTTCACAGTCACGTCAAACGTATAACTTCTCACTGACTCTAAATTCTTAATTACAAATTATCATTAATAATTATTTATTTAATTAACTCTTATTCTCAAATATTCTTAACAAAAGAGATTGAATTAATTGAAAAATTAATTTTTTTTGCCAAAGCTTCCAACCAAAAGTACAACAAGCTGTTGAAATATGAGGTCTGTCAGAACAGTTTCGTGACCGATATATATTACCACATGAATTGGATTAAAGATAAAATAACTGATCATTAATACAAATTGTTTACTTGTATTATTATTGTTGTTTTGCAATTCTTTATAGAGAATGATTATGTTTCAATAGATTTTTCGTTTAAAAAACAAATATATTTATCTTACCAGAGGGAAATAAATTATTTCATGATTCCCGTGAATTCAAAATCATATTTAAAAATCACATCTCCATCGCCATTACATCGCCTAGTTTTTTATAACTATCATCCGCCAAATGTTTAATTTCCAAGTGTACTTTGTTTTTCAACCAGTTGTAAACTGTCAATTTATTTATCTACATGCAACTTTTTTCACATTTTCACGTCTTTTAAAAATAAAAACAAAAATAAACTTAAAAAACACGAGGGAGGCAAACTTGTTGTTAAACAATCATTTTTTTATGATGGAGTCGGAAAAAAAAACTAGCGACTTTCGCCATTCGAGTAGAATAAATTCCGATATATGGAGAATTAATTACAAAAAGTCTAGTTACTATGGCAGAGACATTAGAGACAGCATAAGAATTGCAAGCCAGTTCAGTGCCCCGAGACAAAGCATTGCCAGTTCATTTCTAAGCGATACACCGTTAATGTTAGTACTCTTGATTCTGATTCAAATTTTATCTAGCAGTCGTGAAACTTGCATATTTTGATTTTTATTTAAGTTGCTATCCCCAGGGCACCTCTGTAACCGACACATCGCAGTTCTATCATCGCCGAATGTTAGCATTCGTCTGGATACTCGCATGCGTTTGCGCGGTTTTAACAGCTACGATTATCATTCAGTATGTCGCTTCTTATACAGTTTCTCCACTCTCTAAAGTTTTTCATATCGGTTTGATTGATTTCTAACTCAATTTGTTTATTCGTCATTGTCTATGAATCTTTTACTTTTATTTTCAGTTTACAGCAAAGCCATGGTTTTAAACGGTAATTTTTCTCAATTAATCCCTCTTTACGATGACGAAAATGAGAACTTGATTTACTCTACTTTTTTTAGACTGTCCAATTGGTACGCCGATGTTTTGCTCAGCCAAAAAGCAATGCTTGACGTACAAGCAACTTTGCGACAGATACCAAGATTGTCCTGATGATAAGGACGAGGCCAACTGTAGTTAGTAGAATAATTGTTGCTCTTAAGTGTCGTATGAAAATTGTTGCTGTTTACGCACGGTTAAATTTCATCACATTTTGTGTAGTAATTGCATTACTAACGTAGCAATGAATGGATAAAAATTTAATCGTTTGTGAAAATTGTAAAGCCTGCAAAGAAAGTGAATATCAATGCAACAATGGAAGATGTATTTCAAAAAAGTACCTCTGTGACAGTAACGTGGACTGTACGGAAGGAGATGACGAGATGGAGAAGACGTGTGGTTCGAAGAATATTTCACCTCTATAATTTGCATACAATTTCTTACAATTTATGTAACTATTTGTATTTTAATATTGAAATTAATTAAAATATAATATTATATGTAAATTAAGTTATGAGCAGTTAGTTAAAAAAACAGTGCAGACTTTATTAATAAAGTTACAAAAGTTTGCTTAAACTAAAATAATGCTGGTTGATTTGTACAAATTTTGTAGTCTAATCGAACTGGAATACAAACATATGAAAAACATTTGAATCTTTACAAATAATTTTATTATATCTACAATAATAAATGTAATAAATTATTTTATCAAGTTTCTTGTCCAAAGAGTCTCTACCGATGCTCCGGGCAAGTGTTGCTGTGCATCCAACACTGGCAGAGATGCGACGGTACAGATGATTGCCTGAATGGAGAAGACGAGAAAAACTGCTGTTTGAACATTTTTTCAAATCAAAAATAACTTCCATCTTTTGTTTGCTCAATGTTGATTTTTCTAAACAAAAAGTTTTCATAGGGAAGAGTGACATCTTGATGACAAGAGTGAATGGAAGTGAGTCGACTCCAATCTGTGCCGAAGCATGGGACGAAGCGTGGAACGACGAATTCTGCTACAGAGCCGAGAACAAGTTTGTTTTCAATCAATGAATTTATTGCTTCAAAGTCCATTGTTTTTGACTTATATTTGTTTAAATAACTATTTCATCAGAATAAGTTTAAAATCGCAAAAAGTTCCAAACTTGAAAAATGAACCGACCGTAGTTGTTGAATATCAAAACAAAAAATGGCATTTCAACATATCGAAAACAGTGTAAGTGGAAAAGTAATTAATTAATTAATTAATATTCACAAAAAATCTATGAGAAGGTTTAACCAAATATTTTATGCAATTTCATAGATGTCCAGACCTCGTTGTTTTGGAATGCATCAAATCTGGTGAGGAGTCATCCTTTCGACGTGCACTTGTTACCATTTATATATTTATTTTTTTATATTTACGACATCAGAACGACACGTTCATAATATAATATGAATCAAATCGTTGTTCTTAAATTGTGTCATCAGTTTTATTGTGAAAAACACTAACTGCGACCTGCATAGTCTTTTCAACAGAGCAAATAATTGCCGTTTTCTATTTGTCATTGTAAATTTAAACATTGTTATGACTTCTTCCAAAGTTATTTTTTTTCAAAATTTGTGATGCTTCACAAGTTTAAAAAAATGAATGTGATCCAAACTGACTCACAGATTGTGGCAAACGGTACGTAGAAGGTGGTGGCAATAAAAATTATGTGATCTACGGACTGAATGCGAAGAAAGGCGAGTTACCGTGGCAGGCGGTTCTGAAGTGTGCCTCGTTCAACTGTGGAGGAATGATCATCGATCGCAAGTGGCTTCTAACAGCTGCACACTGCGTCAGGGATGAAATGCATCAGTAATCCTTATCTTCATTCATATCGACTTATTCCTTATAAATAGATGAACCTAAATAAATTTATTTATTTTATATTTTTACATTTGTTTCATATTTTTTAGACCTGTTTCTATGAGCGTGAAAAGCAGCGTAGGTTATCTTTTAGCTGGTTTTCAAAATAGTGACATTTTTGAATGCATAAAGAATAAGTAGCTTTGTTTTTATTTATTGATTTTCAGCAAACAATTTTCACAAAAATTTCCAATTTTTCACACTGTCAACAAAATTCGAAACTGTTTTTAAAATCTTTGAGGTGTTATTTTCAATTCAATACGGAACGAAGATGTATGATGATGATGATGATGATGATGATGATGTCGGCGCCCCGTTGTTTTACTATGCTGTCAAATTTTCAGTTTTAAATAAAAATTTATTTATTTTGGAAAAATTAGGATAGGTCCTTCCGACTGCATCTCTCGTTTCGGAGCAGTTTTTAAAATTGACAACAGTTGGGTATTTGGAAAGATTGCTCAAGTGTTCGTTCATGCTAATTACTCGAGACGTGGTAACCTGGCTGTAAACGACATTGCCCTTGTGAAGTTACGTCAAAGTTTACAATATTCCAAATACATTCAACCAGTTTGTCTTCCTCAAACAAACCCTCCCATAAATCCTCAGCTACTTTGTTACAGTAGCGGCTTCGGTAGCACTCTAAAAAGTAAGTAAGTTTTAGATTATGCCAAAACATTCAGTTTTATGAATATCCCGTCTCGATTCACCATATAGTGATGAATAAAGTGTAAGCATTATTTTTACCGATAACCTAAGGTGCTTCAATGAACCTGCTTAAAATTCGAATGTCACCTGAACCGTGCATGGATGACAGCGTGATGTGTATCAGCTCGCACAAGGGACCAGGTGTCGTTGGCAATCCAAACCTCTGCGACGTGCGTTTTCTAACATTCCTTGATGTATCGTAATACTTTTACAGTAAATTGTCAAGTCGTCGTTTATATTCAGGGAGATAGTGGAGGCCCGTTCGTTTGCAAGGGGAGTAACGAAAACCGATGGACGGCTTACGGTGTCCACAGTTTTGTGACAGGTACGTTAAATCGGAATTAAAAAGATAAGATAATTATGTTTGACAACATTTATTTAAAGTCATTTAATAACATTTTTAAAACTTGCATAAATTGTCGAGATAGCATCATGAACATAAGAACGCATTGCCTACTGCGAGTCATTTAATGTTGAACCAAGGCCAAAATTTTGATTTAGCCCAATCCAAATTTTTGATTTAGCACAATTTTTCTAATAATAACAAATTTTTTTGTTGAATAGCTTATAAAAATGAATATTTAGAATGAAACAATGGTTTACAAGTTACTTTGTTTCCAGCTACAAGTGCGTACGACGTGAACAACAAAGCCGAGTCGTGCCAAAACAGCTACGTCACAAATATCTATCATCATATAAAATGGATTCGACGTATTATGCTCACTAACTAATTAAATATGCTCATTTTTGCATAACTAACAACAATTATTATTTCTTTTCTTTAAGAATATTTTTTAAGAATGTTTCGATGATGTAGAGAACAGCCGAATTAGATAGATGTTTTTACACATATTTTTTAGCGACAATATTTTACAAAACAAATTGAAATAATTCTATCATGGTTATGTTTCAGTAAATTTAATTGTATAAACCACTAAATGTGTGTAGATGTTTTTATTCATTCAAGTTCTAACCAAAATCTCTAGAGGTGGAAAAAAGGTTGAAGTGAAACCGTGTCGTTCGTCAGATTAATGAGTTTAGAGTTAACTAGATCAATGCATTCTCAACAAGGGTCGAAATCGAGAAAATAAAAATACAATTCCGATGTATCGGTATTGGCAAAAAGAGAAAAAAAAGCATTGAGAAAATCTAAATTTTCTGGGGAAAATTCATGATATTGATGTATCGCTAAATCTCGATGTACCGCTAAAATACAGGTAATCTGCACATCCCAATGTATCAACGTCAGTAAATATACTATGTACAAACATACTTACAGCATCAAGCATATATACACACATATATTTAAAGCATACATGTATTATACTTGGAAATTATCAAGACATTATCGGTCATATAAAGAAACTTTGGAAAGTCAATGAAATGTTGGGAAATTACCGGGAAATTTTAGGATCGAGAAATAATTTAGGACTGATAATCGGAATCGGTATCGTATGAAAATATCATTTTTATTTGAATTTGAAAAATTATTTTGAGGTTGTTTTCAAAGCTTTTATTTTCACAAAAGCTTTTATTTTGGGAAAATTGGTTTTACAAAGCAATAATAATCTATTTTAGTGTCTCAATTAATTAACCACATAAAGGTTAACCACTTCTAACAAAACCTTCAAACTCAAAATTGTCAAAACAGGAGAGCCGAGGGTACCGATATTTTTATGTAGGCCATACTTATATGCTTGAAATACTTCCTTTTATAAGCAACATGCCATTTAAAGAATGCATTTCGGTTAGCACTCGGTGTGGGTCTGTGATGTGTTAGTTAAAATATATATTAAATATGAAGAATATAAATCAATTTATGAAATTCCTTAACACAAACTTTTATTTCTAAGTTATTTCGACTGTGAAAAAAAATTGTGCAACTTGCCTGGCTTTTTAATTTTATAAAACATTTGCTGGAATTAAACTGTGCGACAAAAAATTAATGCGTTTCGACAGAGCAGCTAATATTCGCTAACTTGTAAGTTTCTAAAACGTAATGCTACTTAGCAAGTATCTCAAGCAACAGCAATTATATGAAGTCTCAAACAAAAAAATCACATTACTACTTTCTTTTATGTGTGTGTGTGTTTGTGTGTGTGTGGTGTGTGTGTGTGTGTGTGCGTGTATTTCTATGTGCGTGTAAATGCATGTTGCAAAACTTGTTCGCATGTTGATTTTTTAAAAAGCATAAAAAAAATATCAAGTGTTTCAGAGAGTTGGAAAAGAAAATAGTTAAATATTTTTGAAAATATTTCTTAGCAAGCAATTCATTGGTTTTGGCACGAGAGGCAATAAAATAAGCAAATATGTGAAAAAAATGATGCAGACATGTTGACGCTGTGTTGAACAATCAATTTGTTTTATTACCTCTTCCCTGAAAACATCTGCTTATTTCGAACAGATATTTAAAACTAACAATTATAACCACATATCGATACCGACCTTAATTAAAGAAAAACATAAAGCCACATACAATCAATACATTTGATAATGTTTCTGATATTGTTGATGTTATAGAAGCAAAGGGTGTGATCAGTTCAGTAAAATGTAATTAGAGCAAACTATATTAAAAACCTTGAATACTTTTTTTTATTGATCGAAATTTTGATACATCAGATTCTTAAACGAAATTTTGATACGGGTACAACAGATTGCTACAAAATTGCTTCGTGGTGTAACGCGCTGATAAAAAAAAAGAAAAAATAATATGATAGGTTAGTTTCGTGTTGTCTGATACACGGCGATGACTCACCATTAGATTTCAAATGAAATCAATGATGTTAAGCCTCGTATTATCATTTTATCGTATTATCATATCGTATTATCGTATTGTATTATTTTATCGTATTATCATCATAGACATTCAAATACAAATCTTTGTATTAACACTTTAGTACCATTATAGACATTGTACAATATAGACATTGTACAATAATACACTTAAACATTGTTTTAAACCAACATACAGCTAGACATACACATACATACACGTTACTAAATGCATACATACATATGAACCAAGGAACGAGCGTACACAAAAGTAAAGTGCGGCATACAATTTATTATTGAGTGAAGCAGTAGAAACATGAACGAACATCCAAGTGAACATACTTACTGTTGGAAAGCATCATTTGTAAAAAGTGCGATGTTGTTTATCGTAAGAGTTTTTCATTGTATGTTAAATAGGCTAAGCTAACGAAGCATGAGGGCGCTACATTTCAATGAATTAATAGGAAAGATGAAATACTCATTCTGCACTTCCTGACGCAACACACCGATGACTTGCTCGTTTTATCAAGGGAATACAAAAAACATTCTATTCTTATTTGTTTAGATTCAATTTATTTTATAGTTTAACATTGTTAACATCTTATCAAGTAAATAATATTATAAATATGTAAATCGGCATATGCAGAAAAAATTGTTTAATAGCATAAATTTATTTGACACAAATTTTTTTAAACAAAAACTTTTTAAACCAAAAAACATTCGCGTTTATATCAGAAAATGTTACAACTTCCTTCCGTTAGTGACCATCTAAGCTCCAAAAATATAGAAGGTAAGTTTGCAAGATTCTAAATTTTTCGTTTTTGTTTAACTATACAGTAGTTAGGAAATGAATAAATGAAAATAAATAAAGTGGTATGGCGAGCGACAGAACAGAATTTTAAATCGCAACAAATTGCGCATTGCGTGTTTTTCGATGATATGAAGAGTTGAGGCAAAGTTTTAGAAGCGAAGAAGTGGTTTTTCAAGTTACATTTTATAGATTAAAAATATTTTAGAGTAAACATTTCAACGAGTGTACTTCTAATATTTTTATCATCTATTGTTTATAATGAACGTTTACAACATGTATTAAACTTGGATTTGTTGGCCGTTGAAACAGTTATTTCAATTAATGAAAATTAAAAACTGGATAAAAACTTGTTGATCCGCAGAACTGAAAGAGGTATTTCAATTATTCGACACCGACAAGGATGGCTCGATCACATCCAGAGAGCTGAAGACCGTTTTGAACGCCCTAAGGATCGATACGACGGATCAGGAGACAAAAGACATGATAAGTTCGATAGACCTGGACGGTGATTATTTTTCTTTATTTCTTGTTATTACTCTTATTTTTCGTTATTCTTCAGTTTATTCATCATTATTCATTGCTTCTTATTTCTATTTCACGCAAGTTTTTAGTAAGCTTAAAAAACAAGTCTGAGTATTCTAACAAACGATACAAGCACAAACAAGTACGTAAGATAGGAATTTGAAATAAAAATAATTTGTGCTTAAAAGAATGGTTTGATTTGTTAACGCCTTTCTTGTAGAGTATATTATAATACATACAGTATACAGACATATTTAACGGAAACTATCTGATAAGCTCACTCTGATATATTTCACGTCTTCATTCTAGGCCAAATATAAAAACCGTTTTGCGTCTGATGTTTCATGGAATTTTGTGAAAAAATAATGAATTGTTTTGCAGATGTAGTGTATCGTTCTATTTTCTAAAAATATTGATTAAGGCAGCTGAAACTTCTCCATAATAAACTGTAAAAACATTTCAATTGTCTTAGAACAATTTTATGTTTGTTTTTCATTTCTCTACTGTAGTCGTAGATATATTTTTTGTCTTCGTCATTAGCCGATTTGTTAACATTTGAAATTTCAGGTTCCCTATGTTTATTGATGATAGTCGATTTACCTCAAATCTTTCACATTATTCAAAATTCACAATAATTAAAATAAGTATGACAGTAAAGTTATTTTTATAATTTCCATTCATTTTCCGCTCAAAAAATTGTCAGGTGGTTGAGAGCGACGCGGTTCCAGCAAAAAAATTATTTTATAAATGACCATTTTATCACCTTTTATTTTCAAGGTTACTGTTCACCCTTTTTGGTTCTCATATTTAGATAATAACACGTTTAAATTAAAGTTCAAATTGTTGAGTACGGAAAATTTAAAACAAAAACTTTATCTTCAATTCAAGTTCACACTACATTTCTTTCGACTTTTCAAAACTAAAAAATACCGTTATTTAAAACCATTAAATTATTTTTATAATTTTTGAGTTTTTGGTGTTAAATGATACCCCAAAAATGATGTAGTCTTTCATAAAAAAAAATTAAATTAAATGGATGTGGAGAAACAATCCCAAAATCAAGTTAATGAACTATACTAAAAATTCATTGCGTGGACTACAGCCAAAGCAAAGTTTTCTTCTTAGCTATGCCATCGGTGTTAAAATTTTTTGAGGGATTCATAACTAATATTTGCAGGCTAAAAGTGTTTGCTCGCATCGCATTTGTAATGTGCAACAAAAATCAAGAAAACAAAAATTTAAAAAGATTGAAAATGCTGAGCCACGCAAAATAATAGATCCTCCAAAAGTATACGACTGACTATAACAAAATGGGCTAGGTTGGAACGTTAACTAATCAAGACAAAAAAATTTAAATATAACAAATTGTGCACAATCCATTTAAACGATTCTTCAAGGGATTAGAAAGGTTGATTGATCAGTCGATTTGAAATGGTTTATAATAGGGTCAATTGCAATTCAACGTTTAGACGTTCTTTTTCGCACACGGTCCGTTTTTGTACTTTGGAAGTTGAAGTCAAATTACTCCGAGAATGTTTTAAATGAAAAAATAATAGATTAAGATTTGTGAATATTTTTATTCAAAAAATTGTAAATGAAAGTTTTGTTTGGCAGCTCATTGCATCGCACAGATGCCAACTTCTGCTTTTATGTACAATATTTTTATCGAAATTCAAGAGTAAAGTCTAACCGACGACTCCCAGCGTCGCGAACCACAAAACTACTTCCGTGTTTTCGACGAAGTGCGCGAGTTTGTCCATTGGTTTGTAGCACATTTAAGCCTCTAACAGGCTTACTCTCAAAAGAACTTTCGAAATTAAAAATAATTTATAATCATAACGATTCTGCACTGCAGGTGATGGTACAGTAGATTTCGACGAGTTCTTACGTATGATGTCTGGAGCATATTCAGGAAAGTCAGAAGATCAAAGTAACCTCGAAAAAGCCGAACAGGAAGAATTAAGACACGCATTTCAAGTATTCGATATAGATGGAAACGGTTACATTGATGCGAGAGAACTTAAAATAACAATGAGCAAACTCGGTGAGAATTTGTCTGATCGAGAAGTGAAGCGAATGATGAAGATGGCTGACAGAAATAACGACGGAAAGATAGACTACGAAGGTATCATTAGTTTGTAATAGCATGACAAACTAATGTTAATATTCAATTCAATATATATTTCAGAATTTCTGTACATGATGACCAACCAACAATGATTGTGAATATTTTCAACGTACTCATTTTTTGTAATTTAAAACCTGAAATTCGAACTGCCTAATCGAAAAACGTTTTAACGAAATTTATGTATTTAACGCTTGTACATAGGTGACCAATTATTGATTTTATGTTTATTTTCAACCAAACAAAAATTTAGTGTTCAAAAAATTATATCAAAAAAATATAAACAAATATTTAATTCAAGAAGTCCAGTTTTGCATCCATTTAAAAGTGGAATTTGTTGATTCATCATGTGATTTATATTCTAGGCCAATCCAACCATCATACTTGCGGTGCTTTACAAACTCTAGAATGTAATCATAATTTATTTCACCCATCGTGCCTGGGTGTCCTCTGTCAGGTACTTGAGCTATTTGTATATGGCCAATATGTTTCTCCACAGATTTGAAAAGCTGAGTCAGATCACCATTAATGATTTGAGCATGAAAGAAATCAAACTGCAACTTCAAGTTGGGACATTCAATTAATTTTAAAACTTTTTTGGCTAAGTTAAAATTATCTAAGAAATAGCAAGGTACTGATCTGTTGTTAATAGGTTCAATAAGGCACATAATATCCTCTTTCAACAATCTTTCTACTGAGTGTTTTATGTTAGAAATGTACATTCTTTCATAGTCATCAAAAGGAATTTGTTTATTTTTAACCAGTCCAGATAAGATATGAATTTTCTTGCAGTCTAGTGCCTTTGCATAATTAATACTAAGTTCTAGATATTCTCTAAAATCCTGACATTTGTCAGGCAAGCAGGCCAAACCAATTTCTTCTGTGCCGCCTTGATGTGAATTAATAGCAACTTGATGAAGTCCTAAACAATTTAATTTCATCTGTAAATCTCTGACATCAACACAGTATGGATTTGGCGTTTCAACACCAAAAAACCCATCAGCCTTAGCTAAAGAATATCTTTCAATCAATGATTCTGATTCTCTAGTATACAAGAAACCAAGATTTGCCGAAAACTTCATTTTTTAGTTAATTAAAATAAACCATACAAACAAATTAATCATTGAAAGTTATTACTTATTTACACTTTACTTTAATTTTAGTTATATATTATAAATAAATATATACTTAATTGTTAACACTTTTAACTTAACATACATACATTACGATTACATAATTATATGATCATACACTTTTAACTTAACATACATACATTACGATTACATAATTATATGATCATACAGTCTTCTTTTAATTTTTTATATAAGCACCGAGTAGGAAAATTTTAACATATATCATGCATAAATAATAAATTTTAATTTTATAAAGCAGAATTTATAAAAAAAAACAAGTAAATTCTACTTTATTTTAACAAGTCATTAATTAAATAACCAACACAGCAAATAAAAGTTAAAGGTTTTCTAAATTCTCAACAATAAACAAAATGAAAAGTGAATCTAACTTAATTTTAAAAGTTGACTTGCGATTTACTCCATGAAATATTATTACAATGGATGAGTTTTATTCTATGTGAATGAATTCGTCATCATTTCAAAATGAAGTCACCATTAAATTTTTATGGATAAATAAACTGATCATCACCGTAAGCTTTCATGCATCATAGTCAACAGAGGTCAGAATGCAATATCCCAGTAAATATGCAAGGAATATTCCACAAACGGACCAGCATCGAAAATCTATTAAAACTCTTCACGAAAATTGAATTGATCAACAAAATATAACTAAAACATCATCAATCTTAGTTATATAGAAAAATAAATTAAAAAAGTAAAAAGATGCTAAGTACAGAGGCTTGACTGTGCTGAAATGTAGTAAAAAATGTACTTCAACCACAACAAAGCATTATCGAGAAAAATACCACTCAAATACATAAGAAATCATTATTTTATTTCAAAACAAATGAGGTTTAAGTATGATAATTATGATCAAAACTTCAAAGTATGATAAAAATTTCAAGACAGGCAGCAAATTCAATCAAGCAGCAGACCAAATCTATTCATGGCATCAACAATGATACTTCCAATAAAATTAAACCATCAATTGAAACTTATTTTTATCTGTTTTAATTTCATTCAAAGCCAAAACCTAAGCTTGTTGGAAGATATAAATCATACAAAGCATAATTGCATAATGTAAAACGAAATCAAACAAGTTAAACTAAAATCAAATTCTAATTCAAGACGTTACATGTTTGTAGAACGTACATGTAGATCATATGTTTATAATTTAAAGAATGGAGAAGAATATCATTAGGTAGCGGGTTCCAGTCCGTTGCCTTAAAATCGATACCACCAGACTATTGCTAAGTAATTCATTTCTATATAATTGTAGGTTAACGTTTAGTAAAAATCCTATTGGACGATTTAAAAACAAATGCGTCATTTGTATCAATTTGAGTCGACGCTAATTATTACCATGTAAAACATATTCACTCAAACACTACTTCAGATCATTCGATAAATTTTCGAATTTCGATCGCTAATTATTTTCAACAATTCAAATTTTAATGGAACAAACAACAAGCATAAAATCAAATCTCTTTAACCTGCGTTTTTCAAAACGAGTTTCCTAAAAATGATCACACCGAAAAACAATTAAGAATCTATAATTGTTAAAAGGGGAAATGTATTTAGTTAGCCAAACAACAAGCTTCAGATGTTTGCAAAAAACAATCATTCTAAATAATCTAAACCGTTTTCAAAATTTTAGACTAGAATGAAATTCTGGAATGTTGAAGAATTTTTAACAACATCGAAGTTAAGTATTACATAGTCGTATTTTCAGTTATGCAGAAAAAATATATTCGGATGAAAACTTTGACATTTTTTTGAGTAAAAACGCATAAAATGAAAATTATCAAACCTAACAAAAAAAAAACAGAAAAGTCATTTATTCACTCCTCTTACGAAATAACCATTCTCAGACAAATTCTCACACAGTTAAAAAAATTTCTAGAGCAAAATTTAATCATCAGTTATCAATTGATTGTCGTCGTTATTTTTATTGCTTGCGATTATTTCCTTGCTCTTATAAACAGATTTGAAACTAATGTGAAACTAAATTGACAACTACATTGATTAAAACAAACTTCACACGTGTTATATTTGCGTACAGCCATACACTTCACATATGTGTAGTAAATAGAGGTTTTAACTGATCGGTTGAGATGACAGTAAACAAATGATACATCGTGTAATGGCCAATGTTTTTGTTTGTTACCTGAAAAAATTAGATTTATGTTAAAATGGAAAGATTTATTTTGATTTTTGTGTCGTAATAACTTACGTACATGTGGAAAAGTGATTATCTTTGAAACGAATTGAAGCAAAAACTAACAAGTTAGTTCATTACTCCCATATCGGCATATGTTTAACTGGTTTGAACGTCTGACAAACTCCCTTTAAAAAACTTTTAATTATTTAATAATTAAATAACAGCATAGCAAATAACTTTTTACAACAAAAAGAAGTCATTTCAAACCTTTTAAGCAAGAAAAAAATTATGAAAAATTAACTTTTTTAAATTGTAAAATAGCAAGCTTAACTCAGTAGGAAACAATCTTTAAGTAATTAAGTTGTTAATTACTAATTTAAGTGGGTTATTATTGCTCAAATCATTTAGGTCACATTACATAGGTCAACATTACATTGATTATAACATTACATTAATTATAATATATTATTGTATTACTTAAATACAAAGACCACCATTAACTACGTTAATTATTTAGATATCACCTTAGGTTATTACATTATTTATTTAGGTCAACATTAAATTAGTTAATTAGGTCATCATTTTTAAAGTTAGATGGGTCACCATTGCATTAATTATTTTTAGGTTTTCATCACGTTAATTATACATCAACTCAAATAATTATAGACTAATTAAAGAATATGGACGCTAACATGCTATCCGCCATTACTATGATTCGCATAAATTATCATCACTCTAGTAGTCTATTTCAAGTTGATCATCACATTTAGTTATATAGGTCATTAGTGCAATAATTAGGTCACCTTTATATTAGTTATATGGATTGCTAATCTGATTCACGTTGGACGTGGTCACTCATCTAGTGTGCACTTGACCATGGTATATAAACAAGCAACATTCGGCAGATAGGGTTTGCAGAGAAAAGTTTAAGTTACATTTTATCTTATTTTATCTTATATTAGGTACATATAATGGAGCATCATAACTTTCAAATGTAAAAAAATTATCATTGCTTAAACTTTGATGTTTCTCACAGAATTTATATAAATAACTCTACAAGTAACTAACTTAGTTTTCCAAAAGTCCTTAAAATTTAAAATTGTATTTAACATCTAAATTGTCGCTTAACATTAAATAATTAAATGTTGTATCAAATTGAAAGGGAATCGTGCATATTGTTTTAACCTTGTTAAAGAATCATTAAATGTTAAGAGTTGCTAGCAGCTCTATTACTAAGAAAAGCTTGATAAACGCACCGATTTTCTTTGCTCATTAGAATATTTTCAAATATATATAATACATACATGCTGGCACATACATATGCCTGTGTCGAGTTGCTCATATTTTTAGTTTTCTATGGCCATGCTATCGTCGTAAATGTCTACTGTCTCTATGGGTGAACTGATTTTTGCTTAAAATTTAATATAAAAGTTCATCATTTGTGACTTGAAATAAAATAATAAAATTTTCTTCTTAGCTGGTTTCGATTTAAAATTTTGAAAAATGGAAAAAAGTATAAAAGAAAAATTTTCCAAGAAATGTCGTCGAGATTCTGGAAGTAAAAAATCGAAAGCGAAAGAAGTCGTGGCAGCCATTAACAATCAAGAAGTGGTCGTTGTGTCGTGCAGAAAAATGGACGATAACACAGATGAGGAACACATGATGGTGGACAAGGAGTCTCTACAAAATGCTTTCGTCATTAAAAATATGGAAATCTCGAGCTCTGAAAACTTAGCATCTTTCGACAACGCCAGTGACACACATGCCGCCTACAAAAGGAAACAAAAAAGCAACAGTTTAACAAACAACATCACCGTCTTTGAAAACAAAAAAGCCGACGAAATGCACGATTCAATAGAAGTCGAGAAAGCCATATCGCTGGAAGAGTTTGAAGCTGCCAAATTGAAACTTGAATCGGACGAGTATGCAACAGAAGACACAGGCTGCTCCAAATTTGTTGGAAAAATTCATCGAGGAATTTTTGACTTTTTTAAAACACACAAACGTTTTTTCAAACGATTCTTCATCGTCGTGTTCGTTCTTGGCTACATTGCATATTTCGCATACGCTCTCTGGTTGAGCAAGCCAGGAATATCATCTCTCATTGGAATAACCATCATCGCGTGCATCATCATTGTTTTGCTTTTTATTTCACGTGTTTTCGGCAAGAAACTCGACGCAGTAATTTGCAGTCCACTGAGAAAGTTGTCCAAACGCAAAGGATGCATCTACGTTAATTGGTATGTTGGCTCGATAAAAGTTTTGTTCGTTTCTTTTTTGATTAGTTTAATTTTTTTAATAACATCAGAAAGTTGTATGACTGAATTTATGTAAACCCAATTACACGTCACAAGGGCTTTGTACGCCATCGTCATTTTAACTGTGCTCGCTTTCATCATCATTGACATCGGCTTTGACACGAAACGCTTAACATCGTTGGGAGGCATGGTCACCTTTCTTTTTCTCGGGTTCATCACATCTAAGTATCCCTCCAAGGTTCGTTTCTAATTTTTTATTCACCTTGTTTTAGTTTATTTTCTTGATGCACTGGACACTGGTACACAATATTTACCTTATTTTTCATACTTAACTTTTTGAAGAAATAAATTGAAGAATAAGATCAAAAATTACTATTGAATTCAATTTTTAGCAAAATGTTAGTGACGACAAAGTTACAACGTCGTACTCGTCTATATGAAACTTTTTGTAAAGTTCACTAAATTAAAAAAAAATAAAAAGGAAATGTGAAACTTAATTAGAATTAGGACGGCGCATGACGGCTAGTTTGTTTACAAGCAGTAGTGCATCAGGTAACAAACTTAATTTCCGTTCACCAAATATCTCGAAAAAAATCAAATTATATTTTCTCATAAATATTTCAAAAATGGCATAATACTGGCTCAGTAAATATATCCACGCCTGGTGATGAATCATGCAAAAAACCAACCGGCAAGCAATTAACATAAACCAATAAATAAGCTCAGGGGTGCACAATCAAATGAAAATGTTTGATTCAAATTTGCCTCGATGCTGTTACAATAATGAAAGCGCTGACTCGCCGCGCGGAATGACGAGATAGCATCTCTGATAGATGAGATGGCATTATGACTGTTCAGTGGAATCGCAATTGCCTGGATCAATCTCGGAATTAAGTACTTAGAGTGCCTGTGATTGCTTGCATAGTCAGTGACCAAAAGTTTGCATTTTCCGGCGCTATATAACAAATTGAACAAATCTTTTTATTCTGGAATGTATCATCGCTTATCGACGTGTATTTAATTCGACATTTGAGTTTCTGTGGTTTCTAGTGGCGACGCGTCACACGCGCCACACAGCTGCAGTCAAGCATTTTCGACATTTTACTGACTTGAAAAATTCATTTTCAATAACTTGGCCGTCAAAACATACAGTCTGTTTGTGTCAAAATTGAATCATATTCTTTGGTATTTATATCTTTCTAATTTATTTAATTTTGGCCAAATAAATTTCACTTGGTTTAACAACATCACTTTTAATATAATGTATAGAATTGCTCTTATTGCGTTTCAACTTTTACGACGTTATTTCATAATTTGTATATTTGAAGAATTTTAAAATTTGAAACTGCGATAATCCGACATGAAAGGCATGGGAAAGAGACTCAGAAAGAAAACTACGCCGACCACGCGTTTGAGAAGATGAAACAGGAAAAATTAATTGAGAAGCCATAAAATCTTTTGCTTAGAAAGAAATATCTATCACATCATTCACATTAACATGCAACGATAATTTTAATTTCAAAACTACTGTTTTTATTATCATTATCATTGTTGTTTATATTATTAATTATTATTATTATTATCTAGTTATTTTTATTATTATATTTAATATTATTTTTATTTTGTATATTTCTAAATTGTCATGCATGATAGGATGGATGAAATTAATTACATTATTCATAATTTTTCGTTAACTAATTAAGACAATTGAGACTGTTTTTGTCATTAATTAATAATTACTATCATCGTTTAGTAAACTATTTCCAGCTTTTCATATTATTATTACTGTTCTTAATCAATCATTTATAATACCAATACTACTACTACTACTAATAATAATAACAATAACGATAATAAACTACGATGACGTCAACGATTCGTCATTAATCAGTTTTTGCCTACGTGATTTTTTTAGCCCTTTTATTGCTTTTATCGCGTATGTGTGAATAGTAACAACAACGAAAGCAACAACAACAACAATCACGGTAATCATAAAATAATAATGGCAATAATAAAGAAATAATAATAATTATCTCAAATATGTGATTGATAATAAGAAAATCGTATTCACTGAACAGCTAGTGTTGTCAATTATTTAGTTAGTTATCACGTGATTTTTCAATTAAAAATGTTCTATGTAATTATAACATGTTAATTGGTGAAGTTGTTATTTAATTTTTTACCATTTATCAACGACCATTGTTCTTACTTCTAATATTTGCAATGCTTGTGCGATTTTAAAATATTTTTCAATCAATATATCTGCAAAACTCCATTGAAACAAACAGATTATGCCGATATTTTACATTAACGATTGAATTTTCTTGAATAATTTCTTTAGGAGAATGGAATAATATATCTTGTTACATACAAAAAAATGAATGCATTCTTTTGAGGACGTTAATTAAACGTGGAACGGAAAAGTTGGCAAACTCGGTTTGCTTCTTGTCTTTTCTGTTCAAAAATTAGTGGGTTTTATTATGAAAACTGAAAAAGACACATTTTGGTCGATCAAGAAACCACAATAAGAACATTTAAACAATCCAAATCTCCAACCTCTAGAGTTTTATGTTTCAGGGTGATCTGTTTGCATTCTCATAATTTTTAATCGTAAATTTAGATTCTCAAAAAAGTGTTCCAACGTTAAACTTCACAGATAATTTTTTTAAATTTCATCATTTTCACACGCGAAATTAAAAGAAAACATTTTGTAGTGAAAGCACTCTTCCTTATTGTAGGCAATTTGTTTTGTAACTTAAACTAGCCAGCACGCCCACCGCTTAAGTGCATGAGCATCAGATTAAGTCTTTTTTGAATCACATTTGTGAACTCTCATCAAATAATCCCTATAAATATTCAAAATAGTAGAAATAATAAAGAGCATCGTGGCGGAAACTTAGATACCAATCAAAATTTGGTCACGTTAGAGTCACATGCAACTGAATTTTGATTACTGAATACTGAACTGCTATTATGATCACAAATGTTTGGTTAGACTGAGTTAAAAAAGAAAGCAATTATTTCAGGAGCACTAATTTTATCATCATTGAGCGTCAGCATGAAAGATTTGAAACTAATAAGCAGCTCGATTGGATGTAGGGCAAGTTTGGATGTAGGGAGATGGTTTGCGGAAATGTTCCGTTCACTGAGTCATGCAATTTTAAGAAATTTAAAATTACTAAAATTACCTGTTTGTTTGGTTTTTACATAATGATGATGATGATGGTGGTGGTGGTGTGGTGATTGTGACTTGAATGCGAAAAAATATGGCGATAGTGGTTACGATGTTGAGTCTGATTCTTGAACAGTTGCATTTTTTGTTCTATCTTTTTATAACGGAGAAAGTTTCGTTTGAAAAATTTTATAATAGTTTTTGAACAAAATCAAAAAGACAATATTTGAATGGTTGCCATGGTGTGGAACATCACGTGAACATACTTTGTAAACAGCGCGCTCGCACAAAAATATGAAACTCTTGATTGGAAAACAGTTTGAACCTAGTGACAAAATTAAATTGAAAAGAACAATATAAAGTAATTTATTTTGGCAAAATATTACTTTCCTGACAACCACACTGTCAATATTAATAAGCTTAGGCTAACGTGTACGTGTGATTTGTGGGGTCTATGTGGTGCGTGTGTCTGTGGTATAAAATTATAATTTATATCTAAGCGTGATATATTCGACAATGATGCGTGTCTAAAATCTATTCTTAAATCCGACTCAAGGTACATTCTTATTAATGATATTAGTATTGTTAGTGTAGCCAAAATATAAGTATAGATTTTATATTATATAAATCCGACATGAATTTGTTTTCAAAAGGTAAAATGGCGTCCCGTGATTTGGGGACTTGGCCTGCAACTGACGTTGGCGGTTCTCATTCTCAGGTGGACTCCTGGGTTCAACTTCTTCAAATACCTAGGAGATCAAGTCCGAGCGTTTCTTGAATTTGCCGATTTCGGATCGAAATTTGTTTTTGGAGAGAAAGGAATTGAAGACCATCCGATGGCTTTCCAGGTTGGTTTCTCCTTTTCGTTAAAGTGTTTTGAGACGATGGAAATTAATTGCGCTTTTGAGATGCTAAGAAGAGCGGAATACAAATACTCATAGTAATAATAATAAAACAATAAGAATAATAAATGCTATCAAAAATTCTTGAAAATGAAAATAATTTTTAAAATTTTTGCTGACATTTTTAATAATAAATTATAAATAAAACCGAGACATTTCGAAAAGTAGAACTACGGAATCAGATTTTTAAAAAATGTTTCCCCGCTCATTCATCATGATCATAGCATAGTCACACAACCAAACCATAGGCATGAATAAAATCAACCAATCAAATATGGATTTGGATACGAACTGCTGGATATAAATCTGTTTGAATATTCAAATAATCAGGTGTTTCCAATTGTTATCTACTTCAGTGCAGTCATCAACATTTTTTACTATTGGGGTGTGATGCAGTTTGTCGTCTGCAAAATAGCCTGGCTCATGCAGTTCACCATGGGCACCACTGCCATTGAATCACTGAATGCCGCCTGCAACATTTTCATAGGGATGGTTAGTCTTTAAATGTTGATTTCATTTCTCTTACTTTTATTGCTAATAACATAATTCGCGCTGGTGGCTTAGTTTTAGCCAGCTGTTACTTTGCTATTGTTATTAATACTCTTTTAAAACTTTTGAATTATGATGATAGATGAAATTTTTTACACGAGTTTGTTTTGTTATGGTGTACGACTTTATCATGTAGAAAACTGTGTAAAATGTGTTGCAACTAATCGATTACATAAGCTAATTTGAACCTCCAGGCCGAATCGTGCGTGATAATGAGACCCTTCCTATACAAACTTACCAGATCTGAACTGCATGCCGTTATGACGGGAGGGTTCGCCACCGTGGCTGGTTCCTACATTGCACTTCTCGTGCAAGTTGGCGTGAGTGCTCCATTCAAGATTTTTTTTACATTTATGTTCATTTCGATTTATAATTTTAGATCTTTTTAGCTTAATCTGAAACTTCACCATTAAGCTTTGAAAGACGAAACAAAAATGGTATAAAAACAGCTAACATCAGAAAATAGAAGCAGATGAAAACAATTTTGTCTTTCATTTTATAACTTCTAAACAAACGAATTTCATAAATAAAATTTTTGTTTTAACTAAACGCAAACATTATGATAATGTCAAAGTTTTAAAATAAAAGAAAGACAAATTTTTTTCGTAAAGTGAATATCGAGATTTGCAAACATTTCTAAGAAGAGCACACGCCACAATCTGTGTTCGAATTCGAAGAAATTTGCAAAATAATATAAAATATCAACATTTCTTGAATCTTCTAACTTCATTTGCCAACTTTATTCTCGCGGTTTTTTTTCGTTTTCTTCACGTTAAATTTAGTAGGGCATGAAATTTTTTAAATAAGATGTTAAGTTTAAGTCTAAATTTTTTAATTAGGGAAAAAATTAAATGGAGTGTTTGTCACACCTTAATGCAGCATCAGACAATCACTGAAATATCAATGCAAAACTGAATAAAAGAAACGCAGAAATATAAATTATTTCAAAATATTTTAAATATTTTCATTTATGCATCGCTTTCCAAACCGCATCATATGTCAATCAATATATGAGACTTATTTGACACCTGTCGAATCGTATTAACGGCACTTGAGCTTTTTGATCTCAAAAAACAACTTGAACTTGTTGTAATGTGCTAAGTGCAGTCGGCTTAAATGTTTCTATCTCATGTTAGTCTTAAATGTTTGAGAAAATTTGCGAAATAATATAAAATATGAACATTTCTTGTTATAAACAAAAATGTCAAATTATAAAATCAATTTTTAAAAACCGTTTATAAAACCGAACCCCGTGTTTTGTCTTAGAGTTTGAACGCTTCATGCTTTCAATTTTAATTTCGCTATTTAAGGCTAGCGTATCATCATGTTCCGTTGCGTTCGAACGCATATCGTTTGAAATGGAAACGACGTGAAAATTTTCTGCTATATCGTATCAAAACCATGAAAAATGCTTGCTAATTCTTACGATAAATTTAAACAAACAACAACTTTTTAGAAATTAATTGCAGGCCCCTCCAGAGCATCTGGTGTCAGCCGCAATCATGTCAGCTCCCGCTGCTCTCGCCATGGCAAAACTCAGTTACCCGGAAGTTGAAGTTTCTCGCACAAAGACGGAAGGCGACGTGCAGATGGAAAAAGCGTAAGTTGGTGAAAGAAGTTTGTAGTTGTTTGTTAACATGGTTAACCTTGGAATAATTTTAGAACAATTTTTTTTAAAATGGTAATAAAAAATTCTTAAAAACTGAAAAAGGTTAATTCAATCAAGAATTAATGCAACGATTCCATTGAATTGGCAAAACAACATTCATTCATTCATAACATAAAAAATTTTGTACCATCACATCTGTAAAAATTTGAATATTCAGAACGGAAAGAAATATTATACAAGCAGCATCGAACGGAGCAATCAGCGCAATCAAAGTTGTGGCGTCTGTGGCCACGAACTTGATTGCTATCATCGGTCTCATTGAATTCCTCAATACCGTTTTGAAATATCTTGGATCGCTGGTTGGAGTGGAAGGATTTTCATTCGAAGTACGTTCAATAACATTATTGTACTGTTGTTTAAGATGCATAAACACACACACACACACACACACACACACACACACACACACACACACACACACACACACACACACACACATGCACACATAATGAAATGCTTGGGTTCAGGGGTAAATTGTGTATTGGTGTAGTGTTAATCTTTCATTGTTTATGTTGTGTATCTGCTTAAACACTTTCATTGTTTATGTTGTGTATCTGCTTAAACACTTTATGTCAACAGGCAATTTGTGCAGTGATCTTTTGGCCCTTAGCTGTAATAATGGGAGTTGAAATCGAAGATGCTGGGAAAGTTGGCAGTCTCTTGGGTACGAAAGTTTTCGTAGACGAATACATTTCGTTCAACGCACTTGTCAAGATGACAAAAAATAATGAAATAAAGGTAGGAGTAAAAAAATAATTAGTGTATGATGGATATGATGTAAGATGGATTTTAGATAGCACTAATGAATGCTTTCCACAAACTTGTAGGATCGGTCGAAAGTGCTGGCTACATACGCTTGTTGTGGTTTCGGCAGTGTGGCAGCCATGGGAATGTACATAGGAGCCCTAACAACCGTGGCACCGAAAAGAAAGGACGACATCTCTGAAGTCGCTTTTCGGGCCATGCTCAATGGAAACATTGCAGGCTTTCTAACAGCTTGCATTGCAGGTCATTCTTTTTAAAGTATTTGAGAAGGTTGAGAAGTGTTTTTAAATAAATTACGATTTTCACATTTATTTATGAAACTGAAGAAGTTTTTGAACGTCCCACAGGCATCCTGTACGACACAAACTCATTTAAATCCTTCATGATAAACCCACCTGGATCCAACGTTAATGAAACAATTTTCAACCTCACCGCCCTTTCTTCGTAATCATTTCCATTTCAATAATAATTAATCGCCGTACTAACAAACTTGCTATGGTCATTTTATTAGTGAGACGACTATTCGTGAAAATTTTTAACGCAACTGTTTAGATTGTAAGTTCCTCTTTTCGAGCTAAATTTTTGTACTGTCATTATTTGTTTTAATGATGTTTGAAACAATTAACAATGATTTATTCGTGTAACTAATCGCCATACAAATGTACAACGCTTTTTACTTAAAGTAAGTTTTAATCCAGTTTGGTTGATCCACAACGGCTGTATTTCACGATTGTGACTAACTCAATAGCTATTTTATAATTGTCCATATTCATTAAAAGTTATTTGGTTTGATCGTTTTTCATTTGTTAACTTTAAAAATTTGCTGAAACGTTTTTATGCTAATTTTGACTGCTTATTTAATTTGTTTGTGTAATTAAGAATAGATGTACATTTGTAGACAAACATTAATAACAATTAATTAAATTTTTACAATAAAAACTACTATACGAAGTGGTTCATCATTACGCTGGTTGATAGACGAAAAATTAAACTAGTAAATTTGACTTGAAGCTAGTGGGCACCGAATGAGTGAGAGCAAGTCATGTTCATTTGTTCGAATATGGTAATTGCAACCGTGCCGAGACGTGGCACTTTGGCACTTTAGAAGTAACTGTCTCACAAAATAATTAAGATAATTCAGAGATACTTCAGATCAATATCAAGGCTACTAGGCCTCCCTTTTGAACGGATAGAACATGTTGATTATCGTCAGATGATGTCAAATTTTCGTTGGGAATAATTTGCTAAATCTTTATTACGCTTAATATTTATGGCATTTTATTATTTCAAATTATATAGTTGAATATTTCAAATAATAAATCTACTAAACTTCAAGCATGTTATTATTGTTATATCCGTTGTTAATGTTGATTAAAACTCCTCAAATTATTATCAAATAATAATACATAGTAATAATAATACTTAATAGAAACATATGTGGTTGTGAGAAATTCACTGAGGAACGGTGTTAAACGTCCCAGGAATAGCGCTTTACAACTAATTGATTGGTTGATTGATTGATCGATCGATCGATCGATTGATTAGCATTGATTAGCATTAGAAATGATTAGCATTGCAAGTAACTAACATTGCAGGTAAGTAATGTAATATAATCTAACAAACAAGCAATATAAAGCAGAGGTTAGCAAAACTTTTCTTGAGGGCCGCGTTGAGGGTTGTATCGGTCTTGAAGGGCCACATAAAATGGTTTGGCGGGCTTTAGTTAGCCCTCCTTCGATGTAACGTATTGTAATAATAATGTAATATGTGTAATATATAAGTTAATATTTCAATCTATCGGTCGGTATCATGGATGTATATATACATGGTCGGTATATCCGGGCCATCTTCACGGATAGTGTTTTTAATTTTTTAAATGATTTAATTTTGTTCGTCTGTAATT
The DNA here is from genome assembly GCF_000326865.2 of Helobdella robusta. NCBI lineage: Eukaryota > Metazoa > Annelida > Clitellata > Rhynchobdellida > Glossiphoniidae > Helobdella > Helobdella robusta. Next base: position 2,612,238 of record NW_008703942.1, read on the forward strand.
TTTTATTTATTAATTACCTCAAATAAATCATAATCAATAAAGTTTGTAGAATTTATTGATATTGATATAATAAAATTAATCAAATTATATTGAGTACGACGAGTAGTTTCAAAGGACAATATGTCATGAAAAGTTTTATACCGTGGCGCAAATGCAAGTCACACCTATTGTTGAAGGTGTGCTTCCTTGTGGTTTTTGTTGCTTGTTTATTTGGTTTCTACGTACTTATGTACCTTCCTGGCTGGCTAGAAGAAGTAAGAAATCATTATGATAGCCCCTCTAACACCAACAACAAAACACCAGGGGCATTCAGTTCCACCAATTATAACAACAACCACCATGAAGATGAAGATGAAGCAGTTGATTCCAGTCTAAATTATGGTGTTGTCATTGATTGTGGGAGTAGTGGCAGTAGGTTATTTGTTTATTACTGGCAACAGCACACTGGCGAACCAAACCAGTTGCTGGATATAAAAATACTAAAAGATACCAACAACAAAACAGTTGTATCAAAAATTGAACCTGGCAAGTTATTTTATAAATTTTTATTCAATTTTTTTATAATTTATTTATATATTTATAATTACTTTATTAAAATTTAGGGTTATCTTCTTATTCAAAAACTCCTTCACAAGCCAGTGATTACATAGCTCCTTTATTGAAATTTGCTCAGGATCATATTCCAGTTGAAAAGATAAAAGAAACACCTCTCTACATTCTTGCCACAGCTGGAATGAGACTTTTACCTAAAGAGTAAATACACTATTATTCTATTTCTAGTTAGATCATCAACATTTAAAATATTTCAGCTATGAATTTATTAATAAAATGATGGTCAGATATATTTATAAAAATTTTGTTTTTCTCCAGAGAACAAACTGCCCTCTTAAATGATCTAAGAACCGATATTGGTTTGGACTTTGACTTTTTGTTTTCTCCAGCCCACATAGAAGTTATATCAGGTAAATGGGAAGGCATCTATGGGTGGACTGCTGTCAACCATGTTTTTGGAAAATTCAACCATAAATTAAGTGGTGAGTTTCAAATTTGCTTAAATTTTTAGTCTGTCTGTATAGTGATTGTTCAATTAACTAACAGATTTTATCATATTCAGATGACTCGTTGGTGGCTGTCGATGTGGGCAACAAGGTGCACATCAGGAAAAGGACAGTGGGCATGCTTGATCTGGGAGGGGCATCTTTACAAATGACTTTTGAAATCCCACAAACACATTCCTACATTGACTCTAAGGTTAAAATGTAAATCATTGCTTTTTGAAAATTTGTTCAATGTCATTTTTATGTTCAAGATAGGCAAACAAAAATTTTTTCAATTGGCTTAAAATTATTTTTTAAATTTTGTTATTAAAAAGATCAAAGAACACGTTGTTGAATTCAATCTTGGATGTACTTCTTCAGATTCAAGTCACATTTACAAGATTTACTCGAGAACTTTTCTTGGTTATGGTAGCAATGAAGGGAGACAGAGGTACAGTCAGTGGCTAGTCAATCACTTCAAGAACAACGTGTCAGTCAATTTTGTTTCTACATGTTGCTGTATCTTCATCAGATAGATTATTTTTTTAATTTTCCAAACATCTACCAATGCATCTTCATTATTATAAAACATTATTGACATTAATTGAAAACAGATTAACCTAAATTAATTTAAATTCTAGTCAAATAAAAAGCAGTTTTTGAATATATTAATTTGTAAAACTCACTGCTTTTTCATTATTTATTGCTGACAGTTATAATTGGGTATTTTATAAAATATCAAATTGATTAACTCATCTCTGTGAGAAACAAATCAGACAATCCCAAAACTCACTACTTAGTTTATGATTGGAGATTTACAATTACTGATGTAAATTATTATGATAATAATCAGATTCAATTGACACATCCCTGAAGTTTTATGACATTATCAATTAAAGTGAACAGCTCTAAACAACAATAAACTTTGAACAGCTCAACAATGAATCATGAGAAGAACAAGATGACAGCTGATTCACTGAAAGTGTCACAATCCATACCTTCACCACCAAACATCAATCTCACATCAAATATCACCGATTCATCTTCCTTCTCACAGACATCAACCTCATCATCATCCACATCATCATCTGCGTTATCAACCAGTACAACACTGGATATTAATGATCCATGTTTGTCGTTGTCCTACTCAGAAATAATCTCACACAACAACACAAACTACAAACTAAATGGCACTGGAGATTTAACATTATGCGTTCATTACTTAAAAAGTCTTCTCAATAAATCCAAGGATTGCTTCCTACTCAACAAGCGAAGATGTTCAATAGATGGGGCTGTACTACCTGATATCAATTATGGGTGTGTTGAGTAGCGGTCACTCATTTTGCCTTCTTATGTAAATGTCTAATTGTTTCATGTTTAATCAAATATTCTCATTTAATGTGGTGTATCATCACGGTCATTAGTAAATATTGCAAATTAATTATCTTGCAAATGATTTTTTTACAAGTGGCCTACAGTTTGCATTTAACACATTCTATTGTGGATTAGTCATTTATTTTTTTAAATTACAGTCATAAAAATTTCGTGTTTTGAAAGAAACTTTCATGATGCTTTATTTAGTATGACAGAGTTTTTTGGGTTCTCTGAGTTTTTCTACACAATGCAAGACATCCTGCAGATTGGAGGCCCCTACATTTATCACCATTACTTACAGAAAGCCAAGGTTTGTTCTTATTCACATATTTTTGTTTTACCTTTTTTATCTCAATTCACCGAAATGTGATGTGTTCACTGCAGGAATATTGCCAAACAAACTGGCTGACAGTAGAAGAATGGAAGAAATTATCTAAACATCCAAGAGCTGATTCTCAGAGATACAGGTTAAAAGATATTTCAGCATAACATCAAATAAAATGAGATCACACAGCATACAAAGATTTATATAAAAAGGATGCCGGCATATTTACAGACTCCAGTGTTTCAAATCTGCATGGATGTTGTCAGTGCTGCACGACGGCTTGAACTTCCCACACATGTATCGCCACCTCACGTCCATTCAGTACATTGACAACTATGAGATTCATTGGTCACTCGGGGCACTGTTGCACAAGACCAAGTTGTTTCCTCTCAGGTCAGTGCTTATCTGCAAATTCAATGAAACGTTCTCGATTTCTCACCAATCCTTTATAATTTTTGTTTGGCAAGGGGCTTTGCCTGAGCCAATAAAACTAGTAATAATAATAAGTTGTCATGATCCCATTATATTGATCGATCTGACCAACTACCATATTCAAATTCTAATACAACTAATTAATTTACGCAAGTTGAAATAAATTTAATTTAATTATGGCTAATTCATGCTAATTAGCCATAAACTACAAACAAACAATGTTTCAACAGGAACATTGAGAAGGCATCACAGAAACTCAGCAAGAAAGCGACACAATCAAGATATCCTGCCAACGCAATAATCATTTTCATCTGCCTGCTGCTGTTACTTACGGTATTATTGTACTGCTGCTCTTTGTACATGTGGCCAGCAAAGTCGAGAAGACAAGTAACAATATCGGTCAGCGCAAATGACACTGATGAGCATGTTGTAGACACAAAGTCTTATGACAATAACATGAGAATGATCAGGTCTAGGTCCTATGGCTTTTTTGCTAACTCAGCTCAGAATATTGTTTGATTGGACTTATTTTTCACTTGATTATATAATGTAATAACTTGAGCTGTTCTATAAAATTTAGTTAGTCTTTCATATCAATCTCACGAAAATGACTTATTATATTTAAGAGCTGTGCAGATAAGTTTATGTTTTGTAGATTTTATTAATTTTTGTTTATAAATCTGTACATATTGTAGATAAATTGAATAATATGTGTTGTTGCTATCATTTTAAGCTAACTTAACCTAACATGGTTTATGGGTTAAAGTGTTATTATCAATTACTTTATTTTCTAAGTGTCTGGCTACGTTTTACATTACTTCAAAAGACATAAGCATTTTCACATATTATTTTTCACAAAATAAATTAGCCTATTAGAAATAATATCTGAAAAATTAACACTTCTAAAGTACAACATGCAACAAAGTTTAAATCATTTAAATTTTAATGCAGTTGATTGCATTTTCTGAGCATTTTCATTGTCTTGAATAGAAAGACTAGTTAATTTTTTTCCTATTCGTTCATGTACTTCAAGATATTTGGCGACACATCTGTCTAAGCATACCGCCTCACCTGAAAAATTTAAGCTAGTTATTTTTATCGTAAAATAATTTTAAAATGAGTTAATATTGAGAACATTAGTCTAGAAATACAAATCAAATAGTTAATATAACATTAGGAATGAATGCATTGTAATGTTATTATTAATTTTTAGAATTTACTTAAATAATTTCATAGAGTTAGAAAAATTATAAAAATAAAAAAAAGATTTTTTCCATTCTCACTAAATCATTTTTGCATTTTATTATTGTATTATAAGTGGCTGCTTTTTTTTAATCATCACTATCTTTCTTTTTGTTCAAAATGTAAAGTTAAGAAATGGACAGATATTTGTGAAAGGTTCTGCATGGCACAGATTTATAGGAACTTATGAGTTAAATTAAATTCGAACTAAGGTTGGGACTTCACTATGCTCTATTTCTAATTTGCTTTGCTTTATTTTTCATGACTAGAATTTATTGTTTTAATAATCTAATATATTATATTAAAAGTGGATGCAGATAACCTTTCCTGCTGGTATTCTTGCTGTTATTATTTAAGTAATATTTTGCTTTTTGGTGGAAAGCCTTTACCTTCTAAATTAAAGGGTATGTTTATGCATTTATTATCTTATTTATTTTTCCAAAATAAATGTGAAAAAATTAAAAGCCTGACAGGCTAAAATACATCAATAAAGGAAAATTTTTCAAGTAAATATTTTAAAAAATAATAGACTTTTGTGATTACCCTTTAATTTTTAATTTTGTGATTACCCTCTAATTACCCTTTTAAATGTTGAGGAGACATTGAAAAAAGTTATTTAAACTTCGATCAAAATTTAATTAATTGAATCACAATAGTTGACAATAACAATGTCCAGTTTACTACACGCGAATAACTGTGGCAAAATCTTAGATCTATATTTGTTAATCAGAAAAATGGTAAGCAAATAGTTAAAAATAAATCTAGGTAGATTTTAATTCATTTAGTCGCTCCACATAACCCGTTCTTGTCTTGTTATAATATAATATAATGAATACTTTAAATATTATATAATATTTTACAAGACAAGAAAAATTAAAAATTGTGCTTTTAAACATCATTTATTTATTTTATATTATTATATTATGTTATAACATTATACTACAAGACAAGAATTGGTTAGAAGAGAGAAAGGGAGTAAATGACGTAAAATTTACCTAGATTAATTTTTAACCCTTGGCTTATCATTTTTTGGATTACCCACAATCTAAAATTTTGCTGATAACTAGAAGTTAAATTATTTATATAGATTTAATTCTATTTATTTAGTGTTATTTTAATTTAATGTAGTTTATTTTATTAATGTAGTTAAAATTATTATTTACTATTTATTATTGATTATTGATTCTCTTGAAAGTTTTAATTATTCTTTTATTAATTTGAGTGTGGTGTAATTTATTGGAGGCAAACGTAGAACAGATCGTGCCTCATTATTTTCTATTTACGTAATAAAAATGTAATTTTCAAAAATGATAAAAAAATTCACCTTTACTCAGGTCAGACTCTTTGTATTTTGGGGGAACACATTTTTTTTGACATGCGTTCATCATTCTGTTGTACATGTCGGCCATCATCTCCATCTCCACGTCTGACAATAATTTCATCTGTTGTTCGCTAGTTAAGTTCGCCATTGCTCCAACAATCAATTTACGACAAAAACTTATTAACGATAAAAAGGAAAGTCACAGCCACGGGCAATCGATGTTTACTGGGAAGTTCAATTAACTTTTGTTACAAAGAATAAAAACCATAGATATTCAAGCGAGTTAATAATTTTATGCTGATTGACGCCGGATATTTGAATATAGAAAAATTACTTTTATATGAATTTAGGATCTCTTATTTTAGGCAAACCTCATCTAAATTTGTCATCGTTATGTGAAACACAAGCGTAAACGGCAAGTAGTACATTCAAAAAGAAAGGAAAAAGAAAAACAAGAGACGTTGGCAAAGAAAAACCAGAAAACATGTTACAGTTTATTTTTATGATTAATCGGTCAAATTCGAATTTTCACTTGAATCGGAACTTGAAAAAATTGAAAATATAGCTACATTGGAAGAATCTGCTACTGTTGTTTTCCCTCAAATTGTAACGTTTGATGTTGATGAAGGTGAAAAATTATCTGCGGAAGAAAGCAAAGGAAGCCAAAAACTACAACAAATCAACACTCTTAGAGTAAGACATAGGCAAACAAGAAAACACATTTTTTCAAACCAAGGACGATCGTGAAACCGTCATTAACGGTCCACCAACCTCACCTAAAAACTTTCCAAAAGACTTTGAAGGAAACTCTTTTCCTCCATCAGCGCTTATATTTATAAATTGAAAAGTGGAGAAGAGGTAAAAAGAAATTGGTTGGCTTGGCAGAAATGCAATTTATTGTCTTCCATGCCGCATATTTAGTAAATTGCTTTTGCTAAATAGGTCCATGTTAGCATGTCCAGAAGGATTTAGTGGCAACAGACATTCATGGAAGCAAATTCACGATAAACTCGACCCGCATGAAAATAGTTTTAACTACAACTTGTGCTATATCGAGCGGAGAAGTTTATACATGCTCTTTATAAAATGAAATTTCTTTAAAGCGCTTAATATAATATAATATATATATGTATGTATATAATATAGTTATATGTATGATGTAGTTATATATATATATATATATATATATGTGTGTGTGTGTTTGTATACATGAAGGGCCCGGTATGCATTTAAACTTGGGGTCCTGTTTATCGATCACCTCACTAAGTCAACATCTAGTCTATCAATTTGCGTTTTTATGCCGTTACTTCTTTTTATTGTCAATTAATTTTCTTTTCTTTTATTTATTTTATTATTATTATTTATTTTATTTTTCATGTTTAAACATTTTTCTTTCTCCGTTTTTTTATTTATCTACTTATTTAATTTTGTACTACTGCCTTGCATGCTGTAACAGTTGCTGCGTCTGTCAGATCCTGATTTTTAAAGAATAATTTAAAAAAAAACCGCTGGGCCGACATATAAATACATACACACATATTCATTTAAGATAGATAGTAATTTAAAAAATCGTTATTTTTACTGAAGTGAAATAAATTAAATAAATTTATGCAAACGAGTAAATCATTAAAAACGCCTATTACAGAAAAAATCACACAAAACATTCTAATCACTTGGAAAAATGAACTGTAAATAAATATTTGCATGATTACAAGGGCATCCTTTGAATGGCAAAATACAGAATAACATGATGGGTCGTCAAAATGTTTTTCAAGATCGTTCTAAAACATTTATTTACTAAATAACAATACCAAAATAACTGGATTTGAACAGTATCAGTCATTCAAAAAAGCATCGTCGTCGTCAGCATCGTCGTCGTCAGCATTGTCGTCGATCACCCCTTGAGCGGCCAATTCAGAAATGACGTTATCAAGATAATTTGCATCGGGATAGCCGTGCCCGTGTTTGTTCAGCATTTCAGTTTTGTGGTGGATTTCATTCCAGACGACCGTGTTCGATTCTCCTGTGGTGACAGATGTTCCAATCGTGAAGGTTAGTCGACGATTCCAGGCCTTTACTAACAGTCGCAACACCTAATTAAATCATTTTTATGAGATTATATCTAGCACGAGTAAAATTCATTGACAAATCTAGAAAGAAGGTAACTAATGTTTAACTAGTTAATGTTGATGTCAAGTCTAATGTGTTTTTACCTTTTGTCCTTTTTTGTTGTTTGGCAAGTAACCACATCTTGGAAAACCTCGAGCTGAGTATTTTTTGCCAGGATTTGGATGCCCTGGTTCCTGAATCAGTGTGCATAGAATTGAAATACATCCATCAAGTTGTTGCAATACATGAAACAATTAAATATTGTATGTACATCGTAATATCGCAAACATAGTATGGTCAACTCAGGCAGTAAAAGTGCCATGTCCCGTGCTGCTATTAATGTGATGTCATAGTTCAAACAATGCCCGTCCGAAACTCAAAGACTATCTATCATACGCGTATGATGAGGTGCTTGCGCAGGCATGCACAATGTGTATGTGCGTCGTGTGGTGTGGATAGTTTGATTACAAGTAAAGAGAATAGCATGTAAGCAGCTCTGCTTTCGACGGAGCTGCATTGCAAAGAGTATAAAAAAGTATTCGTAAAATGAGATAAGCGAGTATTAAATACTTTACTAATGAAGAAAAAAAAATCAACAAATGAACCTGAACGCCAGACAAGATGTTGTAGGTGATGTACAAAGTATCATACTGTTCATAGCCGGGGAGAGATTGAGGAATGGTGACGCACACCATCCGACCGGCGGGACAGTTGCCGACCTTGACACCGTATATGTGCTTGCAGTGTGGGCACTGCAGGCTCCCATGCTTTGGGAAATTAAAATATTAAAAAATTAATTTTAAGCAAATTTAAATGAAATGGATACAACTGATCGTCTAATTTGGCGCAAAAAGTTGATGGCAAAGAAAACAACGTCCTACCTCGGGAAACCGGGTCTCTGGACGTAAAACGAAGATTGATTGAATTTTAAGCAAATAGAACAGGGGAGGCCAAATGATGTTTTAGGGGAGGCCAACTAAGGTCTTCTATTTGCATGTATTTTATAAATTATTTCATAAAATACAAATCACCGAAATTTGATCGTGTTAAAAACAATTTTTTCGAATATTATATGGAAACTGTTTTTGCATTGAGTCTTTCCGTATTTTATCTATTAGCACATAATTCGTTTATGATTCGCTCATTTTGTTAACTCAAAATTTATTTAAAAAAGTCATTCATGGCAGCTCTGATTCCGTTCTCGACCATCTCTTTATGTGAAAAAGGATTCTCTATATTAGTATCTATGAAGACCAAAGATAGAAATAGATTGGATGCCTCGAATGATATGAGGCTATCTCTTTCTAGTACTGAACCTCAATTTCATCTTTTCTGTGATGGAAAACAGCAGCAATCATCTCGTGAAGCCTCAATAACATTTTATGTAATATGTTTACGAACTTAACATAATCATAATAAATACGAACAACGCAATGTAATGTGTAATATTAATTAAATCTGAATAATAATTGTTATAACAAATTGATTTATTTTTCAATCATTGACGACTGGGTCTGGGGAGACCAAGTAGTTACCACTAATTCTTTTATAGGGAGGCCAACACTGAAAAAGGTTGGGAAACACTGAAACTGAAATTCACCCAAACAATTTATTAGTGAATTAATGCATCCACATTTAACGCGATTCAGCGTTCATAGATTTACCTAGTCAACATTTTTATTGATTTACTTAACCCTCATTCAATAATTTAATCACGCTTCCAATTTATTTACCCAACTAATTTTCTTATTTCTTGAAATTCTCAACAAAATTTCATCACACATCATCAAGTAGATGCTGTGGCGTACCATATGAAGTGTTATCAAAAATCCCACTGAAAAGAAATCTTGCTTTCCAGTTTAATCAACATCATTCTCAAACCATTCAATTATCATATCATATCTTCAAATGGCAAATTGTTTATAATCATAAGTCTATCCAACCTTAGTTCCAGCTTCGTACATTGCCTTCAAGCAAAGCAAGTGAAAATGGTGGCGACATTTGTCCAAGAAGACAACAGACCAGGATTGTTGCTGTTCATGATGTTTTTGCGTCTCATTTGCATAGGATGACTCATTTTGCAGGCTATCGCAACATATGCAACATGTCTACAATTATAATTTAATAATTGTTATTTATAATAATATTTTAAAAACAATTAATGAAATAATTGCAAATGAACGTGATCAATTCTTTGGTAAGCCAGGCTGCCATGAAACATTCACATATGCTAATGAGTTAGTAATAACTAATTTAAATAGGAGTGTTTCAGAGATAATAGCACAATCACCATTATCATGCATATGTGTGTATGTGTAATTTATCCTTGAAAACAGTCATTCTCTATGCTAGCAGATAACTTCTAAGTTACTAATCTAACAGATAAGCATAGAAAACTTTCAATAAAATTCTTAGAACTCTATAAGAAACTTGAAACCCTCTTCATGACTATTACTCCTTATATATCACATCAAGATTGATATTAAACAAACACATTACATGCACTGAATCTAATAAACCTTAATTAAATCGTGCAGCATATAGCAAGTCATCTACCATATCAGCCATTCAGTTTACATAGCTTTTTACCAGCCTAACACGAAATGGTGTAACTAACAGTAGCAATCACCTCATTTGGAATCACTTTGACAGGGAATATGAAATCTTGTTTCAATAAATATTCAAAACTGTTGGGATCAACCGACTGATTGACGTCGGTACCATTGTTGTCGTCATTAACGTTGCTACAGATTTTATTAATGCTATTGATATTGCAGAGACTATCAATGAAGTTGTTGTTACTGTTGAGACCAATATTGTTGATGTTGTTGTTATTGCTGCTAAAGTTTCTGTGATTGATATTGTTAACGTTTCTAGCATTGTTGTTGTTGCTACCGGTATTGCCGCTGATGTTGTCGGCGACAATGTTGATTTTTTTAATGTTGTTGTAACGGTTGATGCTGTTGAAGATACTGTTGCAAACGTGATCCATGTAACTAAGTCGTCGATTAGCACGTTTAAACATTGAGAGTTGACGTTGGTGTGGAAAGAGGAAAGATATAGGAGTGACAACTGGTGATGATGTTGAAATATAACCAATTGGTGCTAAAGACGGTGGAAAACAGAGAGTATTGCAGTTATTTGCGTTTTGGTTAATAATGTTATTAATACTACCATTATTACTACTACTATTATTATTACCTATATTACTGCTGACATTTGCAATATCATTAATAATGTTGCTGTTGTTTTTGATGTTGTTGCTCGTCAACATGTTGTTGTTGCTCTGCTTGGCAATGTTTTTGTTGAAACAGATTAGAGGTAAATTGTTGACATTTAATGAGAGGATAGTTCTATTAGGAGTGTTGTTAGTTTTGATATTGCTGGAGTTGTTGATGTTGTTAGTGTTGCTGTTATAAAGGTTGTTGCAGCCGTTGTTGTTGTTGTTGAATGCGCTAGAGTGAGTTTGAAGATTATTAATTGAGTTACTATTGAAATGGTTGTTGTTGGTAGTGACAGCATTATTATTGATGCTATCGTTGACGTTAGTGTTGTTGCTAATATTGTTGTTGGTCATGCTGTTTATGTTGTTGCTGTCGATGGTAAACTTCTTGTCAATGTCGACAGGAGGCTTGAAATTCGTTCGTTTTGAAGACAACTGAGGAGCGTCTGTTTCTGAATTATACAAATTTATTTATAAACTAGGTCAGATTGATTGTAAAGATTTTTTAAGGACATAACAATTGTTAGGATTAGTAAATTAGGTCATACTGATTATAAAAATTAATAAATTAGGTCATATTAATTGTAAGGATTAAGGATTTGTAAATGAAGTCATATCAAATGAAGAGATTTGTAATTTAAGTCATAACATAGATCATTAATTACTTAAAAAATAATTTGACCTAAATTTCTAATGTACAATCATATCGTAGCTGCATAGTAAATTATTATAAGATGAACATTATTGCAAACAAAAAGAAAAGAAATTTAAAGGGAACTGAGACAAAATTTTTGATAACATAAACAAAAATAACAAATACAAGACTATTAGAAAATCTTAACTTAGTTGGCAAACAACCAAAATAAAATGTTGAAAAATAAGAAAAACATGAACACTTGAGTGTGCCTAACAAACAGATGGCATGGCATGGAATGTATTTAAAGCAGAACATTCATTCAATCTGATTCACATATCACATTACATCAACAAAACCATTAAAAGAACTTTCAAGCATTTCCATGCTATCTAAAAATGATGATGGCATAATGGAATTGATTAAGAACAATAATGACAATGATGACGCTGATAAGGATGATACTATGATAGCAGTGATTATGATTGGAATGATAAATACGGTGATGATAACATTAATGATAAATAATGAAGATGGTGTTGATGATATGGTAATAATTGTTTACTTGATCTCTTCTTGCCTTTAAAACACGATGAAGCAAATAGGTAGTCCAATGTTGATCTGAAAAAAAATTATTAAAATTGCAAAATCTTGCCGGTAAGTTATCAATAATTAACGAATGACAAATACCTATAAAGAATTTTAACAATATTTCATTACACACACACACACACACACACACTCACACACACACACTCACACACACATACATACACACACGAATAACACACATATACACATCTGCAGAATAAATTACAGCCATTCCATAATTTGTATTCAATCCTATTTCATAATGTTAACAACACATAGGACAATCATAGCATTAAATGGCATATTTCTCCATTAGTTAAATTGCTCTTATATCACTACCAAGAACGCTCATAACTTAAATATTAGAAAATAGAGAGGCGCGAACTGACGTTTCTATGCCTCCAGCAAATGAAAAGCTTCCATTGTATTTTAAAAATAATAAAAATAAATAAATGAAATAAAATAAAATACGGTGGGATGAAAATACACTCTCAGACACACACACACACATTAACCACAAAGATGTCAAAGATAATAAAAATATATTAAGGTTTCTCAAAATAATTACAAAATGAAGATAATGTTACAGACGTGAGATCGAGATAAGAACTAATAGCTAGAAATTGCGATCAACGGATAGCCGAAATAAGAGAAATTAAAGCCGAATTTCGAGCGGCCGATGAAATAATACGATCAACCTTTGAGGGGATACCTCCAAACGAAGAGACTATACCAGAAACGGCTACACAAAAGTCGGAAATTATTCTTCCAGCATATTTACCGACGGAATATATACGCCGATATCACGTGATATCGGCGAAGGTGATATCGGCAAAGCACGTTTAAACTGTGATGCACATGGTATCTGCGATGCACGTGACAACTATGATGCACGTGTTGACGTGCAGAAAGGTAGTCATCACGTTGATGAAGAGGAAGATGATGACAACAATCCTGATGACGATTGGGAAGTAATCAGCAGATTGACTGACGAAAAGAATGAGTTGAATGAATTTACAAAATCAAATGATTCAGATGACGAAAGGTTAAACAAAGATAGATTGGACAGACTGGACAGACTTGAAAAAGATCTTAATGAAGTAACAACAGACAAAAATATTCTCAAGGGTGAAGGTCGAAGTCATCAACAGGAACATAAAGATATTGAAAGACCGAAACAGGTGCATACAAATGAGATGAAAGAACAAGAACATGACAAGTAAAGACGGAAGGAAAGGAAAAACAGTAATTTCACCATATCATTAAAAAAGTTTGAAAATAAGTCGAGATAGACCGAATGAACTGCAAGATAAAATTGAAGAACCGAAGAACGACTCAAAATTGATGGATGAGTACATTGATGAACAGAGCGCACAAACTGATGACCTTCAACTAATCATAAGTCGAATACCTGCAGTAGACTAGTGGAAGGATTGGGAAGGGCCATGCCAAGTCGCCACCTGAATCAATGACGTGGTGCATCGGGTGCAAGAATGAGGTAAGCATCAGATCAAAATGAAGATCGTACATCTAAATTGGCTAGCCTCCTACCCAGAACCTGAAAATCAACGCAGCAAGGAAAATTGACCAGATTTTTGATTTGGCCAAAGACGAGGAAATTGACCGAGGACGATTTTTGGTCTCAGTGGCGGGAAATGTTACAGACGTGAAATCGAGATAAGAACTAATAGTTAGAAAATGCATGAACCGCTTGTAAAATAATTACAAGAAGGTGTAAGTAATTAAAATGGTTGTAAATACATGTCACACGGCATGTGACACATTTACAAGCAGATTGGTAGTTATAAAAACATTCAGGAGACACAACACAAGGAGGAAACATGAAGAAAAGAAGAACAAGAATTAAGATGAGGTCAGAAGAAGTTTCAAGCAGAAAAAGAGTCCTAGTATCGCAGAGATATTTTTTGTACGTACTGCAAGCAAATTAGCGATAACGTCTGAGGAAAAGTTTATCATGAAAAATTCTACACAAAGTCTGCGAGTGAATTACAATAATCTTCCGAGAAGCAAATACTAAGGATTTACGGCCGAGAAACATCTGATGAGAGAAGCTTAATTTTTGACGATTGGTTTTATTCTGTGATTTACCTGTTGATTAGTTATGCTGCATTCTAACAATTTTAACGATTGAATAAACGAGTGATAGATCAGAGCAATACACACAAGTGATTGCCAGCACTGTTTTTTTTCTGATAAAGTTCATCTGAAATAAGACTGTTCAGAAGTCAAGAATCCACGTAGAGAGAAATAACCATACCCTACAAGTTTAAGGGGTTGGTTATAACAATATAATAATGTAGCTTAATGAAAGGGAATCGAACTGGGACTCAGCTAAATAGGTGATTCGATTCACACCACTATACCAACTTTGATAGCCTAAATGATATGTAAGTAAAAATGAAGTTACACACCCAGTATTGAGACTGCAGTTGTTAATGTTGTAGATGTTGTTGTTGCTATCATTGTTGTAGCCGTAGATGTTTTTGCAGTCGATGCTGGAAGCACAAGAAGACTGGTTATTTACTGGCATTGATGATGAAGGACATGATGGTGATGAAAAAGATGATGATGATGACATCTGATTAGAAAAATTGTTACCAGGCATGTTAACATTTGATGAACAATGACTGCAGTTGCCAGCACTAGATTTAGATGACAAGGTTGATGTTGAGCAATCAAGCATTGGAATGATTTTACAGAACTTCACCTGATCCACCAGCCTCCTGATTGGCCTAACATAACCTGTATCCTTCCTCAGTTGAGCCATCGATTTAAAGTCGACGACGTAAGGCTGTTTTGGGTGGTGCTCACTGAGGTCGATGAAAAGAGCAGAAGCTTTGAAAGCTTTCTCAATAGCACAGAGAACGCTGGAGTTATAATTGAACCATTCGTTTGCCACATCCCCTGACCACTGCCACATCACGCCCTGCCCGACCATACTGTCTGTCGTGTAGAAGCTTCGTTTTATAGCACGTGTCTCTGGTAAATTTAGTTAAATTTTAAAAATTAAATGCAACCATGAAATACAACAATTACTTTTATCTAAGTTTAATGGAATGTGTCAAATAAAATTCTGAAACTAAAAAGTCATGAAAAAAAGAGTTTTAAATAATTTTCAACATACTCTGTGCTGCACTGCTAGTGGCACAAGTAAATGTCATGTTGGAGAAGTCGACAGATGCCTGTTGAAAGGAGATGGCTCCTAAAACATTCAAGGTAAGAGGCAAGTTGTGCTTGTTATTAGTAAGGTTAATGAAGTGTTGTTCGATGAAGTTTGAAATTTTTGCTTCAAAAATAATCCACAAATCATTTGTTGCTTCCTCGTATTCCCACACTACAACTGCTACCTTGTTAGCCATTTGTTGCTGAGTTGAAGTTTGTTACTAACTGAAACTTTTGATTTTTAAAACTTTGTGCTTTATCCGCCTACATATTGAATATTTTAAAATTCCAGTTTATGTAAATTTTTATGTTTGAAACAAGAAAATCATTATAAATCATAATAAATAACAAATTAAATTATAAGCATTATAAACAAATTTCAATTAATTTAATACAAATTTTAAAGAAAACAGCAAACTGATTCAATTCAAATTTAATTTAAATTTTTTTAAAGTTTAATTTAAAGTCATTTTAAAAAGTTATGTTAATTAGATTAGTAGAGTCTTATGATGCTAGCACTAAACGTGTTATTTGGCTTATTTATTACAACATTTAGAAATAAATTTAGATAAAAATTATATAATATTATAAAAAAAAATTAAAAAACTCTGGTATTGTAACAAAAATAAAATAATGAATCAACAAATATTTACCAACCTTCCAAATTTAAGTTCAGTGAAAGATGGGACCAGCACACACACAACAACCAGCCTGTTTTATTAATTATTAAGCTGGCTGGTTATGAAGATGATGAAACACTAACAGCTATATATATATATATTATATATATTTATAACCAGCTAAAATTACTTCTAAAGCTAGCAAATGTTCACCAGCAAACTCATCAGCAAATGTTTAATTTAAATTTCGACCTATTTTTGAAAAATAAAATTAAAAGCATGGTAAATTAAATATTAAATAAATATTTTTATATGAAATATTAAATAATTTCAAGTTTATATATATATTTAGTAATAATTGTGAGTTGGTTGGTGTCAAGGTCAAGGTTAGGCCCTAACCGTTAGGCTAGGAATTAGGGAACGTTTGTTAAACGAACGTTTGCTTATTTTTTTAGAGATCTAGTTTAGTTAGATTTTACATTTTAGAGTAAACAGTAAACAAGTCTAAAATTTTAAATTTAGCAAACTAAGCTAAGAAGTCCCAACCACATTAATAAAATTATTTCTGTCAATTCTATTGTACCATGTTATTATTGTAATTATTTATTTGCAGCAGCTGAATACCTGAAAGTCATTTTGCACAACGAAAGAACCATTTTACCAGCAAACTGTCCCTGAAATAAATTAACTAGAGAACATCCAACTGCAACACAGATCAGACGTGTGTGCGTTCGATCGCTATGTGCAGATAAACAGAGTTTACGTGGCGCTTCACTTCAGATGACAACCGTGCAAATTTGTGTTATTTCACAACTCTTGGCTAAATTTTTTTACAACTTGGCTCTTTAAACATGGTGCTGAGCGTATGAAGTTAAGTTAAAATGTTTGTTTATTGCATATAAGCGTCAGATGTTGTTTTAGTAGTCATAAATAGGACTGAATACAATAGAAGAAATTTGATCTCATGGTATTCTATATGAAGCTTTAACATAAAATTACAAATATTAAATAACAGTAAATTAGACCTGAGTGATGAATGACAAATATATAATTTGTAGTTTGTAATTTGTTTTATATTTCATAGAATACAGAGTAGATATATTAAACAAGAATATTTCAATATCGTTCGGTGAGTGCATTGATAGTTATTGAGGGTATACTTTTGGAAGATTGGGTATTCTTTATTTAAACGATGTACTTAAATAATAAATTCTGTATAGAACAAAACAATAGGTTATCAAAAGTTTAGCAAAATAATTGGCAAAAAATAGTTGAACTGACAAAATTAATGAATACTCTTGCTCCATTTAAGGCAGCTGTGAATGTGAACTGAATAAAACCCAGCAGAACAACATATGTAGCTCTCTAAACGAAAATAATTTACAAATAAAATACAAACAATTTTTGACTACTGCTGCCTTTAACTTTAAAGGTAAAAGTTCTATTACACTCTTCCTAGGTTCAGAAAAATCAACAACACACAAACAGCGTATATAAATACATGATAAACGACGCTTCACAAAGGAAGTGTATGATAGGCTTGGCAAGTTTTTTTGTCACTGCCTGCACTACACGAAACTGTATGAGGCGATCTTTACCGCTAAGACATCAAGCCACCCAGTTCTGACAATTTTTCAGCTTTTGCGACTGCATTATCATTATCATAGCGCGCGAAACTTGTGGAAAAATAACTGTAATTCCCAATTTCTCTTTGGTAGTACCAGCATGAAAGCGACTAAGAAAGTAACGGCAACGTATCTAAATAAAATGGCCAGTTTAATTTTACCCTCTGTGCTAATTTTACCTCTTTTTGTTTTTCGTTGTCAATGGATGATGCTGTTTTCAATTCATTTTTTAAAATTTACAAATCCGTTAAAAGCGTTGTCGCAAAAGAACTTCTGAAATGATGTAAAAATGAATTTTCAACGATTGCATCAAAAAGTTACATCAAGTTTTAAACGGTTAAATCAATTATTGTTTATTAAATATATATTGTTGTAACACTTTGACGCTCGTAACTACAGACACCAATGTTATTATTTCAAATATCTCTATATTTTCAACACCAGTGTTGTAGCATCCAACAATCGTCAAGTGTTCATTATTCAGTGGGTTCAAGATTTCCGATAGATGAACACAACTGCTTCAAACGCAAACTTAGTTGAACGTTTAGTCGAATGCCTATTGTAATAGAAACACAAAACTAATCCGTGTAACTACATAAATCAAATTCACGACTTCGCTTCAAACCTCGCCGCTAAAAACTAGCGTTCTACTCGCTAATATAACAGATATTCTCACAATCCAAATTTACAAATATAGCAAAGATAACGATGATAACAAATAATCAAGATAATAGTAATTAATTGAAATTAGTCATATGGTGCAATTCTATCAGTTCTGCGGTTATCACAATATTTATATATTTATGTAATTTATCATTTTATCGCCCCTAAACTACGGCGCGCGATGCGGCCACCTCCTATAGTTAACCACCACTGAGTAGTAGTAGTAGATGTAGTAGTAGTAGTAGTAGTAGTAGTAGTAGTAGTAGTGGTGGTGGTAGTAGTAGTAGTAGTGGTAGTAGTAGAAGTAGTAGTAGTAGTAGTAGTAGTAGTAGTTACAGTAGTGGTAGTAGTAGTAGTAGTGGTAACAGTAGTAGAAGTAATAGTAGTAATAGTAGTAGTAATAACAGTAGTAGAAGTAGTAGTAGTAATAGTAGTAGTAGTAGTAGTAGTAGTAGCAGCGTTTCTTGTCAGATGGGCGCACAAAGATACGAAATAATCCTTTTCACACCCTCTTTAAAGTGATTGCATGTGACGTCCAGTGGGAAAGAAAATTCACTTTCATCATCCTTACATCAATTCACTTACGTCATCCTTACACGAATTCGCTTACGTCATCCTTACATCAATTCACTTACATCGTCCTTACATCAATTCACCACATCATCATCCTTACGTCAATTCACTTACAGCATCATCCTTACATTATTCTCCAAGTAATGTAGCCCTTTGTATAATTTTTTTTCTCTGCCTTCAGCCAATTTCGCAGTCGAACTCATCATTGTTTGTTGTTACTGTTTTTGTGCTGCAGTTGTTGACGTTGTTTGTTTATGTTGCCGTGTGTTGTTGATGTTGAGATTGGTTATTCTATTGTTGCTGATGTTGTAATTGATGTAACTGTTGATGTATTTGTCGATATTTCAATTGATTTTGTTTATTGGCTTTCCCAGGTCGCAGTTTACTATTAATTTTTTCCTTATTTGTGATTGTCATTTTGTTTCTATTTGTTCTGTTGAAAAAATGTTAGTGTCTGGATATTTTGTGGTAGTTTTTTTGTAATGGGTTATATGTGTTCTGAAGTTGAGATTGTGTTTGTAATAGCTGATTTTGTTGAGGTTAGTTGCATGGCACTGCGTTGTTGTGTATGTTGCAGGCATGACATCCTGTTTGATGGATAGTCTCCAATGGTGTCTCTTCATTCTGCTGCAGTTGTCGTTTTGTTAATGCAGATTTCATTAATGAACTCTTCCCCATGTTAGCATTATTAGTAAGTGATATCGTTGTTTGCGATTGTTCAGATCCTGATAATGTTTATCATCAGTAGGTTGCTAACAACAGGATGGAGGCAAATAATAGCAACACTGAAGTACACACAACTACATTCTGTTCGTTATTGGAAGAAAAAACACACGCACACACACACACGCGCGCGCACACACATGCACACATGCAAACAACATTTATTAACGACGAAAGAAAACGTTGATTGCACATGAACAACCTCTTCTTTTGCCACTCCAGGCAAGATATCATTACTCCATCTGGCAAGCCGCCTCCGATCATGAGCTCTGCCTACCCTCTGCCTTTAATACTTATTTATTATAAATGATCATTTGCTTTTATTTTGCCTGATTATTTTATTGTGGGTATGCATCAGCATGAGTTTATTTTTGAACAAAATCTAGAACACTGTTACAAAATTTATAAGGCTAGCAAAAAGACCTATTATTTTATTCAACAGGCCATCAATCACAGGCTGATTTGAATGTCACATATTTCAAATAGCACGTTGCAGTCACTGGCCATCATTGATATTTCATATGTACATTTTTTCAATTATTTTTACTTATATTCAAATCAAATTGTTATCAAGCGCTTCTTATCAACAGAGAATGTTAAGCAAGCGAGAGGTTTAAAACGCATTTTCGAATTGGAAATCTTTTACAGTATATTTTATAACTAAAAACTGCTTAAGTAGCTATCAAGTTTCTTTTCGCTAGTGTGCGCTGGCTTTTTTCCAATTTTGCATGAAGGGATTTTCGTAAACAAACGATTATATTTAAACGATAAATCTGGCATGTGTGTTCTATGACAGCTTTTGCTGAGTTTAACTTCAAGCCAAAAAATAGAGAACATTTCACAAGCGGTCGTTCAAGCTTTTAATTATCCTAAAATACGGACAAGTTGGTATGCAAAATATGCGCGGTGGTTGCGCTTAAGTGGGATTCAACATTTGTGATATTTCTCGAAGTTATTCAGTTGAAATTAAATCGCGCTGTTTTTGATGAAAAGTTGGTGAACAACATTAACCATGCACATACACACAAAGTTGTGTTGGCTATTGGCTACGCAGGTCCCTACGATATAAACTAACATTGTTTCAAGAAATTTTTTAAGATTTTCCTTCCATCATTTTTTCAATAATTATTAAGTCGTTAGTTCACATTTAAATATAAAAATTTCAGTTCTTATGTCTTAGTTAATCATACTTTATACAGTTAACCTACTACAATTAGAAGATTAATTCTTTAAAGTTTTTTTGACTGACTTCCTTGTGTCACGGAACGTTGAAATCTATCATACAGATTTGTCATTTTTGTCTACTTTATTGTTTTACATTAATAAAATATAAGATAAATACGATCAGCTTTATTTCTTGAATGGTAAAATTTAAATTTACATTTTCAAGAAATGTTTAACTGATAAAAAATGAAACGATGTTAAAAAGTAGAACAGTTTATAAATTTGTATTTTTTCCAAAAAAACAGTGAGAAGAAATATGGAAATATCCGTCATCCGAACTGAAAATCCCTTCCACAGGTTCAGCGTACAATTTATAAAACGCTTTTGCAGGTTTTTTTTTCATATATATAATTTTAATGCAAACATAAATATTAACAGGTGGAGATACGGATGAGATATGGAAAACAATTCAAAATAAACATACACAAGTATGTACATTCTAATTAAAGTCAGAAAACGTTTTATGATCAAAACCGTCCAAAAATTTAAGGTGATAAGCAAAAAAACGTTTTCAGTCACACTACCACTAATCTTGCCCACCCCCGTGAAAATTTTGACCCATTTTCAAATTTTTGGCTCACGTGTATACATTTGTATGTATTTTGCATGATCAAAGTATTAAACCGTACGTATGATTGTTTCTAAGTAAATGGAAATAAATGGCTCTATAAATATGTTTATATATCTTTATATCTTTTTTAAAAAAATCAGAAAACACATTAGTAGTAGTAGTAGTAGTAGTAGTAGTAGTAGTAGTAGTAGTAGTAGTAGTAGTGTAGTAGTAGTAGTAGTAGTAGTAGTAGTAGTAGTAGTAGTAGTAATAATGCTGTTCTGGATGTTATCCAGACCATTCATTTATTTTATTATTTCACTGTTATGGATAGTGCTTTTGAGAAACTTTTTGTTTTTTAAAGCGCTATATAAATTTTTCATAATTAAAAAAAATAAATAAATCTTGCACGTCAATGTATATGTATGTATTTTGCATGCATGCAAATACGTGCATGTATTAATATATACGTTGAAGCTTGGTCATTCTGGCTTTCCCTATATAAGGATGCATTCGCATGCGTTCATGTCAGATTCCCACATGCTTCGTTCCGGTTGGTCGGTACGATGGATGATGTTTCCTTGTTTGTTTGACTGTGATGAACATTGATGAACGTTCATTCAATAAGTTTGTTGTTTGTGGGTGAACATTTTTCGTGCGATGAATAGTTGGTTCCGTATGAGGATGGGAAATTTCGTTTGTCTGGTTTGAATCATCAGAAGATTTTATTCTGTTTGAAGTTTTAATTAAAATATCAAAACAGATCACAAAAAAAGTTTTATTCACCAGAGAAAAATAAAAAAATTATTACAACCGTTGAACAACACTAGCAAAAGAGTTAGAAAGATTTGAACAATGTCGCCATGAAACACTCACTACCGAATAGAAGCTCCTACTTTACGTTTTCACATGAATGAACAGACATTCTGGTTAACACGCAAACATACGCACACACACGCACACACAACCCCACACACACACACAAGTGAATAAAAAATTTCATCATCAGTTGAATTCAATTAGTACGCCGAAGTGCACATGGATAACAAAAAACGTCACAAGATGACGTCATCCTCATCGTCGTCTTCGTCGTCATCTTCATCGTTTGCAGTTATGGAGAAGGCATCATCATCGTCATCGTCCTCATCTGTCTTGGATTTGAGCGCCGGGATGATACTATCACCAATGAAGTTTGAATTTTTTCAATTATGGCCAGAATCAAATCTACGAAATTATTTATTTATGCATTTACATTATATAGATTTATTAAGCTGCTAATTAATTAGTTTCATTATGTTTATTAAATGAGATACATCTTTAATAATATATATATATATATATATATGTGTGTGTGTGAATGTGTTTGTGTACGTGTGTTTATGGTATGTGTTAGTGTGTGCGTGAGTGTGTGTAAGAGAGGGAGAGAGAGAGAGAGAGAGAGAGAGAGAGAGAGAGAGAGATCCAGTTGTGTGTGTGTGTGGTGTGGGTATGTGTGTGCGTGAGTAGATCACGGGATATAAATTCATACGGCATAGCGTGATTTAATTTTGTATTTTCGTGAATAATTAATTAATTAATTAATTAATATCGTCTGTTATATTTTCAGCTTCAATAAAGCCAATTAAAAATAGGGAAAAAACATGATAAAATAAAAATATAGATAATAATAATGATCATTATAATAATAGTAATAATAATAATAACAATAATAAAATAATAATAATAATAATATTAATAATAAAGGAACTAATTTATTTCTGCATCCACATTTCGAAAAGCAAATCTTATTTTGAGTTTGCAGTTGCCCTTATAAGACCACATTTGCAACAATGTGATTGCCTGTCTGTACGTGTGTGTGTGTGTGTGTGTGTGTCTGAAAATGTGTGTGTGTGTGCCTGAAAATGTGTGCCTGGGTGTGTCTTTGAGTAAATGTGTGTCCGGTAGTGTTTCTTCTTGATTAGGTGAAATTTTGAATCCATGAACCAGTGTGATGTGTCTTGTATGTGTCTGTGGGTGTGGTTGCGTATGTGATTATGTGTAAGATTGTATGTATGTGAGTTTATATGATTGTATGTTTCTTATTGTGTATGCATGTTTGTTTGAATTTTTAGGTTTGTTTATATCTGTTTTACATCTTTCTTTGTTTGTATGTTCATGTACGTTTTTATCTGTTTGTATGTATGCATCATTATATCTGTATATATTTCTTTGTATGTTTGTATCAGAACGTTTGTTCACAGACTGACTGAACATGTTTGACCTTTGCACCTAAAAACTCTTTGACCATATAATCTATAGTGGATAATCATATATGAAAATGAAATGGCAAATTTTATTCTCCCAAAACTACTTTCTTTTGACAGTGTGACTGGTAATTACACATTTTTATACTTGAAAAAAAAATTTCAGAGAAATAATTTTTTCTCAAAAGCATTACAATTTTCCAAATGCTGATATAGAGGCTTTCGTTGAAATGAATATTAATGCCTGTGCATGCATTCAAATACATGACAGCATGTATGTGTGCAAGTGTTAGTATGTTTGTGTGTGTGTTTGTCTGTTTTTTATGTGTGTGTTGGTATGTTGTTGTCGGTTGGTGTGTGTATGTGTTTATGTAATGTAATGGCTTGTGTTTATGTGTCTAATGTTATTGCCATGACATTTTAATGTTTTTATAATATAGACCTGCTAAAAATAAAATGTTGTCACTGCATAGCATATTCTTCTTCACACATGCTTTGATTAATGGAAATTGTCAAATATATCTTGGTAGATTTGTGTGTGTGTGTGTGTATGTGTGTGTGTGTGTGTGTGTGTGTGTGTGTACGTGTGTTTGATTGAAGGTGAGTGAGCTTGTATGTAAAACATCATACGCATCAAGCACATACGTCTTCGGTTTGGAATACGTGAATAAATTTGAAAAGATGAGTGCTGCCTATATGTGTGTCTGTATGTTTGTGTGTATGTTTGTATGTGGCTGCATGTGGATGTGCATTTAGATAAGTTACTGTGCGTGTATGTGTGTGTATATGGTATATGTGTGTGTGCGTGTGCGTGTGTGTGTGTGTGTGGTGTTTGTGTGTGTTGTGAATTTGGCTACTTAGCTGTCGGCATTAACACAGATTAATGAATCGCTATTAGGCGCTGTTGTGAGTCGTTTGTTGGAAGTGTAAAGCTTTCGAGCAGCAGTTGATGACGAGCAAGTTTTGGATAGTGGGAGAGGAAGAGATATTTGTGAAGTTGAAAAAAAAACAGAAGTATAGAAAAAAAGCAAAAATTTTAAAATTAGTATGATAGAAAAATATTTGAAATGAAAATGTAATAATATTCAATGAAAATGAAATTTATTTCGTTAAATAATTAATTAACAATCTCATGAATGAAACTAAAAATTATTTAAAAATAAAAAGATGCAAAAAACCAAAAACAGCAATTTTAAAATAGTTTTCAATATAAGGAGGCGTGACAAATGTTTATGAACGCCAAGATTCATCTTACTTCAGAGCATCTCCATCGTTCATTTTCTTCATACTACCTTCACATTTAACAGTCTCCCTCTTTCTCTCCTTCTCTTTCTTTTTCCTTGTCTCTCTCCTTCTTTCTCTTTCTTTCTCATTCTCTCTATCTTTTTCTCTTTCTGATAGGGTAGTGAAATAGTCTCTCTTAATCCAGGAAAATTGGCTGAAGTGTGAAGTATATAAGCAGGTTACAATTGGCACAGAGGCTTTACATGAGATGCAGATATGCTGGACAGTTTCATCGAGGTTCTAAATTTTTTTTCTGTTGTCAGATTGCTCGGTCACGCATGCACCTACAATGTTTTAAATTATTTCATAAGAGATAATATGTAACACATACACATGTTTACACGCACAGAGAGAGAGAGAGAGAGAGAGAGAGAGAGAGAGAGAGAGAGAGAGAGGGAGAGAGAGAAATACATCACACGTAGATACACCACACACATGCATACGTACATTTCCACACACACACACACACACACACACACACACACACACATTGATTCTTTTATGGATTCACTCATTCATCCACTCATTCATTCATGTATTCACCTATTTATCCATTCATTTAATCATCCTTTCTTTAAACCATTCATTCATTCATTCGTTCAACAACTAATCATGGAAACTTCTGCCGATGACGTAACCATGTAGGTAATCCTCTGACAAATGACTTTCTGAACTAAACTGTTCGTTCAATGTTCGATCAATCGGCGACCAAATTAAAAACATTAAACGCAGCCACAAATACACAGAGGCGAAATAACAAAATATGCAAACAGACACACGCATACAGACGTGCATCATACATACACGGACACACATAAATATACACATCCGTTTAAATTAATTATACACATTCTGCCAAAGGTGTATCCTTAACCCGAGATCCGCACAAAAATCTATTTATATTCATACAAATTTAAAAAAGTTTATAATTAAACTAACTTAACCTGCGATGAATAGTTTAATTAGACCACCACATTTTTTACGGCAGAAATCTTTTTAAAATCGAACCAAAAATACACTAACTAACGGAAAAAAAAACAAACAAAAAAGTATGATTAGAGGCTGATGAAACTGTTGAAATAAATTCTTGGTTATTGATGCGCAGAAATTATATTTTTAAAAAAATTAGACAAAATATTACAAACAAGCACGAACACAAAGATAGATTTATACAAACATATAGAAGCGTGCGAACACAAACACATACTAACGTATAAACATATACAAACATATACAGAAATATGCAAACGTATAAAAACATATGCAAACATATATAAACATATACAAACTTATACCAACACATCTAAAAATATACCAACATTCACAAATAGTCAGCAATTTCAACATACAATCACGTGCATATGAAAAAATAAGCTAAAAATACGTTAGCATCTTTAGAACGCTTCCAAATAATACAAAAACATAAACAAACATGAAAATACAAATGTATACAAATAGAGAAGACACAAATGTCTAACAAGATACAATAGCATACTGACATACAAATGCAAATATATACATACATCACAGAATACAAACATTTAAATACACAAGAGAATCCAGCCAGGCATGCATGCAAACTAATGCGTGTGTGTACGTGAATGTGTGTGTGTGTGTGTGTGTGAAGGAGAGTGTGAGTGTATCTGTGGTGTGCGCCAGTGTGTGTGAATGTCTGTGCAGGCAGAATGTTTATGATTTAGATCACGTATTTCAGGAGCAGACGAAAGCATTGGAGGAGTCACTCTTTAACATTCATTTCATCAATCAACTGCCCATGTACAATATAACCGTTGAATGAAAGGGTGAATGCACGTGTATATATGTATGTATGTATGTATGTTTGAATGTATGTATGTATGTATGTATGTATGTATGTATGTATGTATGTATGTATGTATGTATGTATGTATGTATGTATGTATGTATGTATGTATGCATGCATGCATGCATGCATGCATGCATGCATGTATGTATGTATGTATGTATGTATGTATGTATGTATGTATGTATGTATGTATGTATGTATGTATGTATGTATGTATGTATGTATGTATGTATGTATGTATGTATGTATGTATGTATGTATGTATGTATGTATGTATGTATGTATGTATGTTTGAATGTATGTATGTATGTATGTTAAAACCAAAACATGATGAGTGACACTGAACCGAATAACAAGTAACAAATGGATTA